>NC_142029.1:120263414-120582497 GCF_982192425.1 Myodes glareolus
CAGCGGCAGCAACTACAGCATGAGCTCACACTGCTGTTAAATAATCTTAAAGAGACTAGATAGAATGTTTTATTTATGCCAAGCAATAAAGTAAAAACCCGAGTGGCTAACAGTCTCTTATTCTAACCAATCTTTGTTAAGTGATTTATTTTATCAGTTCTCAGACACTTTTTTCTCTTTATCTCTCAAGTTATAACTCAAAATTGAGGACTGGGGAAACAGGCATAAAGACACTGTTGCAGATGGTAGTCTCCTTCCACTTGTAGGATTATTTGGGTGAAGAACAGGACAGAGAACACACCCTTTCTCCTGCAGCAATCCAGCACCTAACCAGTACTCCATCTCCAACAACCTTACATTTTTTCAACCTTCTGGACCCAATTTGAATGGCTTCTTCTCTGTGTTGCTCTTTCTTTGTCTCATCTAGAAAGATTCCCCAAGCTGTCCTGGAGCCCAGAACTGCCTTCAGGACGGTTGCCGTTGCATTTTACATTTAAATATTTACTCGTTTACTTGTTTTATGTGTATGTGTGTCTGTATGCCTGTAAATGACTCAAAATAATTTGGAGGACTCCATTATATCATTCCACCATGTGACCTGGGAACTAAACTCAGTTCACTAGGCTTTGGTGACAAGTATCATTACTTCTTGAGTCACATCACCAGACTTTCGAGAAGTCATTGTTTGCTTTTGGGGTTTTGTGGCAAGGTGTTGTGTAGCCCAAGGTGGCTTTAAACTCATCCCTTATGTAGAGGAAACTGAGCTTGAGCTCCTACTTCTATCCTCAACTGTTACTATTATAATTATGTGACACATGTGCATTTTCTATTACACTTTAAGACTTTGGTCATATTTATGTTCATCTCCGCTAAGAGCTTATGAATCTGGGTTCTCAGTCCCTTACCTGTTGACAATTCACCTCATATACAGCCCACACTCTTCTTCTGCCAGGACAGGGAAAGCTTAATAATAATTCCAACTGTCAGAATTATCAAATGAGACTGACAAAAATACAACCCAAATACCATAGTACTGTTTTCTTATTCATCTTTTCTTTCATAGTTAAACAATAACTCTGATACTATCCTGTTCAATAGAGAAAATTAAAACCATTGTTCAAAACAAATTATGTTTAGAGTGTAAAATAACAAATGGGTTCATTAAATTGTTAATGACTACAGGGAGTGGTACAATGGGGTTCTGTTTTATTGCATCAAAAATATATCCAGAGCAATGGAATATTCTCTGATAAAGGGATTTTGAGTTTTTTTCATGAGGCATACTATGGTATTTTCATCTAATCAATAGCTTAAGATAGTTTGATGTCCTGAGTAAAGAAAACAAAAAAAATGATTCTTAAATAGTCATATTTTCAAGATTCTAAATAATCTATGTGTGTGTTTTCAAATGTGAAAAATATTGATGTGGATCCAGTCTCTACATAAGTTAAAAGCATAATTTTATGAACTGTTTTTTCTCCCCAATAGGATATTCAATCCTTCAAGCTATTATGGAAAAAGCAGGACAGAATGGATGGCATGTCAGTGCGATATGTGTGGAAAATTTTAACGATGTCAGCTACAGGCAACTGCTAGAAGAGCTTGACAGAAGACAAGAGAAGAAGTTTGTGATAGATTGTGAGATAGAGAGGCTTCAGAACATTTTAGAACAAGTAAGTCTTGGGCTTCATCTTATTACTCAGGTATACATTGGATAAAAATGTTGACCCATTCCAGATCTGTCTCCATACGGCTTCCAGTTCACAGTATGAAAAACTGGAATTTCCCATGATTTGTCTTTAGGACTAAATGACAGTTTTTTACTGCCACCGGCCATTTAAATCTTATGGGCAATAAGATTAAGAGTATGGCTTTTCTGCCTTGTAAAACTATAAACAGTAGAAGAACACTTACTTAGTCGCTGGGAGTTCTTGGCCTTTGTTAATATGAATTTTGAAGATTAGTGTCATCAAATGTTAAAGAATCTTAAAGGGCCTTTATATGGCTTTGAGAGTTAGTTGCATAAAAATTATCAAATAAGTTTAAAAATAAAAGATGATTAGGTAGAACATTCTATGTTATGTTTCTACCAGATGTTTTAAATAAATGCTATCTGCCAATCATACATGATTTTTCAACTTTCCTTCAGAAGGGAGAATCTTTGAATAAAGATTCCAATAAATAGCTGTCGATTAGATTTGAAGAGGGCAGAAAAAGGTAAAAACTGAGGTATGTCATTGTATTAATTGATAGGAAAACACTATGCAGATATTGGTAGCATTTGCTTTCCTTGACCTGAACACAGTAATACTTTGAGGCTGTCTTCCACCAAAATCGCAGTGCCTGTGTGCCATCTAGTGGTTTTGTGGAGGTTTGCTCATATTTATTCAAAATATATTTGGAATAGTATAATTCATAGTTGATTAATTCATTGTGTATACTTTAACTGCAAAATTATGTGATTGGGTTTCGAATAGAAAATTTATCGGTTTGGAATTCATTTACAGCACTCAGCCATTTTAGTTTTTAATGATAAAACTTAAAGCAAAATGTATTTGCAATTTATTCTTAACATTCACAAACTCTAGGTTTTGCATCTCTGCTTTTCACATATTAGCATGTCTATATTAGCATTTCATATATTAGCATTTCTTAATTGAGTGTTTCTTGTTTGAGTATCACTAGTTTTCATAGATTAGTATTTATTTCCATGTGTAGATTAGCATTTGGAAAAGCTTATCACAAAAGACATTTTGAATATTTAAGCAATGAAACAACTCAGTAGTATAAGAGTGCTGTACGAGGAGGAGCCTGCTTGTTTGTTCCCAGCCACTCAGCCCCAAAATAATCACACTGAGACTATATTAATTAAATTGCTGTTTGGCCCATTAGCTTTAGCTTCTTATTGGCTAACTCTTACATCTTAATTTAACCCATCTTCATTAACCTGTGTACCACCTCATGGCTGTGGTTTACCAGATAAAGTTTCAGCATCTGTCTCTGGTGGGGCTACATGGCTTCTCTCTCCCAAGCCTACGTAATTTTTTTAAACACACTGTGTCTCGTTTAGTGGTTTTTTATGTCTGAATCTGTCCTATTGTGTATCTAAAATCCTTTTCTGTCTAGAAGTGCTGTTTAAAATGCTAAGCAGCTTGGACTCAGAGGCCCTGAGTGCTGGCTCTCTTGGGCTTTAAATATGGTGAAGGTAGTTCACAGCAGGCTTTAGGACCACTGGGTGGGAGCCATTCTCACCACCTCAACTCTGGGTAGCACTGTGCCGCATATAAACCCTTTTTATCTGACTGAAAGCTAAATCTGCCATGCAGCACACTTCACTGTCTGGAAATATCTCTGTGCATCAGGAATCCATCATGCTCTCCTGCCTGTGCAGGCCTAGTAGACCTAATTCTGTTGCCTGCCCAGGTGGGAGTGCTGAGCTGTGGGCATGGACTCAGCTACTTTCTTCCTGACCCCAAGTGAGCATACAAGCACCCAGGCCCACAAACCCCATTCAAGTGCTATGTAGCCAAACCTGCTAAAAGAATCAGAGTTCCTACTGGCAACACGGCCCAGGAAGCTGCTTTTTCAAAATCTCATAACTTTTTTTCCCTGCTACTGCTAAATTAGGAAAACCTCTCTTAAAGGAACTACAGCATTAAGCTGTGCTTAACTCTATTTTTTTTCTTTTTGTGCATAGAATTCCTTCCAAAACTCTCAGGGTTTAAGTGAATTTTAGTTGGCCATGTTGGTGACAATTTGTTGTGGACCTTCCTTACAACATAAGAGTGATTGGCAATATGTCTACCTCTTCTTATCCCTTTGTAAAAGAAAATAATAACACTTCACAGGAGAAAGAATCTATCCTATTTTAGTGAACTATTAAACTACGTTTATAAATCACTTACATTTACTCCACATTAGCAACCCAGGTAAATGAAATTCATAATGAGCATTTGTGGAATTCCAAGGAAGTCTCCCTGACTTTCACAAGCAGAGCAGTGACTCCACTGCAATCCACTCTCCCGTTCGCACCCACTGCCCCTGTGGGGAGAATTTGAGTATTTGACTCAGGATGAATTCAGCAGAACAGCCAATTCTAACAACTGCAGGGACTGCCGGGTGCCTGTCATAGGCTGAGTGAGTCTGGGGAGACCTTCCACTTAGCACCTGCAATTTAACGATCAGGCTGGACAGATAAGTCAGTGCTCAAAACTGTTGATGTTTTAGAGCCTTAGCTGGTTTCTAAGAAGAAATTGGCATTGCTGGGCACTGTGGATAAACTCGGAGCCTTAAATGACCCTGAAGAGACTGGTCTTCTCTTCCTCTTCCTTCTCCTTCTCTTCCTCCTTCTCTTTTTTCTCCTCCTCCTGTTCTTCCTCCTTCTCTTTTTTTCTGTTAACATTTCAAAGAAATTAGAAACTTGATCATCTACCATTCTTATTCTTTTTTACTAAAGTGTAGCTGATTTCTTTACTATCAGGGCTACATATGTGGGAATAAATAACAAACTTGTGACATGGCAGACATCTTATAAAGTCTATTCATAAAGGCCCACTGTCCTGTGAGGAGATGTCTTCTTGCTTGTGTAATAATGATTGCTTCCTGCTGCAAGAAACACTATGTTTAATGGGAAACAAGATGATTTTCTATTATCTGCTTTTCATAGTTCTAAAAAGAATCACTTGTAAGATGTCTTGTTTTAATTCTGTATCTTGCTTGATGCTGCGGATTGAACCCAGGCTGTTCCTGAGTGAGTTTGGCAGGCTCTCACATCACTGAGCTGCTTCTCCAGCGCTTCATTTCACTCTCAATTTTATACTAACAGGAGAGAGCCAAATGCTACTAAGAATGCACGCAGTGCCTCATGTTTCAACAATAATCCCTGTTCATTAATTAAATAACTAAACTATTCAGAGACTAAACTAAAGCATTCTTTAAAAAGTAATCAGTGAAAATTGACTAGAGAAAGGGAAAGGAGAGATGGGGCATGCTTGATAATTGATACAAAAATCATTCCCACACAGGAGAAATAAACTCTAGCTTTCTGTCACACAGAAGGATAACTAGAGTTGATGATATATACTGTATATTTTGAAATAGACAGGACACAAAAGAGCCTATCCTGTTTGGGGAGTCTCTTGAACTCGTCCCTGTACTGGGTCTTATTAGATGATCTATGGCTTTTGAGAAAAATATTGACAGTCCAAGTGATATGGCTTCATATGTATCTTATAGATGATAGGTAGTTGATAGATACATGACAGATAGATAGATAGATAGATAGATAGATAGATAGATAGATAGATGATAGATGTACATGTTTGTGTGTTCATGTATATGTGTACATACACATGTAGATATAAATAACTTAAGTTAAATGTGAAATAATATAATTCCTTAAGACTTTTTCAAATCTCCTTACTATAATTCATGCCTCCTCCCTCCCTCTCCTTCTGTATTGACCCCTTTCATTCATCACCAATTAAAGCTCCCTCTCCATTTTTCCTAATTTTTATCATTTCTGTCTTTACATCACTTGTATTCTTCCAGTCTCCTTTCCTAGTCCCTGTGCCCTATCTCATTGAGAGGATTTGATAATGATGTGGAAACCCTAAACAGCCTGAGTTGATAAGCACACAATGTAAATGTACTTCAATACCACTACTCAATTATGTATGCTATGACATCAATAAAAGTTGTTTTAATAAAAATTATAAAGTAGAAAAGAAAGACAAATACTAAATAGGCTTGATTAAAATAATGTCTTTGAAAGGTTGCCCTCTCTCAAGAGAGTCACACAATGGAAATGAACGGAACATGTTCTGAAACTTCTAGAAAAACCAGCAGACCTTGTGATGGCTTGCTGTCTATAATTGCTTCTTTCACATTATCATTTGTATCAGTTTGCAAAACCCTAGTGAAAATAGATTGCATGTTATCATTTCAAAATATATTTATGGGTGATAGGATGCAAGGAACATTTTCTATTCTGCACTCATGGCCCAAACTTTTAATGCCATGAACTAATTCGTGTGTATAAATGTATTTGCTATTTAAAATGGTAGTTAGATATAGATTCTGAACATTTCTAAACATGAACTTCAGAATGGTAAAGGAAGCTTAAGCTTGAGAATATCTGTGTGTTGACACAAATCTCTGAGATTCAGTCTGCCTCAGCAGCTGAGCTGAGCCAGTCACTCAGATCCTTCCAGGAGGGTTCAGCACCAAACTGTGCACAGCTAAGCTGCTCTGCCATTGCTTTGGCTCTGATCCATATATGCCATCTGACAGGGTTGAACTTCCAGAGACATTTGAAACTTGTTCTAATTCTTCACAACAGCCTGATTCTAGACTTTTAAGTGGAAGGCAAAATAAGGGCTTTAAATTTGCTGTAATTTTGTCTTTTGGACAAGAACAAATCTGTGAAAAGCAATTAGTTTAAGCTATTGTCAACTCCTGTTCTAAATGAAGTAACAGAAAAATTATGTATTTACATAACTCTGACTATGCCTCTTAAGGCACAAGGAATATAATAAAACATTAAACTGAGCTTATTGCCACTTACTCGAACCAGATCCAATCAAATAAATTGAATTATTTTGCCTTTCTGAATTCAAAGAATACATTGATAGACACAAGTAAAACAAAAATAAATAACAGAGGTAAGAAAAAAATCCTAAAACCAACAAAAATTGGACAGGTTCTCAGAATAAGGAACACGTGCTGTTCTTACACAGGACCTAGGTCCACTTCCCAGCACACTCAATAAAGCTAGACTTGATAAATTGTCTTCATATCAATCTAGGTGTTTATCTTAGGAGCCTTTCATATTATTTTCATACAATTTGTTGTTTTATAACCCCAAACACTATACCAGTGCACCACTGAACTGTCCAACTGCCACCATGTCCTTCTTTAACCCAGTGGTCAAAAAAGAACAAACAAAAATCATGGAATTTGATCTTAACTATATTTAGACATTAAAATCTATCTCTGGTGGGGCTCAGCTGTTAAAAGTGCTGGCTGCTCTTGCAGAGGACCAGAATTCAGTTCCCAGCATCCTCATGGTGGCTCACAATTGTTCCAGGTCCATGGGATCTTTTAGCACACTTTCTTTTGGGCCACTGACCAGTTCTCAAATCATGACATGGAGATTTAGAATTAGTTATGAATGCTTGGACTTATCTTATGTTCATTTCTTGATAGCTCTTATAACTTAACCTGTTTAACCTGTTTCTCTTCATCTACATTTTTCCTCAGGACTTTTTACCTTTCTTTCCCTCTGTATGCCCTTTTCCATCTAGTTGGCTAGTGCCTGCATGGCTGGCTAGCCCTGGGCATCTCCCTTTCTCCCTTGTTCTCTCCTCTCTCTTCTCTTTCTTTTCTCCTATTTATTCTGTCTGGCTACCAGCCCTGCCAATTCCTGCCTAACTATTGGCTCTTCAGCTACAATTAGACCAATCAGGTACGTTACACAGGAAAGGTAAAACAAATGCAACATATCTTTACAAAATTAAACAGATGCAGCATAAATGAATATAACATGTCTTTGCCTAGTTAAAATAATATTCCACAACAAAATATGATAACCTCTTCTCATCTCAGAAAAGATTCAGACACAGACAATTGTAAACAAGAGCTAAAAAGAGTAAATTGTTTATTTTTTAGTTGAAAAAAAGTTTCATCAAAATCATAGTGCAGTCTCAGCAATTGTCTGACATTCTCCTCCATGGAATGTCAGAGACGGTGGATAGAACTGTACTCTGACCGTTCCTGAGACCCTTTACCATGGAATGTCCAGAGATGGTGATTAGAACTGTATTCTGACCGTTCCTGAGACCCTTTACCATGGAATGTCAGAGACGGTGGATAGAACTATATTCTGACCGTTCCTGAGACCCTTTACCATGGAATGTCAGAGACGGTGGATAGAACTGTACTCTGACCGTTCCTGAGACCCTTTACTATGGAATGTCAGAGACGGTGGTTAGAACTGTACTCTGACCGTTCCTGAGACCCTTTACCATGGAATGTCCAGAGATGGTGGTTAGAACTATACTCTGACCGTTCCTGAGACCCTTTATCAGGTTGCTCGACTCTGGCACTTGGGATCAGACAAGACAGACTGTACCATTTTAAAGCGTAGATGTGTTTTCATTCTTTCAAAGATGGTTGAAAATGTTTCAAGGATATTTTTGTTGTATTTTTCTTTCTTTCTTTCTTTGTTTATTAGAAAATGCATACTTTACTGCTTAACTTTTCTCTTCCTCTTTTTACATAAAGTAAACTGCATCGAGATGATCTCAAAACAACCCTGCTTTTTCTAAATAAAAGTAATTATCAAAATTTTTCAGGTCATGTGTTTGATAGTAAAGCACTATGTAAATTTGCACATTGAGTGCAGACCAAACCAAGTACAGAGTAGAACCTCGTAGCCTTTCCTCTATATTTATTAATTCTACAAACATCTGTTTGGTGCAGCAGAATTGTCTGTATTCTGTCGATCATATTTTAAATAAACGCTGACTGGCCAGGCAGGAGGTGTAGGCGGGAAAACCAGAGAGGAAGTGGAAATGATGCGAGGAGAGCAGGAGAATTCTGGGGAGGAGGAAGTTGATTCTTCCCACTCCTGCCCAGACCACCGAAGCAGCAGGATGTGATCTGCCCACTGAAAAAAATACTGAGCCACATGGCTAAAATAGATCAGAAAAATGAGTTAATCAAGATGTGAGAGTTAGCCAGTAAGAAGCCTGACCTAATGGGCCAATCAGCATTATAACTTATAGAGATCTCTTGTGTGATTTTACTTTGGGACTAAACAACTGGGGGAACAGGGCAGGACAAAAACCCTAACAAGCAGGCCCAGCCTTCACATATTACATCTGTTGAATGAACTCTCTCTTTCTCTCTCTCTCCATCAGTCTCTCTCTCTTATGTATTGGTGTGTGTGTATGTGTGTGTGTGTGTGTGTGTGTGTGTGTGTATGTGTGTGTGTTTGCAGGACCTGAAGTGCCAAGTAATATAGATATATTTTCTATTAAGATTGGTAATTTTATCTATTTAACTAAATATCTTTTATATTTAGTGTTTTGTGGGGGGAAGGTGGGTGGGTGTGCCAGCTTGTGCAACATGATGCACAGTCAGAGGACAGCTTTGAGTGTGTTTTGTTTTTCTATCATGTGGGTCCTGGGCATTAGACTCTGGTTGTCACACTTGGCAGTAAGCACCTTTGGCTGATGAGCCCCCTCTAGCTAACCTACTTCTGGGTTTGTTTGGGGTTTTTGTTTGTTTGTTTTATATGTATGAATACAGGTATACACCAACTCCTGCATTCACTTGTGGAAGACAGAGATCAGCACCAATTGTTTTCCTTGGTCAAACTCCACCTCACTGACCAACAAGCTGTGGAAACGTCCCTGTAACTGTGGACCCTGACACCCAGCACCGGTGTGACAGGTCCATACCCTTGCACCTGGTTTGTATATGGGTGTTCAGGACATAACTCATGCCTTCCTTGTGCTTGCTGAGCAAGCACATTGCCAACTGAATTGTCTCCTCAGCCTTCTAGTTAACTAACTTTTAAATCAAAACCATTTGCTAAAATCCACAAAAAAAGGTGTTTTTTTTAAAAAAAAGAATTTTATAGAAACATGATTTATAGGATTGATCTTATGTTAACTTCTGGATTACATGACAAATGTCAATTCTTATGAATATATGATGATATAAATCATCATGGAATTGAAACTAAATTCTCTTATTCACAAAATGTGTGGTTTTAAGAATCCAGGTTTTTATCAGAAAAGTACAAAAATATAAATACTGGCCTTAGATTGTAAAGTAAGTACTTAATGAAAGGATAAAGAAAAACGACTTCAGTTGGTCCACAGCTATCACAGACAGCCTCTTAGTCAGATCACTCCGGTGTAGTTGGCCAAGGATGCAGCTGTAAATACTGGCAAGGCAAAGGGCAAAGTTCTCATGGTATCCTAGTGAAGTTGCATATCCATCAAAACAGAGTACATCACTAATTAGTACATCCCCAGTCACTATATAGGGACAGAGACATCAAAAATAACTGTTGGAGGTGGACTCTGAAATGGGCCTTACCTGAAGATTGGAAAGAAGACATCTTCAGATGTGCTTTGCAACTCATTTTTTTCTTGGCAATATTAGGAACTCCGGGATAAGGTTAGGCTCAACTCATTTTGTTTTACTTGTAGAGTTCTTACTAGACTCCTAAGAATAGTTCTTTTTAAATAGTAGAGGAAAACCTGCTTGACAATTTAAATGAAGAAAATCTGTTAGACTCATAGGTTTAAGTCAGAACCAGCACCCCTGATCCTTCACTGGTGGGTTAAAGAAAAATGGTGTCAAATATTAAATAGGAAGGAAGATAAATTTCTGATTTACTTCAGCACAGTTTTGTTCTGTTAGTCAAATGATGAAAGCTCAAGTTAACACAGAGCACATTATATTTGTTGCTTTTTCCTTTTGCTGTGACAAAACGTCTGGCAAAAGCAGCATAAGGAAGGCTTTGCTTTGATTCACAGGATAGAGTGATCCAATCCATCATGGCTGGTAAGACAGGGACAGGAACATGAAGCAAGTGGCCATACTGTGGCCACAGTCAGGAAGTAGAGAGAGGTGAACACAGCTGCTCACCTTCTGCTCAACTCTGCAACTAGCTCAAGATTATCCGATAATACAATTTATATTCTACTTTTTATTTATTTTTTTCTCAGCTAATTATCACTACATATTTCTAAAGTCTAGCTTAAATTACATTTGTACCTACTTAATAGTCCTTTCTTTAAAAAAGCGGAACTCACAGTAGGAAGTATATTCTTTTTGTGCTGAAAAGTTATCTGACACACATTTAGATACTACCTACCAGTTTCTAGGCTTTGTATCTGAGTTAAAACAAATTCAATCCCATTCAGACAGGAACTCAAAAGAAAACTGAGTAACACAAACAATATATTCAATAAGAAGCATGTGTAAAGGATGAAATTGAACTGTTAAGTGGTAGGTAGAAGGTCCCAGTAAGAAACCTGGGCAAAGGGCATTCAGGGATAACCATAAATGTAGAAACAGGACAACAGGACAGACCTCCATGTCTGTAGAAAGAAAATGCGGCTGAGCATCAAGGAAAGCAACTTGAGGCAAGGGTAAAGGAGAATTGAGAACAGTTATAATAAACAATCGAGTAACTATTCCAAGTCAAGTAGTAAATATATAATATTTTACAACTTTCATTAAATATCCACCTTGTCAATCATGATGATATTTAATTTTACTTGAAGACTGATATCTTCTACTCTTTGTTTTTTCTTAAAATTTTGAGATGCCAAACTGATCTAGCTAGACTCCCCCCCAGGAGTGTGTATGTGTGTGTTTGTGTGTGTGTGTGTGTGTGTGTGTGTGTGTGTGTGTATGGTGTGTGTGCGCACTCACACATTCCTGCAGAGTTTAGAGGTCCTGGATTCCCTGAAGACAGAGGTATAGGCCAGCTGTAAACTACCTCATGAGGGCACTAGGAACTGTACTTGGATCTACTTCAAGAGCAATACTTGACCTTAACTACTGAATGATCTCTCCAGCTAACTCTGCTTTTGACTAAAAGGAAAATTCTTTTGACAATTTTAACAATAATCTAAGTTAATTCATGGAAAATGCATATCATAGCTTTTTAGAATGTGTTTGAGGATTTTGTCCAGAATATAGAACTAGAATTACAGTTACGAGCTATTATGTGGGTTCCTGGAAGTAAGCCTGGGTCCTCTGCAACAGCAATAAATATTTTTAATCTCTGCAGCATCTCTCCAGGTCCCCCATAGTTGTTTTGAATTTTAACTTCTCTTCCTCCCTCTTTCTCTCTCTCTCTCTCTCTCTCTCTCTCTCTCTCTCTCTCTCTCTCTCTCTTTCTCTCTCTCTCCCTCCCTCCCTCTCTCTCTCTCTTCTCTCTCTCCCTCCCTCCCTCTCTCTCTCTTTCTCTCTTTCTCTCTCTCCCTCTCTCCCTCTCTCTGTGTGAGTGTGTGTTTCTGTCTCTCTGTCTCTTTCTTTGTTGGTCTTTTATATGCATATGTATTCCCTGATATAACCTGTTGGGTTTACATAATCCTACTTGCATGTGTGTTTTCAGGGATGACCACTTAGCATTGCATACCCAGTGGTGTGGTCTTCCCCGAGGAAAACCATTCCTCCTTCTCTCAGGCTTCCTCAATTGCCTTTAGTTCTTTGTATAGAACTGAGTCCTCGTGGGGTTTTCCCCTATGAAATTTGACATGTCCGTTGGTATCCTTCTTGTTCAGTTCATATTTGGGTAGTCGTGTTTGTGAGACTTTACGGGTGCAACTTCTGATGTTATTGGGAGACATAATCTCACACAAAACTCCTTAATCATCTAATTCTTATGTCCTTTCCACCTCTTCTTGCACAATGCTACCTGATTCTTAGGTATATGAATGTTTTGTAGATGTGCCCACTGAGACTGGGCTCCAAAACCTGCCTCTTGATTGGCTGTGGTGTCTATTTGTTGCAAAGAGAAGTCTCCTTTATGAAGGATGAAGATTATATTTATCTGTGATTATAAGAACAAATATTTATATATTCTTGTTAGAGATTATGCTGTTTTAGTAAGTTAGTATTAATAGGTTCTCCTCCCATAACCATGATTTCACTACCACTGATGATTTAGCTAGGTCTCTAGTACCAGACATGGTACCCTTCATGTAAGGTTAGTCTTAAGTCCAATTAGAGAGCTGTTGTTCCATCAAGGTTGTGTGCCATTACTACACCCATAGAGCAAACTTACTAAGCTGATCCATGAAGTTGTTCAGAGGCATTATTGCTGGGTAGGCTGTTTCTCTCCTTTGAAACCTTGCATATAACCTTCTGGTAAATAAAAGCTGACCCTCAGGTCAGTTTTTATTTGCTATGACTACCTATCTGCTCACATGTTTCCTTTCTATAAATTCACATTGTAAATACTTATATTCTCTTTTTACTTAACTACTTGAAGTATTAGCATTAAAAAGCCTCCAATTAATTCAAATGAAAAATATCCTACTGAACAAAGAGAATAACTCTGATGTCATGCATGTTACATTTTTAATTAACCCCACTTCTTTCTATTGGATATGATTATACACATGCAAATTTATAAATGCATGCATGATCAAAAAGTTATTAACATAAGTAACTAAATGTGGAGAAGGTGATCGGCCCCAAACAATGAATAACTCATTTCATATAAATGATAAATCATTTATGTGGATTACTGGAGAAACTGCAATTGACTGTGGAGGGAAAGGAGAATGTGTGGCCAGTGTACTAAAATGACATAAAGTTTGGGATGCTTGTGCAGCTCAGGAAATGAGTGAGTAGAGAGCGAGGATATGGGAAGAATGACCTTAGATAATTTTAACAGGACTGTATACTCCAGTTTTGAGAATTACAGTATATACATCATTATCATATTAGAGTCTGAAAAAATGCTGTAAGAAAGAAATCTCTTAAATCACATTTAACTTGATGTCTCATTCAAAACTGTCACCTTTTCTGAAGTTATTTCCCTACATTTTATTTGCCTATTATTCATCCAAGAAAATATGGAAAATCTATAACTTGAAAATATAAAGAAAAAGAGAATGTTCAAATTATAGGCTCAAATACAATAAAAAATAAATGCAGTTAAAACAGGATGTGATATGTATGCCAAATGTCCCTTACTGACTTGTGTGTTCCAACACTGGGGCCCAGGCTGAAGGTGCTGTTTTGAGAGATGGTAGACTAAACTAGAGGTACTGGATATCTTAGTGAAGGGCCTTGAAAACGTATAGCCTGGCCTAGCTAGAGGTCAGAGAAACCCAAGAACTAGGTTTAGCAGATAAGTAATCATGCAAGGAAATGGCAAATGTCTGAGTAGAGATTCAATTTCAGTGATTCAGCAACTGACAGGCAGTAAACTCAGGTCTGAACAAGCGGCTCGCCCAGATAGAGACCTTATCTCCCCTTAGAGGAAATGAATAAGATTCTATGAAGAACTTCCAGTGAGGAAAAATTAACTCATACACAGCTTGACCCTTTCTTCCCTATCTTTCCTATGTTCCCTTCCTTCCCTCTCTTCGTTATCTTCCCTTTCTGAGAAGAATTATTCCAAGTTAGGAATTTCTATAACCTTGACATCATCTCCAAGAAGAAAAGAAAATTCAAAACACATACACAACACAGAAATCTATATGTTCTGTTAAAAGGGAGGCCCAGGACTCATATGCTCCACTTCCCCCTAAAGATCTTCTCATGCAGCACAGTCTCATTTTTCTTTGTCTGGGTAATTTATTTTCTTGTCATTTGTGTAGTCTGTGCCATGACTTAAAATTCTGGTTTGTCCTAAAGAGGTTGTAGTTTCAACTGCCTGTATTTGTGTGTTAATGAAACTAAAGTAAATCAAAGCTTGTGTTTTTTAAGTAAAATATTTTGAAGCATCTTGAGAATCAACATCCAAGGATATTTAGGGAAATATTAGCAAGTTCTCACGGTATTTTCTAGTGTGCAGCAGCAATACAAGCTCAGTACACAGCCAGTGAGGGCATTTACCATTTTTCTATGCCACTGACTTTTCTGAAAAAGGGTGACATCTGAGGGAGGACTTCCCAGCTAATTTATAAGATCACAGTAAAGGACAAACCAGAACCATACAAACTTAAGTAGGCAATCATGTGCCTTTAGCTAGGGACATTACCTGACACAGAACTCAGAGCAGCATACTGATAGTATGAGGTAATGTACAGACCCTTCATAGAATCATTTCTGGGTGCTTTATTAGCTATCACTACTTAAAGACTTACATAAAGTTTGACTGTGAGGACAAATCTTCACTCACTTAATAAATTAAAATGAATATACTAATGCTTTAAAAATTATACTAACTTTAACTTTTTAATATACTATTTTTATTCTTTTTATACTAATTTATAAAAATTTGCACTTTTACCCATCCTCCCACTACCCTCCCAGTCCCCCAATCCCTCTCCTCCTCCCTCTCCAGTCCTAAGAGCCATCAGGGTTTCCTGCCCTGTGGGAAATTCAAGTTCCTCCCCCCTCACTCCAGGTCTAGGAAGCTGAGCATCCAAACAGACTAGGATCCCAAAAAGCCAGTACATGCAGAGGAAACAAGTCCCAGTGCCATTATCAATGGCTTCTCAGACAGTCCCCGTGTGAGCCACATTCAGAGAATTCGGTTTGATCGCATGCTCGTTAAGTCCCAGTCCAGTTGGCCTTGGTGAGCTCTCATTCGATCATTCCCCTTATATCAGTGGGTGAACGCACCCCTCGGGGTCCTGACTTCCTTGTTCATGTTCTCCCTCCTTCTGCTCCTCATTTGGACCTTGGGGGCTCAGTCCAGTGCTCCAATGTGGGTCTCTGTCTCAGTCTCCATCCATCGTCGGATGAAGGTTCCCTCTGATCCTGACTTCCTTGCTCACATTCTCCCTCCTTCTGCTTCTTCTTTGGACCTAGGGAGTTAAGTTCAGCGTTCCAATGTGGGTCTCTGTCTCTATCTTCATCCATCGCCAGATGAAGGTTCTATGGTGATATGCAAAATATTCGTCAGTATGGATATGGGCCAAGGCCAGATCAGGCACTCTCTCCTCTGCTGTCCAGGGAACAACCTGGGGATCTCTCCTTGGACCTGGGAATCCCTCTAGAATGAAGTCTCCTGCAAACCTTGAAATGGCTCCCTTAGTTGAGATATATACTTCCCTGCTCCCATATCCATCCTTCCTCCCTCCCCAACATCTCATTCCACCAAGCTTTCCTCAATCCTCCCCTACTCCCTTCTCTCTAACCATCTCCTCTTCCTTCCACCACCCCCCAACCCACCCCCACCCCCCACCCCCGTGCACCCAAGGTTGCCTGGAACTCTTGTCTACTTCTAATATCCAGGAGGATAACTATATGATTTTCTTCAGGTTCACCTTCTTATTTAGCTTCTCTAGGATCACGAATTATAGGCTCAAAGACTTTTAATTATGGCTAGAATCGACTTATGAGTGAGTACATACCATATTCCTCTTTTTGGGTCTGGCTTACCTCACTCAGTAAAGCGTTTTCTATTTCCATCCATTTGCATACAAAGTTCAGGATGTCATTGTTTTTTACTGCTGAGTAAAACTCTAATGTTCCACACCTTCTTTATCCGTTCTTCTGTTGAGGGGCACCTAGGTTGTTTCCAGGTTCTGGCTGTTACAAACAGTGCTGCTATGAACATAGTTGAACAAATGCTTTTGTGGTATGATAGGACACCTCTTGGGTATATTCCCAAGAGTGTAATTGCTGGGTCCTGAGGAAGGTTGGCTCCCAGTTTCTTGAGAAACCACCGCACTGATTTCCACAGTGGCTGCACAAGTGTGCATTCCCACCAATAATAGATGAGTGTTCCCCTCACTCCACATCCTCTCCAGCATAGTCTATCATTGCTGTTTTTGAGTTTAGCTATTCTGACAGGTGTAAAATGGTATCCCAAAGTTGTTTTGATTTGCATTTCCCTGATCGCTTAGGAGGTTGAGCATGACCTTAAGTGTCTTTTGGCCATTCGAGTTCTTCTGTTGAGAATTCTCTGTTCAGATCAGTACCCCATTTTTTAATTGGGTTAATTAAAGTTTTAGTGTCTAGTTTCTTGAGTTCTTTATGTATTTTGGAGATCAGACCTTTGTCTGATGAAGAGTTGGTGAAAATCTTCTCCCAGTAAGAAGGTAGCCTTTTTGTCTTACTGACAGTGTCCTTTGCTTTACAGAAGCTTCTCAGATTCAGGAGGTACCATTTATTCATGGTTTCTCTTATGTCTGTGCTACTGGGATTATACCTAGGAAGTGGTCTCCTGTGCCTATATCTTGTAGACTACTTCCCACTTTCTCTTCTATCAGGTTCAAAGTGGTCAGATTAATGTTGAGGTCTTTAATCCATTTGGACTTGAGTTTTGTGCATGGTGATAGATATGGCTCTACTATCACTCATCTACAGGTTGACATCCAGTTATGCCAGCACCATTTGTTAAAGATGCTATCCTTCTTCCATTGTATACCTTTAGCTCCCTTGACGAATATCAGGTATTCATAGGCTTGTGGGCTAATATCCGGGTCTTCTATTCAATTCCATAGGTCGACTTCTCTGTTCTTATGCCAATACCAAGCTGTTTTCAATACTGTAGCTCTGTAATAGAGTTTGAAGTCAGGGATGGTTATACCTCCAGAGGTTCCTTTATTATATAAGATTGTTTTTGCTATCCTGTGATTTTTGTTTTTCCATATAAAGTTGATTAGTGTTCTCTCAAGGTCTGTGAAGAATTTTGATGGGATTTTGATGGGGATTGCATTGAATCTATAGATTGCTTTTGGTAGAATTGCCATTTTAACTATGTTGATCCTCCCAGTTCAAGAGCAAGGGAGATCCTTCCATTTTCTGGTATCCTCCTCAATTTCTTTCTTCAAAGACTTAAAGTTCTTGTCAAATAGGTCTTTCACTTCCTTGGTTAGAGTAACCCCAAGATATTTTATGCTATTTGTGGCTATCGTGAAAGGTGAAGTTTCTCTGATTTCCCTCCCTGATTCTTTATCCTTTGTGTATAGGAAGGCAACTGATTTTTTAGAGTTGATCTTGTATCCTGCCACATTACTAAAGGTGTTTATCAGCTGTAGGAGTTCTTTGGTAGAGTTTTTGGGGTCGCTTATGTACACTATCATATCATCTGCAAATAACGAGAGTTTAACTTCATCGTTTCCAATTCGAATCCCCTTGATCCCCTTATGTTGTCTAATTGCTATTGCTAGAACATCAAGCACACTATATTGAAGAGGTATGAGGAGAGTGGACAGCCTTGTCGTGTTCCTGATTTTAGTGGAATGGCTTTGAGTTTCTCTCCATTCAGTTTGATGTTAGCTGTTGGCTTGCTGTAAATAGCTTTTATTATATTTAGGTATGATCTTTGTATCCCCAATCTCTTCAACACCTTTATCATAAATGGGTGTTGAATTTTGTCAAATGCTTTTTCAGTGTCTAATGAAATGATCATATGGCTTTTTTTCTTTCAGTTTATTTATACAATAGATTACATTGATGGATTTGCATATATTGAACCAGCCCTGCATCTCTGGGATGAAGCCTACTTGATCACAATGGATGATTTTTCTAATGTGTTCTTGGATTCGGTTTGCCAGTATTTTGTTGAGAATTTTTGCATCGATGTTCATGAGTGAGATTGGCCTGTAATTCTCTTTCTTGGTTGTGTCTTTGTGTGGTTTTGGTATCAGAGTAACTGTAGCTTCATAAAAAGAATTTGGCAATGACTCTTCTGTTTCTATATTGTGAAATACATTAAGGAGTATAGGTATTAACTCTTCTTGGAAGTTCTGGTAGAATTCTCCATTGAAACCATCTGGTCCAGGGCTTTTTTTGGTAGGGAGGTTTTTGATAACAGCTTCTAATTCTTCGCGACTAACAGATCTATCTAGATTGTTCACCTGGTCTTGATTTAACTTTGGTATATGGTATCTATATAACCAACTTATCTAAAAACAAGTCCATTTCTAGTACATTTTCCAACTTGGTGACATATGAGCTTTCGTAGTAAGATCTAATGATTCTCTGAATTTCCTCTGTGTCTGTGGTTATGTCCCCCTTTTCATTTCTGATCTTATTAATTTGAGTGTTCTCTCTTTGCTGTTTGATTAGTTTGGCTAGGGGTTTGTCGATCTTGTTGATTTTCTCCAAGAACCAACTTTTTGTTTCCTTGATTTTTTGGATTGTTTTCTGTGTTTCTGTTTTGTTGATTTCAGCCCACAGTTTGATTATTTCCAGTCTTCTACTCCTCCTGGGTGAGTCTGCTTCATTTTTTTCCAGAGCTTTCAGGTGTGCTGTTAAGTCTCCAATGTCTGCTTTCTCCATTTTCTTTAATTGGACATTTAGTGCTATGAACTTTCCTCTTAGCACTGCTTTCATGGTGTTCCATAGGTTTGAGTATGTTGTGTCTTTATTTTCATTAAATTCAAGGAAGAGTTTAATTTCTTTCTTTATTTCTTCCTTAACCCAGGGGTGATTCAGTAATTGACTGTTCAGCTTCCATGAGTTTGTAGGCTTTCTGGGGTTAGAATTGTTGTTGAATTCTAACTTTATTCCATAGTGATCTGACAAGACACAGGTGGTTACTAATATTTGTTTTGTATCTGTGGAAGTTTGCTTTGTTACCGAGTATGTGGTCAATTTTTGAAAAGGTTCCATGAGCTGCAGAGAAGAAGGTATATTCTTTTCCATTTGGGTGGAATGTTCTATAGATATCTGTTAAGTCCATTTGATTCATTACCTCTATTAATTCTCTTATTTCTCTGTTTGGTTTCTGTCTGATTGACCTGTTCATTGGTGAGAGAGGTGTGTTGAAGTCTCCTACTATTAGTGTGTGTGGTTTGATGTGTGATTTGAGTTCTAAAAGTTTTTCTTTTACATAAGTGGGTGCTTTTATATTAGGGGCATAGATATTCAGGATTAAGACTTCCTCCTGATGAATTGTTCCTGTTATGAGTATAAAATGTCCATCTCCATCTCTTCTGATTGATTTTAGTTTGAAATCAATTTTGTTGGAAATTAGAATGGCCACACCCGCTTGTTTCTTAGGTCCGTTTGCTTGGAAAACCTTTTCCCAACCCTTTACTCTGAGTAGATGTCTGTCTTTGTGGTTGAGGTGTGTTTTTTGTAAACAGCAGAATGTTGGATCCTGTTTTCGTATCCAATCTCGTAGTCTGTGCCTTTTTATAGGTGAGTTGAGTCCATTAATATTGAGTGATATTAATGACTAGTGGTTGTTGACTCCGGTTATTTTTTTATTTTTTATTTTTTTTGTAGTAGAGTTTGTGTGTTTGCCTTCTTTGAGTTGTGCTTGTGAAGGGTCGCTAGATGTCTGAGTTATTGTAGGCATTGTTGGCAATGTGAGATTCTTTGGGTTGCGATTTTCCTTCTAGTACTTTCTGTAAGGCTGAATTTGTGGCTACGTGTTGTTTAAATTTGTTTTTATCCTGGAATATTTTGTTTTCTCCATTGATAGTGAACGATAGCTTGGCTGGGTATAGTAGTCTGGGCTTGCATCCATGGTCTCTTAGTTTCTGCAGTACCTCTATCCAGGACCTTCTGGCTTTCATGGTTTCCATAGAGAAGTCTAGTGTAAGTCTGATAGGTTTACCTTTATAAGTTACTTGACCTTTTTCCGTTGCAGCTCTTAATATCCTTTCTTTAATCTGTATGTTTTGTGTTTTGATTATTATATGGCGAGGGGATTTTTTTTTTTTTGATCAAGTCTATTCGGTGTTCTGTATGCTTCTTGAACCTTCATAGGAATATTGTGCTTTAGGTTGGGAAAGTTTTCTTCTATAATTTTGTTGTATATATTTTCTGGACCTTTGATCTGCAATTCTTCTCCTTCTTCAATCCCTATTATTCTTAGATTTGGTTTTTTTATTGTGTCCCAGATTTCTTGAATGTTTTGTGATGCGAATTTGTTGGATTTGCTGTTTTCTTTGATCAGAGTGTTTATTTTCTCTATGGTGTCTTCAGAATCTGAGATTTATTCTTCTGTCTCTTATATTCTATTGGTTATGCTTGATTCTGTAGTCTCTGTTCATTTACCTAGATTTTCCATATCCAGGTGGCCCTCGGTTTGTGTCTTCTTCATTGCTTCCATTTCAGTTTTCAATTCTTGAACTGTTTCCATTACCTGTTTGATTGTTTTTTCTTGGTTTCCCAGGGTATCATTCACGGATTTACTCATTTCTTCATTCTTTTTATTATACTTCTCATCCATTTCTATACTCATTTCTTCAAGCTTTTTGTTATACTTCTTATCCAATTCTTTAAGGGAGTTATTCATATCCTGTTTAAGGGACTCTATTGCTTTCATAATGGCACTTTTTTTCCACTTCTTCTGGTTAGAGTGTTCAATTCCTTCTGTTGTAGGGTCGCTGGGATCTGGTGTTTTCATGTTGTTTTTCAGATTGTTAGAGGAATTCTTGCCTTGGCGTCTGCCCATCTCTTCCTTCAAATGCTCTCTATTGGACCTTCTGATACTGGGTCAGGTTCCCTTGTTGTGCAGGGACCTCACTGACAGAAGGCCTACCTTTCCGCAGGCAGGCTATTGAAACACAAGAACTCCTTCGTGCCAGGTTGTGCTTACAGTCCAGTCCCAGCATGCAAGTTAGCTGAGCTGGGGAATTTTATGGCCCCAGGGGGAAGAAAGAATAAAGGGAGGGGTACCTATATGAAATCTGGGATGGGGTAGGAGGTGAGAGAGTTTAGCAGGGTGGAGCCACCCCTGCAGAGTGACCAGGGAGTCAAGGGGGTCGGGGAATTTCTGAGCTCCTCCTTGCCAGGCTTCTGCCACAGGTCAGGAGCAAACTCACCCCTTCAATGGATGTCTGCTAGAGGATCAGTGCCCCTTGCTGGCCAGGAAATTCACTGAGCTGACACAGGGCCTACCTTTCCTCAGGCAGGCTATTTAAACACCTAATATTTTTATTCTTTTAGTATTTCACTCATGCATACAATGAATTTTGATCATATGCTGCCACCATCCTCCCTGACTGCACACAGATCCATGTAGTAGGCTTTTTTTTGGCTACCAAACAGTTCACAAATCATGACAAAAAGTCTTGTTATTAATTATGAATGTTAAGCCTTATCTTTGCTCTTATTTATAGATAATGTTTCCCATTACCTATGTTTACCTTGGGGCTTTTTCCCTTTCTTTCATTCTGTACATCTTACTTTGTTGTTCCTCCATGTCTCCCTGTCTGATGGCTTCTTGGCGTCTAGCCACAGGCTTCTCCTTCTTTCTCCCTCATTTTCTCTTTTCTTTTGTTCTCCTCTCAAGTCTAGATTACTGTTTTTACTTATTCTCTCTACCTGTCAACCCCACCCATTCTTTCTCTACCTAGCTACTGGCCATTTAGCTTTTTATTTGACCAGGCAAGATAAAACTGCGGCAATATTTACAGAATTTAACAAATGCAGCATAAACAAAAGCAACACACCTTTACACAACTAAACAAATGAAGCAGAAACAAATGTATACATCTTTGCCTGTAAAAGTAATATTCCACAACAGATCCATCTCTGTAACATGAGGGCCTGCTTGTTGGGGTTTCTGTCCTGCCCAGTTCCCACAGCCAGTTAGCCCCAAAGAAAATCACACAAAGAATCTACATTAGATATAAACAGATTGGCTCATTAGCTCAGGCTTTGTATTATCTCTTATAACTTATATTAGCCCACTATTCTAGTATATGTTAGCCACATGACTTGGTACCTTTTTCAGCGAGGCAGGTCACATCTTGCTTCTTCTGTGATCTGGGCAGGACTGGGGAAAGAGCTTCCTTCTTTCCAGTATACTCCTTTTCTCATTGCCCCTCCTCTACTTCCTATCTGGCTACTGGCCAATCAGCATTTATTTAAAATATAATTGACAGAATATAGAACCGCCCCACACCATTTCCCCCCCCTTTTTTTTAAGAAAACAAGATCACCCATAGTCCATTTTTGGGGAATGTGGGCATATTTTCCAGGCTACTTCCAGATGGCTGGGGGCACTGATAATCTTATGGGGAACTAAAGAAAATTTAGAATTATGATCAAGTCCTGACTGGAGTATCCTGTGAGTCTTGATCATCTCAGGCAGCAGTCTTGAATCTATTCTGGATGTAGAACTCAGACATCCAGGCCATCTGTTCCTACTGGAGATTTCTCAAGTTGTCTTAATCAAACATGATTTTTTCTTAACTCAGTATATTTTGAAGATCAGACCTTTGTCTGATGAGGGGTTGGTGAAGATCTTCTCCCAATCAGTAGGTTGCCTTTTTGTCTAAATGACAGTGTCCTTTGCTTTACAGAAGCTTCTCAGTTTCAGGAAGTCCCATTTATTCATTGTTGCTCTTATTGTCTTAACTCAGAATGAATCCACAGTCTCTCATTTCCCAAGGAAAATCAAAATCTCGTCTTCAAAATAACATACCTTTTGACTTCAATTTTGAAGTCAAGGTATTTTCAAAATTCCTATCTTGGATTAATTCAGCAGCATTTATAAACAAATATCTTAGCAGCTGTTGCTCCTTCCTCAGCATTCAAACAAATTAAAGAGAGCATAATAACATACAGTATCAAGATTCTCTGTGGTCTGATGAGTCTTCAACTTTTTAAAGTACACAGCTGTAGTTCTTTGCTAACAATCTAGAGTTTACTGTTTTTCTATGGAGTGTCCAGGACTAAGTTTTAGTAGCTCTGCATACTGTAGCAGTAATATGTTAATGTCTTAAATGGACGTTTCTGAATACTGGCAGAGTTCTGACTACAACAACATGGAAATCACAGCCTGACTGTATAAGAATGAAAGACAGGGTTGGTCTGAGACTTAAAGGGAGTTCAAAGAGGCTTGTATAACCATAGCAGAGGAAGACATAGTGAACCAGAAAGAGATATTGAATTGGTTGTTGACTGGCCACAGAGCTAGCTGAGGCCTAGAGACAGGAATCTGTTGAGCAGACTCTGTTCAATTTTATGAACTTTCCCACCTAAGTGCCCATTAACAAGTATTCCTTATTGATGTCTTTGACCCTGACTATAACTGAGATTTCCAGAATATTAAATGATCTTGTCTTTCTCAGTCCATGTTCAATCACTCAGTCTTACCCAATGTGACAACTCAGTAAATGTCTCCTGTGTTGGTTGGTCCTTTGTGAACTTGACATTAGCTACAGTTGTCATTTGAGAAGATAACTTGTCAGATTGGCCTATAGAAAATCTGTTGGGCAATGTCTTTATTTTTTCATTGTTTTTATTGAGCTGTACTTTTTTTCTGCTTCTCTCCCTTTCTCCCCTCTCCTGTGACCCCCCATGCTCCCAATTTACTCTGGAGAATTTGTCTTTTTCTCCTTCCAATTTAGATCCATGTATGTCTCTCTTAGGGTCCTCTTTGTTGTCAAGGTTCTCAGGGGTTGTGGATTGTAGGGAGGCTAGCTTTCTTTGTTGCATGTCTAAAAGCCACATAATATTTGTCTTTATGAGTCTGGATTATGTCACTCAATGTGGTTTTTTTTCCTAGATCTATCCTTTTGCTAGGAAATTTCAAGATATCATTATTTTTTACCGCTGAGTAGTACTCCATTGTGTAAATGTACCTCTTTTTCCTTATTCATCTTTCACTTGAGGGGAATCTAGGTTGTTTCCAGGTTCTGGGTATTAGGAATAATGCTGCTATGAACATAGTTGAGCATATGTCCTTGTGGTGTGACTGAGCTTCCTTTGGGTACTTACCTAAAAGTGGTTTTGCTGGGTCTTGAAGTACATTGTTTCCTAATTTTCTGAGATATTACCATACTGATTTCTAAGGTGACTGTACACGTTTTCACTCCCACCAGCAATGGAGGAGTGTGCCACTTACCCCTCATCCTTACCAGCATAAGCTGCCATCAGTGTTTTTGATCTTGGCCATTCTGACAGGTGTAAGATGGAATCTCAGAGTTGTTTTGATTTGCAGTTCTCTGATGGCAAAGGATGTTGAGCATTTCCTTAGGTGTCTTTTAGCCATTTGAAATTCTTCTGCTTAGAGTTTCCTGTTTAGGTCTGTACCTATAACATGAGATGCTGTTTGTTTGTTGGGGGTTTCTGTCCTGCCCAGTATCCCACAGTCAGTAAGCCCAAAGAAAAATCACACACGGATCTCTGTAAGTTATAAAGCTGATTGGCCCATTAGGTCTGGCTACTTATTAGCTAACTCTCACATCTTGATTAACCCATTTTTCTGATCTATTTTAGCCACGTGGCTCAGTACCTTTTTCAGTGGGCAGCTCACATCCTGCTGCTTTGGTGTTCTGGGCAGGAGTGGGAAGAATCAACTTCCTCCTCCCCAGAATTCTCCTGCTCTCCTTGCATCATTTCCACTTCCTGTCTGGTTTTCCCGCCTACACCTCCTGCCTGGCCAATCAGCATTTATTTAAAACATGATTGACAGAATACAAACAATTCTCCCACACCATGTACCCATTTTTTTGTTGAATTATTTGTTCTTTTGATGTCAAGTTTTTGAGTCCTTTGTATATTTTGAAGATCAGTCCTCTGTCTGATGTGCAAATGGTAAAGATTTGACTGCAGCATTTTCTTTATTAATACAGGTCATTGGTGGTGGTGTCATCCTTGGTCAGGTGTCCCTGAGTTATATTAGAAAGCTGGTTAAGCAAGCTATGGGAAGCAAGCCAGTTATATAAGTAATCAATGTTCTGACACATACTCTGCTTCAATTCCTATCTCAAGGTTCCTGCTTTGAGTTACTGTTTTGTCTTCCTTGATGCAACATTGTAACCTCTAAATCACCCCAACTTGCTTTTGATTTGAACTAGGATACCCTCTTGCTGACTTTTCTTTATAATTCTGCCAGTATATTGTTTTTCTTTGACTTTGTGGCAAGCTTCTCAAAGGAAACTTGAATTGATGAATAAATTATAGGGTAGATACATTAAACAGGTTTAAAATGTACAAATTCTACGTAAAACATCATACATTTATAGCTGTACATAAAGAAAACCTTTAGTGGATAAGTACAAAAGATGACTATGAAAGAGAGGTAAGAGATGAGATGGGTTGATATGGATGGAATTCAGTGCTCACCCAGACAGAGGAACTTTATGAACAGCCATCACAAGTGTAAGCACAGATCCTCTGTAAAGTCAGAACACTGTCAACAACACCGTCAACATGGACTACAAAATATGTGCCAACTACTCAAAGCATACACTGAGTATTTTGCCTTGGCCTGGGCTTAGTATGTTAATGGAGCCATCTTGTCTAAGAGTTATCACAGTCTTAATCACAAAGATTAAATTTTGAATTTGTACCACACATAGTGTTTTGAAAATCTAGAATCTGAGGAAAAGGTATAAGTGACCATACATAAGCATACTCTTTGAGGGGAGGGTGATATCTTAAGGGATATTGCCTGAAAATTTTTCAAAATTGAAGATCACTCCTCATAGTCAAAAAGTTTGAACCTTGTCACTAGTCCCTGTTTTTAATTTATTATCTGCAAATATGCCTAGGTCTACATTTTAAGAGGGGACAGATAAAAATTCCTTAGGTGAAAAGGGTCATGACAGAGAAAATGTGAAGTTCTTGTATAAAAAGCACTTTGGATGCTGGATGAAGAGCTGATACCGTCATCACATCATAAGCGTTCAGAGGAGAGTTCAGGAGTCTGTGGTCAGAATGTAAAATAAATAAATAAACTTAATTAATAATAAAATTAACAGATGCCCCTCTGAACAGAGTAGAAGTTAAATACATCTCTTAAATAAATCAAAAGGCTAAATATTATGTGTTCCCTAGCAAAATAGCAGAGTAAGTTGAGGTTTAAATTAAGTGTAGAAATATGCATTGAATCCACTGGTTTAAATTATTTTTGTGGTAGAGGTTAGAATCAATTGGTCAATGAATTACCTACACTTAATCTTTTTCTTTGGAAATTATTGTCTTTATGAGAATGCATATATTTCTTAAAAATAAAACAAATAAAAATATTTTTAAAAAGAGTTTCAGAGTCATCTTTCTAAGAGAACCCTGACACCAGCACTGTATTTGTCCCTGACTAACACAAGCCCCTTGCTAGTAATTATCCCCATCTGCTTTCTCTGGTGCTCACGGAAATTTGTCTGTTGCCATCTAAGAAGGAGATATAGCAGTTCCCTCTGCTTGTTGATACATGTGTAATCATAAAATTCCATTCATTGATATGCCTGTGTTTTATTTAACCTCTTTGATATTTCTGTTTGAAAAGTAAATTCTCTGAACCAGAATTATTTTGTTTCCTTGCTAATAATGTATTCTCTTCAGAATTATATATAAACATTTGGCTCATAGTACTATTGATCTCTCTTAGGAAATTATAATATTCTAGCTTTTCCCAAAGGGTAGAAAAAATATTTGTAATTAATAAAGTATAAATGAACTAAAATAATAGTTTTTACTTTAGCCTATATTTTAATGTGGTCTATGACTTCTTTTGATTACAGTGCTCACTTGTTTAAATCAAATGAAATTATTTTTCCATCACATTTCTATAGAAAATTATGCTGCAGTAGTTAATTAAGTTTTATTTTGTGCATGCATGGCAAACATATGGACATCAGATGATAACTTGTGCTATTGTTTCTCTACTTCCCCTTATGCCCTGAGAATCCAATTCAATCAGTCAGGCTTGGTAGTAAGCACTTGTATCAGGGATCCATCCCACCAGTCCCTGTTAACTTTGTATCTATTAAGAACTTCATGCATGACTAGAGTATGTTTAGATCAAATTCATACTCATTCTCACACTCCCTCCCCTCCAAATCCTCTTATACTGCCATCACCCCTTTCCCCACCTTCATGTACTCTTTTAATATTTTAAAATATTAAATTTAAATATAATTATAATTAAAAAATAATACTTAATATTTCAAGTAATGTGTTAGTAAAGTTGAATTTATTTTCTCTCATTCTCTCATTCCTTGTATTGTAGATTGTGAGTGTTGGGAAGCATGTCAAAGGCTACCATTATATCATCGCAAATTTGGTAAGAAATTTTGTTTTTCTACTTTTATACTATGAACTGAAGTATTCAGGATTGTGTCTTAAAATAATGAATGGTTTGACTATTCACTGTACTTTAACCTAAGTTATTACAATAATCACCATATTTTAATGATCTAAATGATTCAAAATAATAATAATGTTTTAATTCAGTATACACCTGATACAGATTTTATTGGATCTGCCAGGGAAACATTTAAAAGTAACTATAATGTTTGCTTTACCATGATACTACTTGTCAAATTAAATACTGGCTTTTTCACTCTCTAAATGATAAACGCTAGTCTACAGATGCATATCTTCTTCAATTTTCATAAATACAATATATAATGACTAATTACACAAATAATTTGAATGGAAATAATGGAATGTTTTTAAACTGCATCAGTCTTTCAACTCGATGGATAACAAACAACATGGAATGAATTGATTGCATGCGCTGGACATGTCTTTGTAGAATTTCAAACAAGGCTTTCTAAGTACTTCTTGTTAACCCACCAGCTTAGTAAAATTGGCTATGGAAGATCATTGCTTTCTTTTTATTACAGGAAAGTTTCATCTGTGTTTTAGTTAGGGTCTTATTGCTGTGAAGAGACACTATGACAACAACTCCTGGAAAGGAATGAGACTGGCTTACAATTCAAAGGCTTAGTCAATTATCATCATGGCAAGAAGTATGATTGCACACAGGCAGACATAGTGCTGGACAGGTAACTGAGAGTTCTACATCGGGATCTCAAGCAGCAGGAAGTGACAGTGACACACAACACCCAGGCTTGAAATTCAGAGATCTAAAAACCTATCCACTATTAACACATTTCCTCCTACAAGGCCTATGGAGGCCATTGTTATTCAAACTACGACAATCTTAGACCTTGATTCCCAATTTTTATTAAAAATTCGCACCTCCTCCCCTCCTCCCATTTCCCTCCACTCCCCACTCACCCCCTCCTTCTGCAGTCCAAAGAGCAGTCAGGGTTCCCTGCCCTGTGGGAAGTCCAAGGTCCTTCCCTCTCCATCCAGGTCTGGGAAGGTGAGCTTCCAAACAGATTAGGTTCCCACAAAGTCAGTACGTGCAGTAGAATCAGAACCCAGTGCCACTGTCCTTGGCTTCTCAGTCAGCCCTCCTTGTCAGCCACGTTCAGAGAGTCCGGTTTGATCACATGCTCCATCAGTCCCAGTCCAGCTGGCCTTGGTGAGATCCCTTTAGATCAACCCCACCGTCTCAGTGGGTGGTCGCACCCCTCATGGTCCTGACTTCCTTGCTCACGTTCTCCCTCCTTCTGCTCCTCATTTGGACCTTGGAACCTCAGTCCAGTGCTCCAATATGGGTCTCTTTCTCTATCTCCATCCATTGCCAGATAAAGGTTCAATGGTGGTATGCAAGATAGTCATCAGTGTGACTATAGAATAAGGCCGCTTCAGGCGGCCTCTCCTCTGCTGCGCAAGGAACAAGCTGGGGACATCTCCTTGAACACCTGGGAACCCCTCTAGAGTCAAGTATCTTGCCAACCCTAAAATGGCTCCCTTAATTAAGATACATACTTCCCTGCTCACATATCCACCCTTCCTCCACCCCAACCATCCCATTCCCCAAAGCTCTCCTCAATCATTCCCTTCTCCCTTCTCTCTCCCCATCTCCTCTTCCCCCACCCCACCCCCGTGCTCCTAACTTTTGCCTGGAAAACTTGTCGACTTCCAATATCCAGGAGGATAACTATATGATTTTCTTTGGGTTCACCTTCTTATTTAGCTTCTCTGGGATCACAAATTATAGGCTCAATGTCCTTTATTTATGGCTAGAATCCACTTATGAGTGAGTACATACCATATTCCTCTTTTGGGGTCTGGGTTACCTCACTCAGGACAGTGTTTTCTATTTCTATCCATTTGCATGCAAAATTCAAGATGTCATTGATTTTTACCGCTGAGTAGTACGCTAATATGTATATATTCCACACTTTCTTTATCCATTCTTCCATTGAGGGGCACCTAGGTTGTTTCCAGGTTCTGGCTTTTACAAACAGTGCTACTATGAACATAGTTGAACAAATGCTTTTGTGGTATGATTAAGCCTCTCTTGGGTATATTCCCAAGAGTGGAATTGCTGGGTCCTGAGGGAGGTTGACTCCCAGTTTCCTGAGAAACCGCCACACTGATTTCCACAGTGGCTGCACAAGTTTGCATTCCCACCAACAACGGATGAGTGTTCCCATTGTTCCACATCCTCTCCAGCATAGGCTATCATTGGTGTTTTTGATTTTAGTTATTCTGACAGGTGTAAGATGGTATCTCAAAGTTGTTTTGATTTGCATTTCTCTGATCGCTAAGGAGGTTGAACATGACCTTAAGTGTCTTTTGGCCGTTTGAACTTCATCTGCTGAGAATTCTCTGTTCAGTTTAGTGCTCCATTTTTAAATTGGGTTAATTAGAATTTTCATGTCCAGTTTCTTGAGTTCTTTATATATTTTGGATATCAGACCTTTGTCTGATGTGGGGTTGGTGAAGATCTCCCATTCAGTAGGATGCCTTTTTGTCTTAATGACAGTGTCCTTTGCTTTACAGAAGCTTCTCAGTTTCAGGGGATCCCATTTTTTCACTGTTGCTCTTGATGTCTGTGCTACTGGGGTTATACGTAGGCAGTGGTCTCCTGTGCCCATGTGTTATAGACTACTTTCTCTTCTATCAGGTTCAGTATGGTCGGATTTACATTGAGATCTTTAATCCATTTGGATTTGAGTTTTGTGCATGTTGATAGATATGGATCTATTTTCATTCTTCTACACTGTGACATCCAGTTATGCCAGCACCATTTGTTGAAGATGCTTTCTTTCATCCATTGTATACTTTAGCTCCAGCTCCCTTGTCAAAAATCAGGTGTTCATAGGTTTTGGGGTTAATATCCGCGTCTTCGATTCGCTTCCATTCGTCAATGTCTCTGTTTTTGTGCCAATATTGAGCTGTTTTCATTACTGTAACTCTGTAATAGAGTTTAAAGTCAGGGATGGTAATGCCTCCAGAAGTTACTTTATTGTATAGGATTGTTTTTGCTATCCTGGGTTTTTTGTTTTTCTGTATAAAATTGATTATTGTTCTCTCATTTCCCATCGTAAATTTCTTTGATGAGTGCCTTATTCTTGAAGGAAGAAGGAAGATAGTAAAGGAGAGAGAAGACACTTAGTCCTGATACTTTTCTACATGTTGAGTGTGCCATTACATGTTCAGAAAGAGACATCCAGTTTGGTGAACTGGGTTTCAGCACAGAGTTGGCACAATATAATGCAGCAGTGCATTATGAAAATTATCATATTGTATTAAATAAAATAAAATGTTGTAATACAAAGGATTATTATAACAATACCACAAAATTTGTTTCCTCTTTTCTATTTATTTTATTAGCCCCACAGTTTATGTGTCTCATCTTTCTGAGTACAAATATTTATGCAAATATATTTTGTCTTTAATCAATGTAACATAAAAGCCTATGATCAGGTGCATCTCTCTTTTTATTGACATTATATGATAAGATTGTAATTAATTACTGCAAAAGGGCAGTTTTGACATCTATTCTTTCCAAACAATGAATTCAAAGAGGAAAATAAATATGTTATAAACTTTTATAGAAATGAGTAGTTTCCATTGGCAACTAGAATAAATGTGATAATGCAAAGTGGAAAGGAAATAATTGATATTTATAACCTACCAATGGATCTCAGAGCCTGCCTCAAACAGCTTTAGCAGGTGGTAGAGTATTTACACTAAAGTTTCAACATACAAAATAGAAAACTGTGTCTTTGAAACAGAGGCGTAACACACACTAAAAATAGCTAGCTTTTATCATGATTAGAGCAGTGACATGTACCCAACTGTTATAATATGCAACATTAATATGGATTCTCTTGGCATTCATTCATCCATATAGCTTTAGTTCTTTCAGCTACCCCACAACCATCTCTTATGAAGTATATATACATGATTCCCAAATGCAAAATTTGTTTAGAATCCAAATAAAATTATGCATTAAATTACAAGTTAATGTTAAAGACTAATTTTACTGAAGACTGCAGATGTAGTTCAGTTATGAGAGAGCTTGCCTAGAATGCACAGAGCCTTGGGTACTATCATGAACACTGCATAAGATCAGTGTGGTGCTCCAGGCCTGTAATTCTAGAACTCAGGGATAAAATAAAAAGCATCAGAAGTTCAAGGCCACCCTAGGCTACACAGCAAGGTAGAGATGAACCTAAACTAAAATAGGAACAGGATAAGAATGTGTTAGTATACTACTTTTATTAAATATTGTAACATGGGACTTATCAACAGCAGTTTGATAAAAAGGAAATAAAAGTTATCCAAAATGAAAAAAAGAGGGTTTGCTATAGGAATATCAGAAGGAATTTCTTAAAATGAATATGGGCTAAAACATGAGATCAGCAGGTATATAGTCCACGAGGTCAATAAATAAACATCCATTGTATTTATAATATGATAACAAACTTTCTGAAATAACTTTTTAAATAATTATAATTAGTATAGTTTATAATTAATGAGAGACTACTACTTCACCTGTCATTATAGCTGGCTACCCTTATCACAAGGTGGCTACATATATTCCAGGTTCATTTTAGCAAATGTTTTGTTACAATTTCAAAATCAAGGTCATTTTTTTCAAAGTAATTTCTGAAAGATAAGAGAGACTCTTCCCTAGTCTTGATCTCCTTTTGGTAACTTCACTAAAGTAGACTTGACATGACTTAGTGTGTAAAACACAGAAGAAATATTGATCTGAGTCAAAGAAAACATAAAAGATGGGCTTTTATTTGCATTGATGATGTAATGAGCTTCCGAATGGACATACTTCATCACTGAGATATCAGTCACATATAATTTTAAATATTTTCCTGGAGAGGATCTGCAAACTACAAAACAAAATCAAAGGAGAAGTCAGTTGGGAGATTCCATTGTTCATTACCCACTGTGAAGTGCAGGCAAGCATAGGGAGCCATTTGCACAAGAGGGCGAGCTCTCCTGGCTCACCCCTTCCATCAGGAACAACTGGGGAATAAGGGAATAAGTGACTTAATTATAGTGTCACCCTAAGTACCCTTCAGTTCCATGATTTTCTGTAGATTCTAACAAAAACTAAATGATCAAAGTAACTGTTGCCAAGGAAACCAGTTCATGGTCTAGATCCTATTAATTTTCTATATAAAATTAAAAGAATGTAAATGAAAAGGGAAATGTTGCCTGTACTGAGAAAAATATAGCCAAAATTAACAAGGCAATACATCATTCATTCAAACCATAACTGACAGGGATATGTTACAATCAGACACAATAATTGTTTTTCCTTTACCTTCAGTGTACTGGCACACCCTGAGGGCTGCAGTTTGCCTGTGTTGTGTAGCTGTGGCTAATGCTACACAGAAGGCTTAGCAGACCTTCTGTTTCAGCTAAGACTGAAATAAAAAAAATCTCATCAATTAGCAGCTAATGAAAGAGCTGAATTACTGTGGCTTTTAGAAATCTAATCAGTGGAATGATTTGCCTGCCTGTGGATCTGCCCTACAATCTGGCAAAAGCACACAAATTCTCCACTGACAGTTTAGTAGCTAGAAATTGATGGGCAGTGTTCTTCCCACTTCTAAAACATAAATTTGTTTTGTGTTGTGTAGTTTGTTTCTCAATGAAATGAGAATGTTACTGATGAGCTGTCATGTTGGCTGCACATAATAGGCCTAATATAAATATCTGTTAAATGAATTAATTAATAGTCACTCACAATTATTGAATGCATACTGGGAGTATTATCCTGCTGTTTTGACATAGAGGTAATCTAAAGTCAGAATCTAAAGTGAGAATAAAAGACTGGGTTTCTTTTGTGCTTTTCCTCTTCTAGTAATATTATAACAATTAAGAAATCAAAAGCACACCTTTCTATAAGAATATGAAAGAGCACAAAATAGAAAAGGCCAACACAACAATCAGTTCATCTGGTCAAACTTGGTTCTACTATAACTGTGTGTAACCTTGCAAATATTTTTTTCCTTACACTACTGATCCTTAGTTTCTTACCTTAAAATTAATCATTGCTATCCAGTAACCAAGGGATGATTGTGCTGAAAAGATAAACTGTTAATGTAATCCTCAGAATCTGGCATATAGTAAATCCTGATAAAAGATAAAGTCTGTTACATAGTATTGATTACAAGCTCATATCCATGGCCCTCTCACTTACAATTTGCTTAGTTGTCAGTGGAATAATATGATTCTTTTTGGATTAACAGGATTATGATTATATGGACCAGGAAGGAAATCTGCATTAATCTACTATTGAAGAACCAAAATGTTTAATGAACTAAATTTGATGAGGTTTTCCACCAATTTACAGGGTTTCAAGGATATTTCTCTTGAGAGATTTATACACGGGGGAGCAAATGTCACCGGATTCCAGTTGGTTGATTTTAATACGCCCATGGTAACCAAACTAATGGATCGGTGGAAGAAGCTAGATCAGAGAGAATATCCAGGATCTGAAACACCTCCAAAGGTATTTGTTTATTTTTGTATATTGTGTACTGTTTCCTTTTTAATCTTTGGGTAATTTTATTTTCTGTATATTGTGTATATGAGTGTCTTTACCTCATGCATGTCTGTGCATCATGGGCATTCCTGATGCCCTCAGAGGACAGAATAGGGATATCTCCTAGAACTTGTTGTAATTTAGTTTTAAGTCACTGTGTGGTGTCTGGGAACAGAACCTGGGTCCCATGCAAAAATAGCAAGTACTCTTAACAATCAAGCATATGTCAATACTATTTATTTTGTGATTCCTTTTCTTACTCTTTCAGACACATTGTGGCATCTTCTCACTGCCCTTGTACAAAACACTGGGAAATTTATACATATGGGGTCTGTGTAGATGGTACAATGGATAAAGGACTTGCTATGCAAGCTTGAGGACCTGAACTCAGAACCCCAGCATAAACTAGTGCAGCAGTGTACTTCTGTCATCCCAAATCTGGAAGGTGGAGGCAGATCAAGCCCAGAAGCTCACTGGCCAGCCAGAGTAGCCGATGCCTTGTCCTAAATAACATGCTAGAGAGCAGCAGAGAAATTACCTGAATAGACTGATGCACATTCATACATGAGTCATATACACACAGGCATTCACATATACCACAAAAAATAATTTTAAAGTGTCTACATTTAATAACAGAGTTATCAGATTAACACAAGAAATTTTTTATTATTTTCTTCTGTGTGAACTCCTTGAAGATTTGCATTAAAATGTTTTATTAACTACCATTTAAATGCAAATGACCATTATTAATTTTTCTACCCAGATAAAAATCACATTTAAAAATGGTTTACAGTAAGCAAATAAATTAAAAAATTGTTAGAAATGAAAAATGTAAAGCTTATATGCAATCTTTCAATCTAATAATAAAAACACCAGGCTCTTTGAGTTGTTTTTAAATTTACCTGTTTGTCTGTGTATGGGTTTGTATATGTGAGTATTCCCAAAAGACCAGAAGAAGGTTCCAGATCTCCTCAAGGGGTGGTCTTGAGCAGTGTTAAGCATTGGGTGCTAAGAACAAAATTCAGTTGTGTGCAAGGAGAGTGAGTGCTTTTAATCACTGACCCATCTTTTCTACCATGCTTGTGGGGGAGATGTTGTGTTATGATATGTATAATGTATATGTGTGTTATATATGTATATACCATATAAGTATATAGGTATGTATATTAGATGAAGGTATGAATTATCAAGAAAAGAGTATAACGTGAATTTACAGACACGTTATAGTCATTAAAGTCAAGAGAGAGGCACTTGGAAGAAATGGTAAACACCCAAGATATGCGTGCCACCTTCTCAAAAGAAATAGCCATATGATTAACTATAACATAAATGAGTGTGCTGCCAAGTTTCTACTCATGGGTGCATTTTGTCTCATCTGAAAGGATGGATCTTATATCGTCTCAATGATACCATGCTGCTCTGACTCCAGCTTAGTGGTTTTGAGTACCATATAATGAATCATAATCTCTAATATTTCCTTAACTATGCATTTGAGTAGAGTTTTAATATGGAATTTGAGATTCAGACATAGAAAAACTAAGGTCAATGAGTATAATCAGCTATTCTGCTTGCTATAAGGTTTGGTTTTTTTTAAAATGGCTGTCAATTTTCCCTATTCAATATTTGGAATTAGAGAGGTACCCTATAGAATTAAGAAATTTCAAAATTAAGTATACATTGGATGTGCACTATATGCTAATCTTTCTTTTTGATATTTTAATGCAAGTGAGATGTTCATAAATATGGTAATTGGCTGATTTGAGTAAAAGGTCAAAGATTCAGGGAATACGTAAAAATGATCATTTTAATGTCCCCGTTTTGATGATTTCCAACTTGCCTTCTCTATACAATTGCTTTGGGCTATTTATTATGTTATAATGTGTGGAATGCTTTTAGGGAGATATTTATAATCTGTTTCATTAAAATCCACTTACATTTAAATCATTTTCGCAGTAATTTCATAAATACAGCTATATAGTACATTATAATAAAAATCACACCACACATAAAGTTTTCATGAATCTTAGCATGATTCTAGATATCCAGAAGCCATTTAATAAACATGTACAGTAATTTTTACCACTTGTGACTCTGTTCTGAAAAGCTTCGTCAAGTAGTAAGTGACCAAATATTAAGCTATTTTTCTTAGAAGAAACGTGACATTAGTTCCCCAGAGCCTCTAATTATGACCTTCTGTCAATTAATCAATACATAATCTTGGTTTATTCATTGTAGTTAACTTATTTTTGCTTCCTTAGCATTGAGTTCTTTGTCATCAGCTCTTAACTAATGCTTGAAGGAAATGTACTTAATATATATGTTTTTCAGAAATACCAGGACCTTCTCATATTATACCATTATGCAACAACTAGTGCTATGTTTCAGGCATTTTTAAACTATAAAATGACCTGTAGAAAAGCACAAATTTGAGGAAAACACCACCTACTGTACCACAAAAACTATACTTGTTTACATGAGAGAAAAAAAAAACAAACTGTAGTGTTTCTTTATTTAACTAGAGCTAGAACTTTTCATGTTGGATGAACCAAATGTTTCTCTACTCTATATATGCCCATGAGTGCCTGCAAAATTATTAGTAAGTACTGATTTGGAGATTAGAAATAAATATTAATGAGTAAAAAAGTTCAAAAACAAGAGTCCATAAAAATGAGAGTTAGTTATAATTAACTGAAATACAATTCAGTTGTATTTCAGTTGGTTAAAGCTTTAACCAAGAATCAACACATGATCTCTGACCTCATCACTTTCTTGCACTAAAAGAAATAATAATAATAAATACTGGGAACACACATGTCCCTTTGATTTGATGATCCTCTGCTACCTTCCTGATGCCCAGTCAACAGAGCTGTTCTGTGTTTGTATCTCTCAACAAGTTTAAGTCTCCACCTCCGCAGTCACTCACCTTTATCTGCATCATCCATCAGTTCCAACTTTCTCACAAAGTTTATCTCAAGTTTGATGTTCTCAGTGATCTTCCTTTATACTCTCCATGATGTTAGAGTCTGAAATCCACAACAAGTACTTACTATACTTAATATCTAGCTCCTGTAAACTCGTGGTGTGCCATGACCACCTACTAGCAACCTTCATTCTCACATTTCTGAACCAGGATCTACAAACATTCTGCACCCAACTCTTAGGTGGAAAATGAAAAATCATCCCGTAGTAAATAGTTTCCTGTAGTAAATATACTGTAGTAAATAGTTACTTTTTTGTTTTAAGCTCTATAACTTATATCTTCCACATTCTATAAACCTACGAATAACAGATCTTGAATTGATTTTAGTTATTTCCTGTCAAAGTCCAACTCCTACTGAACACTGATTCTGCCTGTTTGTCTTCTACACCTACAAATGTCAAGAAGAATTCACTTCTGCATTCTGATTGATGGGCAGGACAGTAAATAACTCCAGGCTAAGAAACAGTTTTAAAGCTGCCCATAAATGAAATGTTTATTTTTCTATGTGTGACCTGTAAGCTTGTTATCCATAAATATACTTTCCTATACTGTAACCCAATAAGGCACATGAGAAAGAGTTGGAACCTTTGACAAGATAAAGTCAGTCTAAACTTCATCTTCCTTCTGTCAACTCTCTGCCCTGTTAAATTTCAGGACTTTGCTTCCCCAGTTGGCTGTCTCCTTTATCCTGCACACCACGGACTGACTCCATTTCCTTTTCTACTTCACATTTCATTTTAAAAAATGGATGGACATTTTATAAGAAAGCAAGCGTGTTTGGTGTTTTTGTTTTGCTTTGGTTTGGCTTTTTGGACCATCTCCTCTTACTTCTTTGTTACTACTAGAAAGAAAGGACAATACACTTTTTTTCATCTCTTAATGCTGGCACACGAGTACTGCACTTTGACCTTTGGCCTTTACGTCTTTATCAAGTTTATTTTTGAGAAAAAGTCCTTATTTTTCCTTTTTATTTTCTTGTCTTAGAGAAAGATGACTCAGAAGCTTTTTCTGTTCAGAGACATGTTAGGTGGAGCAAAAGAGAAGACACATTCATTTTGGTAGCATTTGCTTCTTTTCCTTCCTAACTGAGAGGCACAGTCTGTGTAAGCCCACTGGTGTCCTGGTTACTCTGCTGCTCTCTCAGCTGGCGTGATCCTCATACACCCTGTTAATTCCAGCTTCATACCATCCTCTATTACTTAAGTTGCTTTATTAGAGTTCATATAATTGTAATTTTTTCTTGTTTCAAATGCTACCTCTTTTGTTTAATGATCATATTGTTTCAGTTTAGTTGCTACATTCAGAATTCCAAATGGTTTGTCTTCATTTGCAGGCAAAAAAAAATTATTCCCTGTTTAACATGGCACAAAACTCTCCCTACACAGGCGTAGAAAGTATTAATTATATGGAATTCCTGAAAGAGAGAAAGAAGTTATTGTCATGCCTAGTAGTTGATGATCTTCTATGTCCTTAGCTTTACATACTGAAATACAGTAGAAAGTCCCACCCTGAGACCTTTCTTCTTCCAGAAGGTGGAAATCTGTGCTTTTCGGTTTCTATTTCAGAGTGAGTTCTCTCCTTTAAAATTATGAACAATAAGGTGTGCCATACAGTTTTCATGTTCAAATAAAAGGAGGTAATTCCAAAGCCAGCACTAATGAATTATCAGTACCATTCTTGCTCTTGGGAAAAGATGGGGTTTTTCTCATAAATCCACAGAGACCCATACTTTTCAGTGTGGTAGACTTTAACATCTGCCTTTTTATGCACTTTAACATGCTCAGTACACCTCTGCTCTGACTTACGATGGAGTTCTGGTGATGGCTGAAACTTTCCGAAGTCTCAGAAGACAGAAAATTGATATTTCAAGGAGAGGAAATGCTGGGGATTGTCTGGCAAACCCTGCTGCTCCCTGGGGCCAGGGAATTGATATGGAGAGAACACTCAAACAGGTAACTCATACTTTGGCTTTATTGTATGATCTTTTAAAAATATGGTATATGTTTAAAAAGGCTAATTCATCTGACCATTAATGTCTGTTACAATTTCCATGTTAATATGTCAAGATTTCTAAATGTCAAAACTTTTTAAGTAGAACCTCAATGTTTATTCCTTATGTGGATGTGTAGTCAAGATAACACTGCAAATCAAAAAAGGTCTAGAACCATGAAGGAGCTAGTACAGACACATTTGGTTAGCAAGGATTCTGGGCTCCTTAAAGTGGTTCAAGGTCCTAGCTCGACAGAGCAACTACCATTCTGAGTTAACAGGTGGTTGTTGTAGGGAAGTGTTGAAATGACAATTGAATGCTTCATTTCAAAAATGACCCTCACATATGCTTACAACTTATACAACAGGAAAAATCATCAGCTTCATTAGCCATGAGGAGTCCAGAAAATATAAACATGCCTTATAAAAGAAGAAGAAATGTTTATAGGAGCTACGGACTGTGTCAAGACTTCTTTAACTTTAGAAAAAAACATAGTTTTATTCTTTTATAACCACAAAATAATAGTTTTCAAATAATAAGTATTGAAAATATTATCTGTAAGAATTGTTTAACTCCTCTGAAATGTGATAAGTTCAAAGCATAAGTTAAATGAATGGAAATCAAAAGACAATTTGGAATTCAATGTGCTTGGATATTTTCAGATAATGTATTTTTAGCCTTTTATATCTTAATTCAGTGTTAGTCAGAAGTACATTGTCCCTCATGAGAATTCTAGACACATAATCTACTGTGAAGATACGTATACAAAAGAAACTAAAGATTGACTCTAAGCAAATACAGTTCTGTTCTATAAAGGATATTTCAATATTGGGAAAGAATTATGTTAGTTAAAATGAGAGCTTTATAATACAAAGAATTAATTTTCTAGGTGTAGAGAAAAATAACTTTTAATATCCTTCCATATTTCTCCTCCAGGTTCCATATCAGCAACTCAATCATTCAATAACATTCCACAGAGTTTATTGTAGCTTTTAATCCCACAGCCATCTATGGTCTTTAACCTAGTAGTGGGAGATTTTCTTAAGTGAAGCAGGAAATGAGTATTGAGTATGTTTTCTTTTTCCTTCACAGGTTCGAATTCAAGGGCTGACTGGAAATGTTCAATTTGACCACTATGGACGTAGAGTTAATTACACAATGGATGTATTTGAACTAAAAAGCACAGGACCTCGAAAGGTGAGCTACAATTTAACTAAAAAATAAAAAATATATTCTTATCTTACATGTGAGACTCTTAAAAGATTATAGGAGAAAGCTTGATGTTCTAAATTTCTATTATTAAATGATGCTCTCAACTGGTACTTTCTTGATGGTCTATGTTGAGATAAATTCTTGTGTCATACATTATTAATGATGTGACAAAATGAAAAAATTAATTTATCACTGTGCATTGTAACTCACAAGGAGAGCAATGTGGCAATGGGAACTTGGCAAACATATTTTTTTAAACAAAATTGACTCCACAGCAAAGAACGCAACATAGTAAGAATACCCATGTATGGTCTGTGACTCATTAGAGTGCAAAGACAGGCCCTGCAAAGGAGTGGGAGTGGGTGTACTCCAAACATATTGCTTGTTCTGGAAGTAGTAAGGCCAACTTAAATGAACAAAGGAAAGCAAATGAAAGATAGTTACTGGGAAAAGGAAGGAGAGAAACACTTGAGTCCAGGAACCTGCTGGCATCATGGTCTTACACTTAGAAAACATCTTAGCATCATTTTTGCTACTGTGAAAAACATTACCCTGAAAAAGAAAGCTTAAAAGAGGAAAGTGTTTATTCTGCTTACAATTACAGGTTCCAATTTATCTTTGACCACAAGTAGAGGCAGGAACTACAGAAAAACTTCAGAAAAAACATACAGAAAAAAATGTATTCAAATATGTGTGATCCTTGAACCTTTCAACATCATGTTTTGTCTGAAAAAAATCCTGATGAAAAAATTCATTTTAAGAAAGCTAGGATATGCAGTCCATTTGGTGGTTAAAAAGAAGGCATGTGACATTGTAAAAGGAAAAGACCACTCATAGCTGGTGGAAATTATCACCAAGGCAGGCTGCAGGAAGGATGTGAAGTTTAAAGTTAGTTTTAGAGATAGATGTTAGATAGCAGAGCCAACAATGTCAGGAAAGACTTGGCGTCAAGACAGTCAGGGAATATATAGAAATGGCAGCTACTCATCCAATGCTTTGCTCCAGTGTATCACATTAGGCATGCATCTGGAACTGTGTGTGAGGAAGTGATTGGGTGCTATTGTACAATGCAGCTATAGGTTGTTGGCCTCATGATGACATCTCCTTCCTTGCCTACAGTCTGTCTGCTGATACATAGAAAACGTCAGGCCAATGGATTCAAGTCAGGGAGTGAAGGAGTTAAGTAACATCTCATGAGTCACATTAGCAGGCTCCTTGAGTAAAGGAAGGAGACACACATCCCAAGAAGAAATTCTGGGCCTCCATTTTCTTGGCATATTGCTAGTCTGTCTGCTAGCTATGGAACTGACAGTATTCCATTGACAACTAAAATTATTAACTCCAAGGTAGGCAGAGGAAAGAGAAGCCACTTTCCTTTCATGCATCAAACCTTGCAGAGCTGGTCAGCTAAGCAGAAACCTTTAAAATGCAAAAGATTATTTTTTATTTTACAAAACAGGATCTATGGCTAGTCAAATGGCTCAATAAAATTGAAAGACTGTGAAGAGAAAACAGGTGTGAGTCCACAGTAATACCTTCTGGGTTGTTTATACTGCTGAATCTTTTGTGGCCTATCAACCACAGTGGTAACAAGAATTAAGTTTTCTCAAAGAGGAACTTAAGTAGTGAGTTAAATGAATGATGCACCGATGGCTTTACACCCAACTGAAATCCATCCAAGACTCTTAAAAAAAAATGAAGTATGAAATGATACAGGCTTTTCTGTCTTTGTTTTCCCAGTGGCAATGATCAGCAAGGAGATGTGACAGGAATATTAAACTGAAAATTGAGCTAGCTAGCTAGCTAACATGAGAAACACTATCCTAGTGAGACTATGTGGTGTGTCTGAGAAGTGAGCAATCATTCCTATAAATTGAATACTTGCCAGTGAGGGAGCAAGGTTTGAACATAGATCAGACAGGCAACCCATCAATTTGTCTGGCTGCTGTGGCAGGAAACGTGATTGCATCTTATTAAGCCAAAGCTCAAGATTTTCTGAACCAGGTACATAGATAAATGGGATCTCCTTGGTTACGCCACCCCCTCCAAGGACTCCACAGGGTGTGATTTACCACCCCAGGGCTTCAGAGAGTATGTTCCAGGGCTACTATTGCAGGAGTTCAGGAAATAATAATGGTAAATTTTCATTTGTTGAGATTAGGTTGTGTGCTGAGTACTGTCATGGAAAGCTAATATTCATTTCCATATTTAATTTTCATGACAGCTTGAAAATAATGTACATGCTTCTCAATTTACAGAGAACTAGGACCAAGAGAAACTAAGTAGCCTGCCCAGGGAGAGTCAACTGCAAGAGGTGGTTTTGGGGAGAAAACTCCTGTGGCTCCAGAGCAGCTGCTTCTGGCTACTTTGTAGCAACAATCCCGAAGCTGTAAAATGTCCATTCAGATCTGGTGTGAAGATGAAGTTAGACCTTTCAGGATAGGGCTGCCTGTAGCAGTTCTCCAAGACACCAACATTAGTAGAGTAGACTTCTCTGTGCCAAAACACCCACCCCCAGCCTTATTCTGCTAGCCAAGTCTACTAAACACACAGGGGCTTTACTTATACATTATAGTATACCTAGTGTCATATCTGGGTAAAGTTGTTACATTTGAGGAAATTTAACCTCCCAGATTCTAAAGATAAATTTTTCTGACATATATTACAAGTTTAGTGATTTAAATGTTTTCAGATTTGTTTGTCTGTTAATATAAAATCATTTTCAATCCCTAGGAGAGCATTCCCAATTAGTAGTTTAACAGATGAGATCAGGTAAGACAAATGTTAGTTTGTTTTTTTAAAGCATGTTGGAATAAAATAGAAAGAGAAACAACAGCTCTAGCTCAAATTTCAGCAAGTTTTTCTGAAATGATCTGTATAATATATAATATTCCAATAAATTTCCAATAATATTTCAAAAGTAAATAAAAGCTATTTATTTACTTATTTAAATAAATTTCTTGTGAAATCTACCATAGACTGGCTGTACTGCTTTCTTTTTTCATTGGAAATACATGTAGATATAAAGCAAAAAAAAATGACCTTTAATTTGTTATCTTAATTTCAAACATTTCTGAATCATTTACTCTTTTGGAAGGGATCATCATGCAATATTTCAGAGACTCACCAGTCACTGTGACTATTCCAAATGACCTTAGATCCATCGTTCTTTTCGCAGTGGGATTCACTAATAAAGAAAAATGCTCTTCTGTAGCACAAACAATAAAAAAAAACTCAGAGATAGATATTAAGGTTCATCCTGAAGATCAGAAAAGCAAAATCAGCCAAGCCACTAGACTGCTCTTATCTCTTTGAAATCTTCATACTGAAAGAGAATGAGTTCCTGTTTCATCCAACCTTATATTCCTCTCTAGTGCTGGGATTGAAGGTGTGTCCCACCATTGCCTGACCTCAGTGGCTAACTAGTGCTGCTACTGGGATTAAGAGTGTGTGCAGCAACTGCCTGGTCTGTATGGCTGACTAGTGCGGCTGCTTTACACTGACCTTCAGGCAAGCTTTATTTATTAAAACACAACTAATACACCACTATGCTCATCTTGCTTGAAGTTGAATTGCAGCAACCTACAGATTTGACTTAAGTTAATGGAATGCCCAGTTGTAAAACCCTCTATGAGCATACAAACCTGTCTATGGGAAAGAGAATTACAAGAAGCCGTTGAGATTTTTAAAGTACATATGGGAATTGAAAAAAAAGGTGGTTTCAAAATGAACAACTGAACATAACTGTGGAATATATAGGTACTATAATTTCTAATGGAAATCCTTTTGCTCTAGCTAAATAAATAAATACATAAAAACAAACAAGCAAACAAACAAATAAATAAAACACCATGACCAAAAGAAAGTTGGTAAGGAAAGGGTTCATTCGACTTACACTTCAGCATTGCTGCTCAACACTGAACCAGAACAGGGATTCAAGCAGGGCAAGATCCTGGAGTGCAGGAGCTAATGTGGAGGCTTTGGAGGGGCACTTCTTACAGACTAGTTTTTCCTGGCTCGCTTAGCCTGCTTTCTTATAGAACACAAGAACAATAGACTATGGATAGCACTACCCACTATGTGCTTGACCCTCCCCCATTAATCACTAATTGAGAAAATGCCTCGATCTCAAGGAAGCATCTCCTCAACTGAGGCTCCTTCCTTTCTGATGACTCTAGTTTGTGTCAAGTTGACACAAGATCACCAGTACAAACCATTAGTGTATGAATATGTGTGATGTGTGCATACTAATGAGTGCAGGTGTGTGCACCAGTGCATGAGTACAAAAGCCAGAGGAAGACCTGAGGAATTCTGTTCTATCACGCTACACGTGACAGGGTCTTCCTATAAACCCGGAGCTACATTAACAGCTAATAAGCCCCAGTCATCCTCCTGTCTCTACCCATCTCCCACAAATGGGGTGCAGTCACAAGCACAGCCGTGCAATGCTTTTTCTATGGCTGGTAGACCTCTAAATTTAGGTTCTCCCACTTGCTTATCCAGTAGTCTTGCCAACTATGCCACTTCCCTAGAACAAATAATAAGATGTTTAAAGTTGAAGCACAAATTGAAATATAAGCTTTTAAAATGAAAATATTGCACATTAATATCTATCTGTGATGCAGTTTGCATTTCAGAAAATGAATTCTCATATAGTACTTACATGATATCAAGCCAAAATATACTTCTAGATTGCTGCTTGCAAATAATTATATTTTACATAAACTATGGCTGTTTACTGTATATTCTGTGGTTTTCTTGATGAAGTTATATAAATTAGCTTTCGGCAGTGCTGGCCAATTTCACTAGATGAAAAGATCAGTATGCCCAAGGTTTCATCCATGTTTCTTCCATTCAGAAAAATGCTTCCCTTGACTATTCCTCAAGACTGAATTTTCTAAACATATATTAAGGCAGTGTCTTTAACACTGAGAAGACTGTCTCAGTAGGTGTAACTTAACCATCTACAATGCAACCATTATTCTTAAGGCTCTAGGAATATCAGGGAACAGAAAGCAGAAAAACTGTTAAGAAGCAGAGGACCAGGACAGCTGCTGTGAGACTGTGTCTTCTGTACTTGTCAGGCACCCTGCTCCCATGAACTCTCATCAATATGGTTGCAAGACCAACATAATGACAGCACCAGTTATCATGCCTGTTGGACAGGGGAAGTCCACATAGCCCACACATTGGCGACAAGATGTAGGTGGTCCATACTTGCTGAGAGAAAGAGAATCAGTTTCCTCCAGAGCTGTCCAGTCCCAGCCTTTGGTTCATGCCCATATAAACAAAGCTAAAATTATTCAGCAGGTTGTGTGTTTGTGTGTGCATCCCTGCTACACTAATAATTAAAGAAGAAATCAAGAATTTTGGAGGACTCTGGATGAGTCTGTAGAGGAAGGAATGTCGGGGTGATGTAGAGGAAGTGTTCCTCTATTAAATTTTCAAAAAATACAAAATTATCAATTTTCAAAAGACAGTTCTTAATGTTCCTGAGTGTTAGGTTTGTTTGGCAAACGCAGTAGCTTGTAAAAGTAATGGTCGCAGGGCAACTCCAGGAGCACTTTTATGGTGAGTTTTCACTTAGCTTCTCTCTCTGACAGGTTGGCTACTGGAATGATATGGATAAGTTAGTCTTGATTCAAGATGTACCCACTCTCGGCAATGACACAGCAGCTATAGAGAACAGAACAGTGGTTGTAACCACAATCATGGTGAGTTTTGGTGTATGCTTTCTAGTGTTCCGTCTTGTCCACAGGCAAATTTAACTCCCTGGCTGTGATGAGGGGATACAAGCTGAATCTTAGTTGTGACTGAGTGCTCTTACCCACCCAAAGCTCCTGAGGCTTTGAACAACTCTGTCCCAAGCTTGGACACACTCAACTCTTTTGTTGCCCTTACTTGTGTTACTTTTCATTGCAATGTTTTTCTTGGGGAAAAAAATTGACTCAGATGTTAAAAATTGAGACTGTGAAACTGAAGTTGGAGATGTTTGAAATTCTCAGACCGCAACAATGAATAATGAATTTGAGGAAGCCAAGCTCCAATCGAATCCTAAAACCATCAGGTGGAAATACCATATTCTCAGTGTTTTCAAAAGGATCAATGAAATAATCATCAATGATGTTAAATGGTTGTTTCAGATCATCATGGGAGAGTGATCTGTCTTGTCTGTTTCTAATTACAAGGATGTGAATGGGAAAATTCTAATGGGTACTTTTTATATAACTGAATGCTTGATAAATTGATTTTGTTCAATATTTGTTTTTAATGTAAAAAGACATTTCCACCCACTGACTATTTTTCTCATTGACATATATAATTGAACAAACTTCTGGGAATCAAGGAAATGTGAATATTTCATTTGACCACATAATGAAATTTAACATGCTCTAAATTTTAAGGTTCCTACTTCAAGGAGTTCTGTGGATTTGCCTTTTAAATTATATAATATTCTAAAGACAAATATGTCCTTAACAGTTGGTAGTAGTCAAAGGAGATCAAAAATCGGTGACTGTTTATACCTTATTTAAGATCACAAATCCTCAGCTAATTTCTTCTGTAGGCAAAATATATTATCAGTTGTCCATAGAAACTCTTACTTTAAATAAAATGGAAGTCTTTGCCTAAGTTAACTTTTAGTTTACATAATTTTGATTTTAGTTTTAGGGTTTTAGTAATGTCAAAATATTTCTAAAATTGACACTGAAATCAAAACATGAAAATTCCAAAATAGAAGCATTCGCCTATTGCAATCAGCTATACCTGTTTTGGGTAACCAGTTAGCAATTTAATGTAATCTGACAAGCCTTGATTTGGGAGTTGATTATTTTAGAATGCAAACCCACCAACAGCAGTGTTTGTATGAACTTTCTGACTTAATTGTGTAATATTTGCATGGGAGTTGAAAAGCAAGACATATATACATATATATGTATGTATGTATGTATGCATATATATTTTTCCTTTAAAAAGACACAATAATGGAAATTTATACTTCAGTACAGTCCTCCTCTTTTCAGCCTCTGATGAAGAATCCTATTTTAAGAAATTGACCAAGAGAGACAAGAGTTCCACGCTGTTCGACTATTCCTAACTAAGGCTCGAGTCTTGTTCTCCTGAGTAGTAAATTTAAGCTTATTTTTCATGTGGGATTCTTCTTGGATAACCAACTCTGGACTACCAGAAAACAGTTTTTAAATTTGTCTGTGTTTATGTGTACGTGTGTGTGTGTGTGTGTGTGTGTGTGTGTGTGTGAGAGAGAGAGAGAGAGAGAGAGAGAGAGAGAGAGATTTGTGAGTTATTAGAACAAAAGAATTGTTCCTTAGTCCTTATCATTCTCAAAAAATAGATGCTGAAAAATAATATAGTAGTGATTATGATATTCCTGTTCCCATGTCATAAAATGAAGTCATTGTACATGATCAGCTCTCTAATGGTAGAGTTCTTCAAAGTAAAACTCTGAATTTATGTGCTTGTTTTCTGAATATACATATAATTGTTTGCTTTAGCATCTTTTGAAATGTTGCCTCTTCTGTGAAATGAATGTATGATGTATACTAAGCGTGTAATGTGGATTCTTCTTCCCTTGGCCTGTTATAAAAGATGGTACTTATAATTCCTAGTGTCAAATTACATAATTGATTTTCCAAGCACAGATAGTCTTCAGGAAGCATGATATCAAAAACTAAGTAAAAATGTGACCGCATATAAAATATATATACTACATATATATATGTATACACATATATATGTGTATATATTTTACATATGTATGTAAAATTCTGTTTGCTTGATAGTGGTGATAACAATACTTTCGTTATCATAATAGTGTATAGGAATAGTATCTGTTATTTATATAACTGTCATCTTCATCTAAATCATTCCCCTGATATATTCAGCTACATAACTATTCCATAATGCCAAAAAAAAAAACCAGACAACCGTACCGCACCCTCCCTTAAAGTGTTTATTGAATCTGGTTCTCTTTAAAGCATTAGCTTAGGATCTAGGACAATCACCTCGGTTAACTTACTTAAAAAGAAGTATGATTACCTTTAGCTGATTAGATAAGTGCATGCAATAACCCCCCCATATTCTGTTGAAAAACTCAATATGGATGGAATTGACAAAAGGTTGCAATGAGTCTGATACAGAGATCTAGATACTGAGCAAGCCAAGAATGAGCTCTGAAGAGCACAGAATTGCTGTCCAAATGGGTGTGGTGTCGCTGAATTCACTTTGTCTTCCCTATGTATGCTGTGTTTATACGCTGATTTACTGTTGTGATATGTTATTGCTAAATAAAATTGATTGAGAAATCCAGTTATACATTCAGAATACTTACTGAACGTCTGTTCCAGCAACAAGGATAGACACTGGAAATATAACAGAAGTGACTCCTGCACAATGAAATTTATATTACAGAAAAAATAAATATGAAACATAATTCATGATTACAACAACTCTCAATACAAAATAAAATGTGCTATTATTATTTTTATGCTGTTGAAATTTATATTTCCTTGCAACTGCTAGATGTCTATAATGGACTTTCATTTTCAAGATGAATTTATTCTACTTAAACACAACTATGTCAAACATACTGACTACAAAAAAGCTAATCTAAATAGGAAACAATTTACAATTATATGAACCTCTATTGTTAATTCTTACTGACTAAAAATGAGGTAAAAACCATAATATTCATGAGATTGGGGACATTGTGATGCCATTTTTTGCAGACAAATACCAACTGTAAACAAACAACCTCTGGAAATCAAATCTAAACCTTACAAATAAGAGAAGTATAGCTATTGTGGTTAAAAAAAAAATTCTGCAGACTTGGGTAGAGGAGTCCTTTTATATAAACTCAGAACCTCCACAGCTACAGAACTATCTAGGAAATAAATCCATTCAGGGAAGAACACGCTTCACTCTTGTGCCTTGAGTTGTGAGGTGGTAATTCCTGTTGTATGTTATTTAGTTAAGATGATATTCTATACTATCTAATGAATGCACAATTCTTTAGGAAATATTTCCATAAAACTGTTTATTCACTGTAGCACCAGAATTGTCTTTCAAACATGAACTAATTTTTTATAATTTCTTCTTCCTTAGTTTACATTTTACGTGAAAATATGCTTTCTAATTATCAGAATTATGTAAAAATATTTAGATATCCTATATATATACACACATCCATAAGAAGCATGCATATATCTATGATATATGTGCTTGTAGATATAAAATGTGCATCAGAAATAGAAATGTATTCATTTTTTTGCCATACCAAATATTAATTCCCCCTTCCTCCAAAGAGTTTGTACCAACAAAGTTTTAGCTTGATACTGTGACCCTTAAATTTGCTCATTTCTTTCTTTCTTTTTTTCTTGTTTTGAGGTTTGGGTTTTTCAAAATAGGGTTTCTCTGTGTATTCCTGACTGTCCCCAAACTTGGTCTGTAGACCAGGTTGACCTCAACCTCACAGAGATCCGCAACCTCTGGCTCCAGAGTACTAGGATTAAAGGCATATTCAACTACAATATGGCTAACTCATTTATTTTTAAATTCATTAAGAGAGCTTTATTTCCATTTTCTTTAATTTCCTCTTAGGATTAAATTATCAATATCCTTTAAGATTTGTTGGAAAGAAGCAAATGACCACACAAAAATTTGGAATAAGATTCTAATTTTATTATTCTTCCCATTTTCAATAATTTTATAATGGTTGTTTATAATAGTGAAATTTACCAGTAATACAAAACAACACTTCAGTGGGGAAATGTATTCTATTGATTATATTAAATTTAATTGAATTCAGGTTTAAAATCATTTTAATTAATTTATGGCAACGTTTTCATAAGCAAGACCTAGTGTTGTAACTTCAGACAGAGTTTGATTCTTTTCCTTAAGTAATCCAGAAGGTGTAGAACATCGTCCAGCACAGGACTTACCTTAATGAATGATTCGCCATGAAGAAGTAATACCAGCAGAATTATCGTCCCCCAGAGCAAAGTGGTTGGGAATAAAGAAGCAAGAAGTTAGATTCCTCTCCTCAGATGCTCCCATTGTTAATCATAGATGAAAACTGAAATTCTGCATGGCTCCTTCACAAAGATGTTCCACAAAGCCCCGACCCCAGTAACCTCACAGGGTTTATTTTATATTGCCTTGGTGGTATTTAATGTTTTATATACCTGTAATAATCCTAAAACTTGATATGTTTATCCATGTGCAAAGTTTTAAAAACTACCAGCAGCTAATTTGTTACAAAAGAGGCTGAGAGCTAATGATTTGTGACTCACACGGATTTGACATGAAAGAATGGGAACACATTCAGGAATCTGCTAAAGGCTTATGTAAAGTCCCCAGCCTTCCTCTACCTTTGCTTCCCCTGTCCCCTAGACTGTAGTCATTTTATTTACCCTTTGCTGTATGCATCTCTGAGCCTGAAGGTCATCTAGGTAACTGTTAAATAGAATCTTCAATGAGATGAAAGTTTTCCAACCTTAGTTGGCATGTTTGGCAGGAAACAAAGACTTGAGGAGAGCAGTTGTACAAAAGGAATTGGGAAAAAATGAAAGAGGATCCCAAATAAATATTTCATTCTCACATACACATGCTTGCCACAGACAGCCTGTTTATTTACCATTTACTTTCATTTTGAAGGTCTGAATCAATATAATCCAACACAACCTTTTAGTCAAACTATTCCTATGCAGTCAAACTATTCCTATTCAGTCAGAAAATGATCAGGAGGACAAGGACTGTAATTGGAAACGCTTTCATCTATTTTCTTTACTCAAAATATCATAAAAATTACATTGCCTGATGGTATTGAAATACATTTCTTTAGTTTTGTTCTCTCTCTTGTTAAATCATATGAAACCCCTGTTAATTGCAAGTCTCTTGATGGATATTGTAACAACTGCAAGAGTTTCCAGATGTTTCCAAATTAAAAACCTGACTCCCATTTCTGTCACCTATTAACAAAATGAAATTGAATATTCACTTAACTTCCGTGATTCTCAAGTTTCCTGCTCGCTTGATGAGACATGTTAACTTCAAGATGCAATGCAAATTGTAAATCAAAGTATATAGCACAGGAATTCAGCATTGCACCTAGCACAAAGAAAGCTCAAAGTCAGGAAGAGAAATTACTTTTTTTTACAATAAATCTGCTGTTCCCACCACTAGTTTCCCTTTACTCTTATCACAAAAAAAATTTGCAACCATCTTGATCACAAGGAGATGAAGGGCAAGTCATATTTCTGTTACTTGCTCTATCTTCCTGTAAACTGCCTCGCACAAAACAGGGTTTTTGTTAAGTGAACTATTCACCATGTTAGAAGAATTGATTCAATGACGGACAAGCCAAAAAATTTATACAAAATTAATGAAGTAATATGTTTAATTGTGGAGTAAAATTTCTAAACGTTCAAGTATTCAAGGCCCTTTAAACTTGACCTTCAATCTTAGTGTCAAATGATAGGACTAGTATAGCTCACTCTACTGGATATTCTAACTGTTCAGATATAGCTCTCATATTTTACACGTTATTTTATATGTGTGGCTTTTACTGTTTTCCATATAATCTTCCATAGATTAATTAGGCCTTTCTAAAAAGATGGAAAAAAATTGTTCACAAAACTCCCAAAACTGTATAGTTTAGAAAGTCGTCCCTTCGCAGCTACTCACAAATCTGCATGGTCACATTCATAATTTGAAAACATGCTGAGCTTTCACACAGACCTTTTTCGAAAGAATAATAGACAATCTTCATTAAATAAGGGACAAATATTTGTCTTAATTTTATTAAGGGCAAATTTTACTTCTTACCTTATTTAGTCTTGGATATCCATCCAATGCCAAGGATCTGGGTCACATGGTCGTGACAAGCAGAGATATAATTTAAGAAATAGTATAAAGACGTGTCACATAGTTTCCCACTGCAAAATCATGGGAAGTGTCTCCATGGAAAAATACAATTTTCTGAAACTTCCTCATTTTCTTAAGTTTTTACTCTTAAGATCTATGCTTACGAGGTAATTATAATAAAGTCAGAATTTGTGTGGGCCTATTTGACACTCTATAGATCAAGCTGCTTTCTACTGTAGAGCTCCAAATGCAAGTTCCTGTTCTTCAACTGATAATATTTTTCTGGAGAAAAGAAAAAAACACTTAGGAGAACCCTAAATTAAGGTTAGAGTATGATTTTCATAAGACATAAGTACATTATATCAACAATGTTGTAGCCAATATCATTACTACTTTCCTGAAAATGAAACCCTGAGGTATGTCCAGGAGTTCCCTCCATACTGTGTGCTACAAACCTATCAAACCCATCTTTCTGTTTATGGATAGGTGCCAACATATCATTCACAGTAAGATGACTAAACCATCTCTATAATTAAAGCCTTAAACTGCTGTTATTTAAGTGTGTGTAAGTGTGTGTGTGTGTATATTTGTGTGTGTGCTCAAAGAAAATAATTTAACAATTATTGAACACCAGGAAACCATTGCATATGATAATAATGTTCTCAATATTTTTCTTCCCATTCTCTGACTCATTCATGTAGAAAACTAAAAGAGAATACTTCCACTAAAGTTTACTATTTCATACTAAACTTACAATTCATCAAGCACATTTCTTATTTAAAGTCAAAATATGGGACAGCAGGAGCAAAGTGAATTTAACACAAGTAACTAGGGACATGTACCTTTAAGTTTCTTCAATTGAAGAACTGTAGCAAATGCCTTCTCTGAGAAAAGCATCTTATTTAACATAGTTGAAATGGTTTTCTGAAAATGAAAAGGTACAGAATATGAAGTTACATGACCTTGAATAGGTTTTTAATACACTATAGTGGTCACTTCATAATTTACAATTTCATGAAATATTTTGGAAATATCAGTTTCAAGGCTAAAAATGATTACATATTCTACCCTAGAAAATTACTAAAGGAAGGTGGGCAGTGATGGCAGATTTCTTTAATCCCAGCACTGGAGGCAGATGCAGGTGGATCTTTATGAGTTCGAGGCCAGCCTAGTCTGCAGAGTAAGTTCCAGAACAGCCAAGGTTACATAGAGAAACCCTAATGGATGAATTTATTTTTTAAAAGTCATAGTACTATGTACCAGGTACATAACAATCAAAGAGCTTTAAATTTTAATTTTATTATTCAATGCAAAAACAGTTTAATATAGTTCTAAGTATATTTATATTCATCTATCTTATTAATAAATTCAAGCCACATAAAATCACATAAACATAATAAATATATTCTTTGTCAAAAATTCTGAAACTATAGTACAGAAAGGTTTTTCAGATGTTTTGTAATTTCTCCTTTACAGTTCTGCTTCTCTCATTGTAGGAATCCCCCTATGTTATGTACAAGAAAAATCATGAAATGTTTGAAGGAAATGACAAGTATGAAGGCTACTGTGTAGATTTGGCATCTGAAATTGCAAAACATATCGGTATCAAGTATAAAATTGCCATTGTCCCTGATGGAAAATATGGAGCAAGGGACGCAGACACTAAAATCTGGAATGGGATGGTAGGAGAGCTTGTGTATGGGGTAAGCAAATCTATTTATGAGGAATTTACTTACATAAACCTGAAGCTTATTTTCCCTTGGGCATGTATCAATTTTTAAACATCCATTGACTGTTTTATTTTCTAATTTATAGCAATGTTTCAAAATATATTTGACATATTCAAATATTTCCCTATTTCATTATAAATGCACATTCTAAATAGCAGAAATCATCCTGAACTTAGAATGAGAAAAGAAATAAAAATCCAAAATACAGTGTCCTCCACATAGCACAGAGAAAGTAATGAAAACAAAAGTGACGTTGGCTCTAGAATCTGTGATGAATATGCCTTAAACAGGTAGACCACGACAGCTGCAAAGATCGATGAGCAACCTGTTACTTGGCAGATTCCTTCCAATAGTATAAAGTCAGTGACTACTTTATCAAATTTTGTGTATCCTTGCTATTCATAATTATTCATAAGTGTCTTTTAACTAATTTCTAATTGTTATAGTCTCTCAGTGTCTAGAATGTTCGTCAGTATTATGTTTATTAAAATTCTTTGAGCCACAGTAAATGTGCATTTCAGATAATGTACCTTTTCTGTATCCCCTTTTCATTCAAGCGTACATAACAAAACACAAAAGCTAGAATGATTTTCAAAGTAGGCCTCTAACACAGCATGCTGTGCACTTCCCCTGAGCAAGCACACTAGACATGGAATACACACATATGACGCCAAGAGCAGTCCCAACACAATGCAACAGGAAATTTCTGCCTCAGTGAACAAGATCAAGGTCCCTCATTTTTGGCAGCCGCTGTAGTGTCACTATCAAACCATAGTGATTCTATAATTTGTTCAAAGTTCAGAGTCCAAACCTATAGTACACAGTAAGGTTTGTGTATCGAGGTACCAATAAAAAAAATAAATGTATGAAAGAAATTATGAAATATTCTAAATGCTTCTTTGTAGTTCATAGATTCCACTTTCAAAGCATACATTCTCTTTTTGAAATGAGGAATTACATGGAGAAGCATCCTTCCCCAGGATAAAGTAAACAGACTCAAGATACAGGCAAAGGCCACAAGAGGAATCAAATTCCTGGCTAGAACTGCAATGAAACAGTATAAAAATCCTACATCTCTTTCTCTTATTATTATATTTATTTATTTATTTAAAACTTTTTTAAATTTAAAACCCACTTGTTCACACACTAAGGAGACCTAGGCACCCCGGTGCAGAAAGCTGTAGAGCCTGTGCTCACTACCTCACTCAGTCTCTGGGATTCTTACGAGCTTTGCTCAGTTGACTTAGAGGGCCTTGTTCCCCCAGTGTCCTTCATCCCCTCTGGGTCTTTCACTCCTTTTATTCTCTATTCCATTGGGTTCCCTGAGATCTGAGGGGAGGGATTGCAATCATTCCTATTTTCAAACTATGACATGAGAAACCTTTCCCACAGGGTGCAGTACAGTTGCTAACACTTCAGCAGACACAGGAAAATAGGTCATATCATAAAGCAACCAGTTTAATTTCCATGGGGAAGATTCACCGAGGGTTTCACTGACTCCAGATGAAGGGACTATGAAGTTTAAAAATAATATGCAAAATATATTTTACCATGGGTTTCACTGACAATGTCATAATGGGTTTTAAGTTCTGAAGGAGGAGTCCCTAACACTCTACTCTTAAGACTTCAACTTCTAATACTTCAGAAAATGGCATGGTCCAAGTTGTTAGAAACACAGGCAAAATTCTTTTGCCCAAAATATGCTAGGACACAAGACTTAATTTTTTAATTTTTCTTTTTTAAGCATATCTTCATAGTCATAATGGGGAATCCTAGGTATAAGACCCAATTCTAAACATGTGGATATAATTTTCTACTTGCCACTAAATATTTGCCCCTAAAAGCTTTTTATTTTGGAGAATTTCAGATTACTAACTCCATCCCTACTTAGTTTTAGAGGGTCTGACCTACCGGAAAATTTCTGGGATATCTGCTACATGTCTTTTCTCTCAAGGTCCTCTCCTTGCCAGATCATCTCTGCACAAATGTTGTAACTATATTTTATTTGAGAAAAAATGCATAAATAATAAAAAACAAATGTTGCAAGAGATCATAAACAACACCCATGTCAGAGTAACAGAAAGTCCTGAAATTACATAGTTCTCAGTGACAGCAAAGAGATGCCGTGAGGTTCTTAGTAGCAATACACTGTTTCTTCAGCAGGATTTGTCCACGTTGTCCCAAAGGAAATGTCTTCATGTCTCTTATAGGTTCCCCTGACTACTTTTTACTGTGGTTTCTATAGTCTGTGCTAAATTCTTCACTTTTTCTTGCTTGCTTGCTTCCTTCCTTCCTTTCTTCCTTCCTTCCTTTCTTCCTTCCTTCCTTTCTTCCTTCCTTCCTTTTCTTCTTTTTCCTAACGCATACTCAGATGCCTAGTTTGCAAGGTTTGAAGTAAAGCACAGTCATTTTCTCCTAGACAAAGCCTATTAGAGAGTAAAATGTCAAACTATAGAACTTTCGTTTACTCTTTGAAAACTGTTACTATAATTTATATACATTGATTGCCTTGTATCGTTTACAAACAACTATATAGGAACATGTCATATACTTTCAGAACACCCCCTGAATCAATCCCTCTTTCTCTCTGTCTTTCTTTGTCTATCTCTGTCTCTCTGCTTCTGTCTCTGTCTCTCTATTACTCTCTCTCTCTCTCTCTCTCTCTCTCTCTCTCTCTCTCTCTCTCTCTGTCTCTCTCTCAGTTTATGTTTGTTAATCTTTGTGCTTGATCACAAGGAGTAAAGGGCAATCCGTTAATCACTTAACACTGAAATTGCCTGTTTTGAGTGATGGAGTGAAGAAGTGATTTCTTACTGTCACGCCAATGGTGTTTAAAAATGAAAATCTCATCTAGCTTCCAATGGAAGCATCTCACACACTCTATTCTATGAATCAGTAAAAGGTAACTAGATGAAGCACAACAGCCTCAGCATTAGCACACAATGTCCACACTCAGTCTCACCCATTGTACTGTGCTGTGATCATTATTCCTAACTCAAAGTCTCAAACTATGTAGCAGTGAATTAAGAGAGGTTGTCTCTAAATAAATCTAAAAATTAAAAGTACAAAAGGTCAGTGTTTAAGAGCATTTGACGATTTTGGCAAAAAGAGTGAAGAACCAGAGGTCAACTCCTAGCAACATTGTTGGACAGTTCATAGCCACCTGTAACTTTAGCTCGCTATTCTACCTCTAAGAAAACCTGTCCACATGAACACACACGTACACATACACATCTATCAAAATTAATAAATCTTGTAAACAGTGATAGCCTCTGGGGAAGAGTATGTCTAAATGTGCCTGCTCTTATTTTGATGAGAACTATTTTTCTTTAAAGTAAATAAAATTCTATTTTAATTTGTCACTCAGACCAGAGTTTAGTTTTTATGGCACAATTTATCTAATTCTATTCAAGATGTTTGCCAGACTCAAGTTTAAGAGTTACCACAGTGTGGAAAACTCACTCAGAAAATGTCATGTAAAGGACTTTAATCTGCATCACATAAAGATTACATTAGCACATGTTCTCTATGTCTAATTAAGGGTTTTGTAGGTAAACAGGCAAAAACACCGTCCCATTTTAGAGACACAGAAAAAAAAATAACTCAGGGTCACCAAACAATGAAAAGGAGTCTTGTGACTTTGATATCTGAGAATTAAAGCTACTATCTTGTCTTAAAAGAATATCAGAAAGAGAAAATCAAAGAATGTGTATCACAGGAAGCAAATGGCAGCTTCCAGATTTTTTGTATGTGAACTGAGCTAGAATATGTTGTCAAAAGAACAGGGAGTTTTTGATAAGACATACACTGATCAGGCAATACCCTTGACAATATTTTTGCAGGTAGGCACAGCAGTATGTAATTCTAACACTTGGGAAAGCTGAGGATCATGAATCCAAGGCCAACATAAACTGCATAGTGGGAGTCTGTCTCAAAAAAAAAAAAACCACCTTTGTCAACTAAAAAGATTCGATGAGATTTAAGTAGTAATTCATAAAATCAAACTACTACATGTTTTATTACCTATAATTGGGATTTATTACTGATGGCATTCAAATGTATTTTTAAAAAATGAATGCAAAGCTGGTAAACTTTGCTGATCACTCTACTGCTAACTGCCCCATGGAATTTGCTGATGTGTATTTCCTTGTGTCTTTTCTCTCACAGAAAGCGGAGATTGCTATTGCACCTCTGACAATCACTTTGGTGCGTGAGGAGGTCATCGATTTCTCTAAGCCTTTCATGAGTTTAGGCATCTCTATTATGATCAAAAAGCCTCAGAAATCTAAACCAGGAGTGTTCTCCTTCTTGGACCCTCTGGCCTATGAGATCTGGATGTGCATAGTGTTTGCATACATTGGTGTCAGTGTGGTCTTATTCTTAGTCAGTAGGTTTAGCCCGTACGAGTGGCACACGGAAGAGCCCGAGGATGGAAAGGAAGGTCCCAGCGACCAGCCTCCCAATGAATTTGGCATCTTTAACAGCCTCTGGTTTTCCCTGGGTGCCTTTATGCAGCAAGGATGTGACATTTCACCCAGGTTAGTGTCAAAATTGACACTCTTCACCAGTTCTCAGAGATTCTGAATGTTCTCCATAGTTTCTCTCTGTCTTCTTCTCCCTGAGTCAAAACATTATCTGAAATGCTGAAAAAATAGCAATTATCTCATAATCCTATTTTATAACTAATATCTTCTAAGCTACCACAAAACATAGATGCATTACAAAAAGTAACTTCTTCAACAGAAAAATAATTATGTGATCCACTGCCACTCCCCAAAATTATTTTGTAATACTTTTCATTAAGTAGTTTTACAAGTGTTGACCAAATCTAAACTGTAGAATAACACCCATTTTTATGGTATCTCTTATTCAAAACTGTTGCTGTGGCTGTTATTGTGATCTGTCATCAAAAATTGTTGTTGAACTTAACTCACATAACTTAAAGGAAATCTCTACTCTGGGGTTTCTGAAAACGTGAATGGTGTGCTTTGTAGCAGATGTAGACGGTTTCTTAGGAAACATTGTAGGAAGCTGAGCACCGGGGGAAGAGCTAGCCATGGAAATAGCCGTTTCTGCAGGGGTCATCCAGATTTCCTTTCTTCCCTGCCACTGTGCGACTGTAACACAAAAACTCCAGCTTGCTACATAAAAAAAAGGTTGGTTTCTCCCACAAAAGTAACTAAAAGAATAAGAAGCAAAATGTTTGATTTTGTATATTTGAACAAATATATATGTTTAGAGATATATGTGTTTCCAAAAGGAGGCCTTTTGTAACCAATTCATCTGAAATTAAGACTCAAGAACTGGCAAAAAAGTGTGTTTAAATTTTAATAATATAGGATTAAGAGGCAAAAAGGAAGGATCAGAGCAAACCAAGTTTTTTGAAGTGAAGGTTAAGACTATACTAAGTTAAAACTATCAGGTGCCACAGTTTAAAGCACAAATGACCTGATTTAAATTAGCAAAGTGGGTAGGGGGGGTAGAAGAACCACAGACAATTCCAAGTTTTGGTTTACATAAAACAAGAAGTGTTTATGACTGGGCAGTTGGTTCAGACTAAACCCAGAGATCTGAATTCAATTGCTAGGCTCTACCTGGTAGAAGGAAACTCTCCCTTCAAGTTGTCCCTGGACTTCCTTATGATAACATAGTGCACATGTATAACATAGTGCTTATGTATAACATAGTGCTTATGTATAACATAGTGCACATGTATAACATAGTGCTTATGTATAACATAGTGCACATGTATAACATAGTGCTTATGTATAACATAGTGCACATGTATAACATAGTGCTTATGTATAACATAGTGCACATGTATAACATAGTGCTTATGTATAACATAGTGCACATGTATAACATAGTGCTTATGTATAACATAGTGCACATGTATAACATAGTGCTTATGTATAACATAGTGCATACATGCACATGCCACAAACAAATAGATAAATACAATGCACTTTTAAAAAAATTTGACTCTATATTTTAAAGCTACTTGGCAAATGTGGTGATTTACATACAACGCTCAGGAGGCTGAGGCAGGAGAATCGCTCCAAGTATAAGAAAACTATGGGCCACATAGTGAGTTTCAAGCCAGCCTGCACTAGATAATGAGAGAGACCATGTCTTGATGGTAAAAATTAGTCAAATTAATTATAACAATATTCCCCGTATTTTTAAAATTTACCTTTTTAACTTTTTTCTGTTAATTACTTCCTCCTACACAGTCTTGGTAGACACTGCTATGCCAGCATAAAATATACTTTTAGGACAACTCCTCATCTCAAAATAAGGTCTCTTGAGGCCAGATCGTCTCCTCTCACTTAGTCCAGTCTCTTCCTCACCTACATGGCATCCTGAAGAGCTCTGATGGGCTCTCCTTCAGTCTCTGGAAGGTGTCTACCATTGGGTAGAAAACCTAAACTCTGTTAGTTTAAAATCTAATCTCTCATTGTCTGCAACATGAAGAGGCTAAAACATTCCCAACAAAACCAGAATACCGTATTGTCGTTCATCAGTGGCTGTTTCCTACTTCAGAGAGGGCACAGACAACATTAAGCAATATTCCCTTTGCTCTCTGCCAGAGAGGACAGTTCCACATTTCTGCCAATAAAACAACAAATTCATTTTACCATGTCTTTAGTGGCATTGAATTTTAGCAATAATGTGAAGCATACCATTGTGCATCAATATAAGCCGCATTCTTAAGTAGACTAGCAGAAAATAACACAATATTTGAAACTGTAACGTTTAAATATGGTAGAGAATTGGTGTCATTTCTTTTCTCTTTCTGTGACTGTATAATTTTATCCATGTTTAGATCCCTGTCGGGTCGAATTGTTGGAGGCGTCTGGTGGTTCTTCACGCTCATCATTATATCATCTTACACTGCCAATCTGGCTGCTTTCCTGACGGTGGAGAGAATGGTCTCCCCCATAGAAAGTGCAGAAGACCTGGCCAAACAAACAGAAATTGCGTACGGAACACTAGATTCTGGATCAACAAAAGAATTCTTCCGAGTAAGTCACAGGAGTAAGAATAGCGCCTTCATAATTCTGAATTCTAGGCAATGTTTACAAAACTTATAACAATAGTGTGGATTGGAATGCACAATGACAAAAGCTGAGTTTACTCTTAGTGGGTTTTCCTAGGTCTTTATAATCATAGTCTTAATTTACTGAAACTGATGCATACTGAAGAAAAAGCCTCTCTGAGAAATAATAAGAGTAAAAAGGTAACCAAAGTCACTTTATAACATGGCTTACCCAACATTCCAGTGTTACTAGCACTCTGATAATTTTACTTCAAAAAAGATTAAAACTGCATTTATCTTGAGGTCAAGAATATAAAAATGGGAAGCAAGCCTTTCTTTTAAAAGAAAGACTACATTTAACTTACTGTATTTGACGTTCAAAAGCTCAGTGCAGACTCTTTTTTTTTTCTTTTTTTAATTACTTAAAAAAATACCAATCCAATTCCTACCCCCTCCCTTCCTCTCAGTCCCCACCCTCTCCCTCCACAGACCCCCCTGCCCTCCAACTTTAAGGGAGTTCCATGCACCCTTCCCTGTGGAAAGTCCAAAGCACTCCCTACTACGCCTAGGATGAGCAAGGTTTACATCCAAAGAGAATAGGATACCATGAAGCCGGTATATGCAAGTGGAGACACATCCCAGTGTCACTATCAGTGGCCTCTCAGTCTTCCCCAGCTGCCAACCCCCTTCAGAGGGGCTTGGTTGTTCCCATGCTCGTTCACCCACAGTCCAGTTGGAGTTGGTGAGCTCCATTAGCTCAAGCAAACTGTCTCAGTGGTTGAACCCCTCATGGTCTTGAATTCCTTGCTCATACTCTCACTCCCTCTACTCTTCAACCGGTTCTTGGGAGTTCAGTCCAGTGCTCCAATGTGGGTCATTGCCTCTGTTGTTGGATGAAGATTCTATGGTGATATTTAAGATCAGTCTGACTACAGGGTAAGGTCAATTCAGACACCCTCTTCTCTATTGCTTAGGGTCTCAGTGCAGACTCTTTTATGAGCCAAATCACTCTCTAATCTATTCCATAGCTATGGTTTTCAAAGCAAAAGCTTTGCTTTCTTACAAAATGCTATTGGCAAGAAAGGTACTTCCCTAAAAAAATGGTTCTGGAGACCTCTATAAGGTTGAATGGAATTTAGATTTGGTGGCTTTTGTTTGACATTAAAATGTTTCAAGTTGGTATAACTGTGTCTTGTGTGGATAAGGTTCCTTTGAGTTTTTATTACTGATGATGGGTGTTTGTCTTAGTCTGTTCTGTTATTTTTTTTCAGTTGTTCCATTGGGGCTAAATTGTTTTTAACCATTTTTAATTTTTTTAAGACAATGTTTCTCTGTATAACAGCACTAGCTATCCTAGAACTAGCTCCCTAGACCAGGCTGGCCTGAAACTCACAGAGATGATGCTTGCCTCCTGAGTACTGGGATTAAAGGCATGGGCTGTCACTACCTGGCTGGTTTTTTGTTTGTTTTATTTTGTTTTGTTGTATTGTTTTTAAGTTAACAAATTAATTAGTTTTGGTTTGGGATCTTGTTCAGAAATACTGTTATACTTTGTTCTTCTCAATGCTTACCTGTCGCCTGCGGTCCTCTTCATGTCCCCCATGTTCCCTTCTATTGGTCTTTTCCTACTCCAAATATCCCTTCTTTTCTTTCTGTTCCCTTGTAATTTGCTTCTTCTTGGGTATACAAAACCTATTGAGTAATGTACATCACAGATACTACCAGCTTATTTTGTGAATTGGGGGCCAAAATATTAAAAGGTGGCCAATGTGACATTTTCATAGATATTGAAGTAGATGATAATGAATATATTTTGTATTTAATATCAATTAGTTGATATTATTCTAAATAATATCAATTATTAAGAATGTGAGAGCTATTTTACTATTTTATAAGCTTTTTATTTGAAAGCAATGATAGCTTATCTTCTGAACTTTTCAACAGCATCTGAGAGAGTAACATATGTCATTTTTTTCAGTACCTTGAAAATAAACAAAACCAAATTTATGCTCAGTGATCTGGCTTTAAATTTACTTGACTTCCACTTAGATAGCTTTTAAGAAGGGAATTTTCATTTTTATTTTGATTATATAATATTAAAAATATTTATATAAATCTAAATCAACACCAAATCACTCAAAATTTGATGAAACAAACCAATGAGTATTGTGCTTAGTGTTGGGTATTAGTCACAAATATTGGTTAAAATTTCAAGTGATCTGAAAATATTTGTGAATTTTTCTGAATAACTAAGTATTTATGACAGTAAATGTTATTAATATTGTCCAGATAAAGTAACTGAGTCAAGCCTTCTCTTAATTTACTGAAGAGATAGTAACATTTACTGACGTTTCCTGGAAACTGTTCTGTATCAGAATAGAATGCTCTCACTTCATTAATGGTGTCAGTTAAATGATAGAACTGGCAGGTTCATCACATTGCCTTGAGTAATGAAAGAGAAAAGACATATCGTGTTGATACCTGGGAAAAACAAATGATAGCTCACTGTAAAGTTCTTTAACAGCCAACACAGTGCAAATATTGACCTCTTAAAGCTTATTTTTTTTTCCTGTTCAAATTCTGAAAACTGGTGAGATAGATAAGAAGTTGTATCAATTAAAACACGTGAGAGCAAGGAAAGCTGCCTCCATTGTTTAAGTCTTTTCATATAAGCTCAACCCCAATCAAGCCTCTTATTCCTTCTCTCTTGCCCAATTTCAGTTTTAAAATGGGAAGATTTTTATAAGTTTGGGTATTTATTTTTACAGAACACTCCAAATACAAATGGGACAACAAAGTACTTTTCCCAGGCAAAACTCTTTCAAGAATGTGTACATTTGAGTCCTCTGATAAAAAACAACATTATTTTCTACACTATTTGCCTCCTTCCCTCCATTCCCATTCATGGTGACCTGGTTTATATGAACCATTTGTCTGAAAAGCAGAAGAAACTGAATTTGAAGGGTATTTTTATACTTGTCTGAAATGCTTTCCTTTAGTACACAGTAAAGGCACATCTGTCAGCTCCACTCAGCCATCTCAGGCAGCGAGTGACCCACAGGCAACACTACACAAGAAGCATTGCTGTTTCCCACTGCAAAAACAACATAGACCATTCTTATTATACATGCATTTGCCTTGGCTTCTCCCCATTGTGAAACTCCCTATACTTGGGGTTCTGCACACCTTGTTAAGCTTACACTTTCCAAAGCATTGTACATGTCACTCATGACAGCCATGCCATTCAAGCATTTTATATTACACACCTAACTCAGATACTGATTTTCACAGCAACCCAAACTGAATCTTGTTTCTGTCATCAGTAAGCTGGAAGAATAAGTGAGCTCAGGGTTTAGAATATTATCAACTAAGATACAGATGAGATGTCCCCAGAACACAGGCCTTGATTCCTATACCACTAACAGAGAGAAAGTAACTAAATGTCCATCAGAATGTATAATATACATTTCCTATTAAATGCAGGTATATAAAATACTTCATATGTAAGAAATGAGAAAAGCTTTATTAAAATTCTAAGGATTGTTTGAACTAATACATCAAATGCTTTAAATCGGTGGCCTCTTGAACATTGTTGCACAATAACAATGAGATGAACAGATCTGCTATTTCTAATTTTTATAAACTGACTTTTATATGATCTATATTTATTACCTTGAGCATATTTACTTCCCATGCCTGATTTAAATTAGACTCACAGTTAAAAGATCTTGAAATGTAAAAAGTCCATAATAGTGTGCTTATTAGCTTTCTAGGTCTGCAGAACGCCCCTGATTTGAGCCCATCTCATCAAATTTGTAAATATTTGCTTGACCTCACCCATTAACAAACATGCTTGCAGCCCCCAGGGCTAATTTCTGGTTTTATGCTTTTGATTCTCCTTATAATTTGCCTGTTGTGTGATCTTGCCAAAGTCAGTGCACTTTCAGTCAGACTCAATATTTCTAAATCTTGCCCGAGTGACAAGACAAGCCCAGCATTCCCATGAGTGAGCCTTCATCTGGTCTCTTCCCCTTAGTCTGCCCTTAGATCTTCTGCTTAGGCCTCCTAAAGTCACCACAAACACTGTGTGGATTCATCTTTTATTCCTTAATTTTAAAGAGAATTAATGCAGCCGTAATTTTCCTCATATTAGTGGTATAGAAGTGGATTTTCAGAGCTAGGTGAATCTCTCAGTGATTAGAGTCTCCACAACCTACCTAAATAGTAGATTGCCAACCTGAAACTCAAGCCTCTTGGAAGATGGAGATAGCAGATTCCCCAGAGCATCTCTGTACTATGGGATGTTTTTTCAAGTGTGAGTAGCATCAAAACTTTTCAAAAGCCTTTCTAGATTGTTCATCTCTCACACTCGTTGTCATAGAACAAATGCAATGATGAGCATTGGTCTGTAGTAGTAAGCTATCAAACAAAAAATACTTGCTGGCACTTTCCTATCTTACCAGATGTATCTTTTGGAAACTTCTGAGGTCATGTGGCTTTTTTTCGCATAAAAATGTACTTGGGGAGCTGTTAGGAACTCTCAATAACTGAAAGTGCTCACTTGCAAAAGCCTCAAAACTGAGTTTGAGATCTAGAACCCATGAAAGGAGATAACTGATTACCTAAAGCTGTCATTCAACCCCCACACATGCAGGCTGGCACCCCACCCCTAGATACACACATGCGTGCATGCATGCACACACACATACACACATTAATATTAATAATTAACTAAAATTCAGTTTAAAATCTAAAAAGCTTAAGTAAACTAAGTAGTAAAGGTAATAAAAGTAGACAAAGTAAGTTTTAAAAATAAATAAGCATCTTGGAAAGAGACACATGAAGAGACTGACACCAAATGAAGTCTGAAGACAGAAATCACTTCTCTTTATACTCTTTACAGCCCAGTTTGTTGTCCTAATTGTTGATGTTGTCAGATTCAGTCTAAAGCTGGGCGAGTCATCTAGAGCTTGGATATTGTTCAGTGGGTACTCAGTTTGTAAATACCAACACTTTTCCTCTGTCTTTTTAACGTTCAAGGGCTGACTTGGTGTGAACCAAACTTTTGAGTATTGAAAAAATTATGAATATAAATAAAATGTCTCTAGTACAAGTCAAATGAAGAATTGAGAAGAGTTTCACAGAAACAGCAATCAGGTCTGACCTGATCTTTCTCAACCTCATCAGCAATATGATAGGATGTGTGGTTTTAAATATTCTACCTATAATAACAAGAGCAACAACAACAATATCCAGTGAAACAGTAGCGTTTAATCATTACTGTGGCACGTGGTACATGCTTTTTAAATCATCAGTATAAATGTCTGTCACTTGGTTGATTTTCTGAAAGAATTTGAAAAGTTGAACGTCTGCAAAGTTGGGTTTCTACCAGGAAAACTGATAATGGATAATGGAATGACACGAAAGACGTACCATAGCCTCACTTCTGTTCGTATTAACATGCTGTTCCCTTTTTTCCTGTATTTAATTTTATTTGCATTTCCTCCAGAGATCAAAAATAGCAGTGTATGAAAAGATGTGGACCTACATGCGATCAGCAGAGCCGTCTGTGTTCACTAGGACTACAGCTGAGGGCGTGGCTCGTGTCCGCAAGTCCAAGGGCAAATTTGCCTTCCTCCTGGAGTCCACCATGAATGAATACATTGAGCAGCGCAAGCCTTGCGACACGATGAAAGTGGGAGGAAACCTGGATTCCAAAGGCTATGGTGTAGCAACGCCCAAGGGTTCCTCATTAAGGTGGGTGGAATAGTATAACAATAGATCATGCATTGTTATAGTATTCCACCTTCCCTGATGTCCCTGAGAGAATTATTTTACTTTGTGTGTAAACATAGTATGTTTGTTGATTTATTTTCCATTTTTCCATTTCATACTTTTGATCAACAGTCAGGCAAAAGCAATTTTTTTATTTGACTCCAAAATTATCATAATTGACATTCATCCTTGAAGGCCATATAAAAACCAACATGGTTGAACACTAGTTGCTTGCAGTGGGCCTAAATCATGGATATTCTATCTTTCTAGAACTCATCAACTTTTTCTGTTGTTTTGCCCACCAAAATTGATGCTGCCTGCTGCCTTTGTGCCAGTAGTGACTATGCATTTTATCGCTATGTTTAAACATCATGCCTTGCTGCCAGACTCTCAGTCAGAAGAAATCCACTTCTTTTCAATAGAGTGATTTCCTTTTTCCATTTCAATGTTTTGTTTAATATGGTATCATTCTATTTCAAACCATGATGAGGTTGCACTGGTACTGTTTGAAATCATGTCCACTTACAAAGTGAACAGTATGCTCTGGCTTTATGGTGCTTACTCAGGTCACACTCCCATATATTTGAAAGGGAGTGTGATGTAAGTAAGATCTGTAAAGTTAGAACAAGTATAACTCAAAATTATTTGTAGATAGAGTCTGCTAATGGGCTCAAAAGAAAAGCATTCCCCATATAGGTTAAAAAAGAGACTTGCACTTTTACAGAAGTACTGATCAAATCTGCCCTTTGCATTCTCAACATAGAAATTTCATGTATACACCCAGGAAGCAGAATTCCCTATTTTCCTTAAGTACTAAAGGCTGCTTTGAACCTACCAGGGCTAGAGTGCCCCCCCACCTCCCCGCAACTGATACCTGACAAATTACTCTGGTCTCAGTGCTGCTTAGGCAAGAAGCACAAAGCTCAGATTCAAGAGGAAATCTCTCAGGCTTTACTAAAGGGCTTAACCAAGAACCTGTCTTGAGAAGTGATGTCTCTGGTAAGCCACTGAAAACTGAAGGTAATGATAATTGTACTATTGCCCAGCCACAATGAAAGCAATGCCAATGTCCTATGGTTGTTTTCATTGGCTTCATAAAGGGGACTTCGATGTTCTTGGGTGTGCCGGGTTGGGGAAGGATTGAGATATCTATTTGAGAAACAAATATGGGTACTGGGGAAGGGTGATATTAACTCAATATAGTGTGTGGGGGAGGGCATTCTGTGGATGGGAAACTTTTTAAAGGAAATAGGTACAGAAAGTAGTCAAGAAACACAAATTTGAGTACGGATTCCGGCAGCTCGGATCTCTGGTTTATTTGAACAAATACTTCATATAAAACTAGAAGGGAAAACACCACACTAATAAATTACTCATGAAAGAACCCTAACTGAAAGATTTCAGCTTCTTAAAAACTTAAACTACCACCATGATGTTTAAGACTTTGTTGACACATGTCTTATACAATGTGTTATAAAAGGTATATAATTTCCATAAATCGGGTATCAGAAAAACTTCTGTTGAGGTACCGTTCAACACTTTAATGTAATTAACTTATAAGAAATACAAAGCTGAAAGCAACTATGACTTGTGTGTAGATCCATGGTTCGTTTATTGATTATATTCACTGGCTGTCTCTCTTAATTAATTCCCGGTGGATATAGCTGCCGTGTCCTGTGTCTTGTGTCTTCTGATAAAGTCAAGCTTCAGGGACTGAATTTGGCCCTAAGATACAGTGCATCTGCCTCCCATTGATGGCTAGAGAGTTTCCTCTTAAATGGGCCACTTTGTCAAATCGACACTACAAGCATTGTTTGGGGCGACCTCAATGAAGGACTTCATCTGTCCAGAACTCTAATAGCGAGTGATTGGCTTCTCCCTCTTTTCCTGTCCTTGCTAGATCTTGTTAATGAGGCAATTGTTAAACTCAACTTCCTGGATGGGGAGTTTGTTTATGCGTTTTGTTTTCTGTATGACACAGTTTCCTGAACAAGCTGGCCCCTACATGCAAAAACCACAGTCATTTTATCCTTGTCTTTGAGAGCAAAGGAAGGACACTGAAGGCTAAAAGCATTGACCTTTTCCCAATCTCCACTCCCCCATTCCCAGCCATGTAAGCAAGGTAGGCCCATTAAATTGAAATTCTCATTCTCTTTCCCCTAGGAGATTTGTCTTTCAAGAGATGCAAACCAATACAGATTTTAACTATTAAGCATATTTTGCATATATGGAAAAGTTCACATTAATTGCATTTTTAAAGCAAAATCCAGAGGGCATACCATCATCAGGTGTCCTTGAAACCTGCCTTACTCATTCAGTAGAAACTTAAATCTGTTTTCCTACAGAAACTATTTTTTTCAAATCTGGTCTTTGAATTCATTGCTCTGCTTATGGTAAGACATGTGTATGTCACTGTCATTAGCTGTGGCTTCCTCGTAACCTCTCTTCTTATTCGCCAAGTAACTGAGAAAAGATAAAACAGCAAATTAAACTGAGAAAAGATAAAATAGCAAATTTTCCTTCTGTGTTGTGTAATCATAACCAGATAAGCCTGGCAAACAGCGGACCATGTACCTTTCACCTAGAGTTTTAAGCTTCCACACTTTACTATTTGTTCAAAAATGTGATGTCTGGTGGTGGTGCACGCCTTTATTCCTAGCATCCAGGAGGCAGAGGCAGTCAGATCTACATGAGTTCAAGTCCAGGTTAGACTACAAAGAGAGTTCCAGGACAGCCAAGGGTTGTTACACAGAGAAACACTGTATTTAAAAAAAAACAAAAACAAACAAACAGACAAAACCAAATAACTTTGCTACGGAATAAATGTCACAGTAAAGAAAAATCGAGTGACAAACAGAACAAATTGTCAAAACGTTGTTTTTTACTGTGAGCTTTAAAAGAAACACAAGTAAGATCACTGTAAAGAGTGCATCTGTGTATGACTAATCTGAAAAGTGCCTCTGTAGGGACTGAGATGTAACTGCTCAGCAGTAGAGCGCTTGAACAGCAAGCACTGGGCTCAAAGTGCAAGCCCAGGTAATGAAAACAATCAAAAAGTCATTACCATTATCACCTGCATATTCAAATTTACCATGGTTCAGCTACCTTTTACACCTATTGGTCATAATTATGTATACAATAATAAAGTTATATGAATTACTTTGAGAATACTATCAACTTTACTACATTTTCCATGTTACTTTAATTACTATGCTCTCAACTTTACAATGTGATAAATAAATTCATAAGCTTTTTAGAGTGATTTTTGTTAATAGAGATGTTCAAGAAATTATGTAGTTTTTAGATGAGAATGTTCATTTTAGAATATTTATATTCTCCAGCATCTCCACACAACCACCAAGGAATAAGGCAATGAATTTCATCTGCTGACTTATTCTGGTTCTTATAAGACTTTACATCCTGATGCAAATATCTGAAAGCAAATTAAAATCCTGTAGTTTCCAAAGCTTTTATTAACAATAATAATTCCCACATAAAATTTATCTTCTCTGAAGATGTTTGTAGAACTGTATCTAAAATAGAGAATTTCTTCTGGCATCAAAAGAAAAGGATGATGTTTCAAAAGAGGACAACTCTGAGAGTGGGAATTCTGAAAACATTAAAGCCTGGTTGGACTTGGAGATGCTGAGCTGTAGGAGCTCATAACAGCAGCAGCTAGTCTTTGGAAACTAGATCTGTCCTGCTTCCTGCGAAGAAGGCGCTGCAAGCCTCACAGCAGCAGCAGCATGTCATAGGGGAGAGAGTAGAAACCAACATTTCTTACTGGACTTTCTGTTTCGATGTGTAGCAGAGCACTGACCTCATGGGATGTTTGGACCAAATTCTTCTTGCTTTTCCAGGGCAGATGTGTGAAAAATAATATTGTAATTTGTATGTGAAAGATGTATTATCTTATAGAACCACTTAACAATGTGAAATTTGTAAGACATACTTTATCATAAGTTCAGATGCATTTAAAAGTTTAGATAAATGAAGTTCATTGCACACTATGTGTGAGAATCGAATTTTGTTTATATCAGAAACAAGTCAGCTTTTAGTACTTAATATAAATATAGAAAAGCTAAATACAGAAACGTGAGACTTGTACTGTCTTGGTTAGGGTTTCTGGCCACAGTAACTCTTTTTTTCCGTCTATTTATTTTACATTCTGGCCACAGTCACCCCCTATACTCTCCTCCCAGTTTCTCTCTCTCTCTTTCTCACGCCCTCACACCCTCAATCTCCTCTTCCATCTCCATTCAGGAAGGATCATGTCTCCTGTGAGTATCAATAAAACATGGCATAACAAGATGCAGTAAGACTAAGTGCCTCCACATGTATTAAGGCTGGGCAAGGCAACCTTGTATGAGAAGTAGGTTCCCAAAAGCCAGTAAAAGAGTTGGAGACAGTGTTTCCTAAGAGAGCCAAGTTAAACAACTGCAACATATATGCAGAGCACCTAAGTCTGTTCCATACAGGCTCCCTGGTTTCAAGTCAGTCTCTGCTAACTCTTATGAGCCCAGGTCAGTTGATTGTGTGAGTTGTGGTGTCCTTGACCTCTCTGGCTCCTTTACTTCTTTATCCTCTTTCTAGTGTTTGACTGGGGGGTCTCTGCCTCTGCCACTGTCAGTTTCTGGATGACTCCTCTCAGATAACAACTGGGCCAGACACCATCTGATCACAAGAGACAGTCAGTTCAGGCTGCTTATCTTCTATTGCTAGGAATTTACGCTGGGGTCCTCCCCATACATTCCTGGGAGATTCCTTTGTGTCCAGATTTCCCTTACCCCAAAATGCTTCCCATCCCCTTGGAAGCTCCTCAGTACAGTTTCCCTCTGGGACCCCCCAACTTAATCATTCATGTTCCTATCCCCACCTGCCCTCAGTCCATTCATGAAATATCTTCTATTTCCCCTCCTTCCCAGTGAGATCTGGGTGCTCACTCATGGGCCTGTGAATTGTAGCATAATTATTCTTTATTATATTGCTAATATCCACTTACATGTGAGGACATGCCATGTTTGTCTTTATCGGTCTGGATTACCTCACTCAATTTGACTTTCTTTCTAGTTCCATCTATTTACTTTCAAATTTCCTAGTATCCTTGTTTTTAACAGTTCATTAATACTCCATTGTGTAAATATATTAAATTTTCTTAATCTATTTCTCTGTAGAAGGACATCTAGGTTGTTTCCAGGTTATGGATATTACAAATAAAGCTGCTATGAACACAGGTGAGGAAGTGTCATTGTGGTATAATTGAGCATCTTTTGGGTATATACCCAAGAGTGGTATAGTTGGGTCTTGTGGTAGGTTGATTCCCAGTTTTCTGAGGAAATGCTACCCTGCCTTCCAAAGTGGTTGTGCAAGTTTTCACTCCCACCAGCAATGAAAGAGTATTCCCCTTGCCCCACATCCTCTAAACATGAGCTGTTGCTTATGTTTTTGAACTTAACCATTCAAACAGGTGTAACATAGAATCTCAGAGTCATTTTGATTTACATTTTCTTGGTAGTTAAGGATGTTGAATATCTCCTTAAGTGTTTCTCAGTCACTTGAGATTCTTCTGTTGAGAATTCTCTGTTTAGATCTGTATGCCATTTTTTCAATTGGATTATTTGGTTTATTGATATCTAGTTTCTTGAGTTCTTTATATATTTTGGATATCAACCCTCTGACAGATGTTAGATTGGTGAAGATTTTTTCCCATTCTGTAGATGACCACATCAACTCTTATAAAGGAAAATATTTAATTGGAGTGGCTTGCTTACAGTTCAGAGATTCAGTTTATTATCATCATGGTGGGACATGGCAGTGTGCAGGCAGACATGGTGCTGGAGAGGTAACTGAGAGTTTTATATCTTGAACAGGCAACAGGAAGTGGTCTGTCCCTCTGGGTGTTGTATGAGCATATATGAGCCTCAAAACCCACCTCTACAGTGACACATTTCCTACAACAAGACCACACCTATTTCAACAAGGTGATACTTCCTAATATTACCACTCCCTTTGAAGGTCATTTTCTTTCAAACCACCACAGAAATTACTATTTCTGAATTCCAGTTGGCCATAAGCACCAGTCCCCATGGTGTAACGGTTAATGTTCTGGACTCTGAATCCAGCAATGTGAGTTCATATCTTAGTGTAACTTTTTCCTTGAGGAAGAGACTTGGACAATCATCCTCATCAACTCAGACCATGAAACCCAATCTAAACAAACTGCCCCTGTATGATTCAGCAATGCCAGGAGCATGTTTTGCTTTCACTTTATAAGTGAATAAATGTTCATTTTTGTCTTCTGAAAACGAGATTTAATAGATTCCAATACAATAATGCAGTTTGACACAGTATTTTATTAGTTTTTTCAGAATTTCATCCATGTGTACAGTGTATGTTGGTCAGACCCTCTTCACATTCCCCATTAATTCCTCTTGGTTTCTCCCAACATGGTTCCTTGACTTCATTTGCTCCTCTTTTTTTTTAAACAAAGGCCACTGAGTCCTGTTAGTGCTTACCCTGACCCCATGAGCCATTTTGAAGCCAATTACTGAAGTAGTGGTCATATCACCAAAGAAAAATTACTTTTGCTCCGCCAGCACATGTTAACTGCCAATATAGATCCTTAGTTAAGGGTGGGGGCTTAAAAGCCGCTTTCTCATTATGTTGTAATTTTAATAGGTTTAATCTTTAAGCGCACAAATTTTATATTAAGTATTATGGCAAAAATGCTTGGGAATATCCTCCATATTCCTTATTGACATGTGGACAGATGCTGTAGAAAAGCTGACTTCTATAATCCCATTTTGTTTTGAATAGAGTCTACCTGACTAAAAATTAGATGGACAGGGCAGAAACTGGTCTCACCTTGTTGCAATTTAAAATAAAATAGGCCCACACTAGCCCAGAATGGAGTATATTAAAAGTTTATTTATTTAGGGGTAAACTCACAGACAAAATGTGATCAGCAGTTCTCTGCATGAATGGGGAACTAAAACCGAATCCAGCAACCAAGGGACTCACACATGAGCCTACATCTGCATATATAGTACCTGAGACCACGCTCAAAGTGGGCTAGCATCCGAAGGAATTCCCACAGCACCCCCCCTTTTGTCTAAATGAGAGAGTTACAAATCCAAACAAAACTATATATAATAAAAATAAATGTCAAGTATAAAAATAGGATTACAATCAGCATAAACAATATCAAGCAAGAAGCATATGCAAAATGTTTCAATAGCTATCCTAGCCTAAGGAGTCTAAGTCTTCTATTAAAAATGGCTTGGCTAGGTCATGAGAGGAAAGTAACTACGACTATTGGGTCTTCAACCCAATCAAAGACCTGAGAAGGGAGATAATATTACTTGAGTAAGCAGGAAGTGCAATCAAACAGCTTCCAAAATTTGTAGTAGATGACAGAGACAACTTGCTGCCTGAGCAATCACCCAAAGTCTCATTTGCAATGTTGGAGCAACCAGCTTTGGCTAAGGCCTAGAGTAACTGACAAAAGAGGCAGGGAATTTTTCAAAACCATCTTATCCTGTCTTGGCAAGGTTTGCCAGTCTTTTTGCTGGTATCCTGTGTGTCCAATCTGGACAATGTATATTTTGTCAGTGGTCAAGACAGGGGCAGCTCTTTGCCCAAAGGCCAGTTTTGCTAAGAAGAAAACAAACTCCAAGTGGAGTATCTTTTGTGTCCAACATTCTTTCAGTAATAGATCATTGTTTCCAGGAGCAATTGTGTGTCATGTCAACAGAATCCTAAGTTATTTAAATGCCATATTCTAAAGTCTTATTGAAGTGGCTGAAGATTACCTATTTATGGGGTAATAATCTCTATGCATCTGAAGAACCTGGTTACTCAAACTATAAGTATGACAAACATGGATGACTATTGACCTATAATTCTTAATATCAATATAGCCTAAAGACTAAGACTTCATATTAAAATATTGAACAATCCTTAAACATCTATGCTGCAAATGAGGACAATGACCTCAAAATGTAAACAATGCATAAGTACCTTGATCAGAGGTAGAAATGTATACTACAATATGATAAATATATCCTAAATTTGCATCAATATACAAAATATCTTAAGCAGAGGTAGAAACATGCATGCATAATATATGACAAAATAATTTTGTATAGGTGCACAAATATTGTAAACAAATAGTAGCATATTCAATATAACAAATATAATTTGAATTTATATTATTATACAAGAATCTATAGCAATGTAAATTGTCTATAAATAATAGCTCACAAATATTCTCTCTATTATTCACTATTATTATTAGTGTGACTAAGCTCACACTAATCTACCTAATATCCCATCCAATCCCCTTTCTTTTTCTTTATTCAAAAGAGATCACTGAGCCTACGTAATTTCCACCTCCAACCCTATACCACTTATAATCAATCCCTAATAAATGTTCCTAACCCTAAGGACAAACTTTGTTGGGAGAGGGGATATTGTCTTCTAGAATTACTTCCAGCTGTCATGGGGACAGTGTTATTTCTATGGGATCCTGTAAAAACTAAAGTGATGCTTAAGTTTCAAGTTTATTGTCTGGTATAAATGTAAATAGTCTCTAAATGTACGGTAAGGCTTTTCTGAAGTTATTATTTTAAATTCTAGCTAGAATGTTGTAAGAAGGTGCACCATCTTAGCTGGCCAAGTTGGAATCATCTTTAGTAGCTTGCAACCAAAAGTGATTTTAAAGTGGTACTGTCAGCATAATGATATCATATCAACCAGGTGGAATCATTGTTGTGTTGCCCCATCTTCTTCCTGAAAACTTCAAAGTTTACTCCAGAAGAATTTATTGTTCACTGTGGAAAGCTTAAACACTATTCATATAGACACATATACAATGAAAGGTAGTATAGTAAAAAAATTTCCTAAATTCTCTCTTCTTTCTGTCCTATACCAGATGACTTCTGATATGAGACAGAAACTCTGAATTTTTCTTTTAACGTGTTTGAATTTAGCTAAGGATAGCCACTGTCCAACTCCAAAGTCAGCTTTTATTTTTAAGTGAATCTGAGAAGTCGGGAGATATGTATGTTTAGGTAGTGAAATTTTACCATGCAGATGATATTGCTACCGTAAGTTAGATTTCTCTTCGTTCGGTGATTCTTTCTGGATAGGTATTTTTTCTTCTTCAGGCATCTAGATGTCCAAGGTCTCTTGACATTTTGAAGATGGGTATTTCCCCAACCCTTATGAGGTTTCCTTAACACCTGTATGATTGTAACCTCTATGGATAAGCTGTCATTTATCTTTTTCAAGATGTTTCTCTTTTTCAAACCAAATCTTTATTAATTTTGATGGTATCAATAGCTTTTCTTCTTCTATGGAGACAAAAGTGAATCCTCATCCCCAACATAGCATATCTGGTTTTCCACTCTGAAGTCAACACATCCTTGAAATACACCACCTGATATAATTCAGAAGTTTTTTTCTATTATTTAATGTCTCTCTGCTGCCATTTTTCCTTTATTATTAGCTTTTAGAAAATTCAAGGTTAATAAGGCATTATTCAATCTATTTCTGGGAGTATTTCCATCCATTGTTGTTTGTTCAACATATTCTTTACAGTTCAATTTGATCTTTCTATAACTGCCTGAACTGTAGGACTGTTGGGTATAACTGAAATATGCTTTATATTATAATAAGCAAAAAACTGCTTTACTTTCTTAGAGAAATATGAAGGTCCATTGTCTTGTGTTTATTTGTGCAAGCATACCAATGATGGCCATAACTTCTAGTAAATATTTGAGTACCAAATCAACCTTTTCCAGAAAGCAGTTGCCCATGGGAAACCTGAGTAGGGGACAATAATGTGGTGTAGATATTTTAATTTTTCAAATTATAAAAAATGAAACATCCAACTGCCAGATTTCCTTCATTGGGTGTTCTTTGGGTTACTTCCTGCAAGTAGCAGCGTCTGGTTATATAAAGAACAAGTAAGACATCTCTTTATAATATCCTTAGCTTGTGGTCATGTAATAGAAAACTCCAATTTTAAACTTTGTTCCACTTTACATGAATCTTCTGATTTGGAACCTGCTTTACCTAATTTATTTGTGTCAATATAGAATGTATGGGCTCCAGTTATTGGTAAGTCACATATAATGTGGGGGAGGATTCAATTAACTCTCTTTATAAGGTTAATTCTATCCTTTTGGGGATAGTTGCTACTAATCTCTCCTTAAAAAAAATTAGCACAAGCTCTTTGCCAGGCCTTGTTGTCTTCCCATATTTTTTTTAGATTTCATCACTAGTAAAAGGTATTATAATCTCAGCTGGATCTATTTCTGCTAATTGACAAAGTCTCAATTTTCCTTTTATAATTAAATCTCACACCTTTTCCACAGAAGTTTTTAATTTTTTACTTCGTTTATTTGGTAAAAAATATCTGTTCTAAGATAACATCTTTCCTCTGCTTTAAAATTCCTACAGAGGAAATTTTGTAGGGCAATAAGGCTAGAATGCAGTTAAAATTCAGATACACATGGGTCTTCTGTAATTTCTCTTCAGTCAACACCAGTTCTTCCTCAGCTTCAGCTGTTAATTCCCTGAGACTATTTAAGTCTTTCTCATAATCTAAGGTGTTTTTTAATAAATTACTAGATAAGGTGTTAAGCCAAAAGTAGGCTATAGATTGGAAATGTCTCCTAGCAAACTTTGAAAGTCATTAAGAGTCCACAATTGATCTCTTCTAATTTGTGCACTTTGTATTCTAATTTTCTGTAAACCTATTTTGTAACCTAGATAATTGGTAAAATCTCCTCTTTGTATTTGTTCAGGAGCAATTTGTACTCCCCATTTAGGTAAATTTACTTCTTTAAACAATCTTTCTAAAGTTTGAATTAGATAGCAAAATGTCACCCATGTAATGGTAAACTATAGATTTAGGAAATTGCTTATGTATTATTTCCAGTGACTGACTTATAAAATATTGGCACAGGATGGCATTTTTTATCAATCCTTGGAGAGGACCCTTCATTGATATCTCCTAGTATTCTGAGAATTATTTTACATGGACACTGTATAGGCAAATTTTTCTCTGTCTTTTTCTTGTAAAAGTATAGTGCAGAAACAATCTTTTAAATCAATATGCATAAGGGATCATCTTTTAGGTAATAGGGAAGGCAAGGAAATTCCAGATTGTTGAGAACTCATTGATTGAATTACCTGATTGACAACTCTTAATGCTGTCAACATTCTCCATTTTCCAGATTTCTTTTTAACAAATACAGGAGAATTCCAAGGGCTGGTTGATTCTTCAATATGGTGAGCATCTAGTGCTCCTGTACCAGCTGTTATAAAGCCTGGAGTTTCTCTTCTGTTAAAGACCATTGTTTAACCTATATTTATTCCTTACTTAACCATCTTAAAGGTAGGACCATTAAAACTCTGAAGGTTTGCTAGTTGTTATGTGTTTTTGTACAGCCTGAATGACTCTTGACTGTTTTCTATATTACTTTATTATATCCTTCCCAGAAACATGAAATGGTTTATGTTCTGTTTCTGATACTGCAGGAATGTTAATATGGGTATTCTATTGCTTCAGCAGATCATGACGCTGCTATATTAGCCACCTATGGTCTCACCCTTACTCTCTGTCCTTCTGGCCGTATGCCTTCAACCCATCTTGTGCTTTGTTTTAGTTGAGATAGGGTTCCAATTCCTAGGAACTGAACATCTGCCTCCTGAAGAGGCCAATTCAGATGCCAATATTTTAGAGTAATAATAATCACATTCAGAAATATTTCAATGACAATGTTATTTATACGCACTCTTAGCTTTGGTCTTTGATCATTGATAGAAGTCTGCCAAATATACATTTCCTATTTTCTATTAAATTTTTTTATTCATCCTCCATGTTTATTCTGGTATCCAGAGTAGTATGAGTTTTTACAATGGGCACTGGATTTTATAAATTTTCTTGGGGAGACATATCCTCCACAGTAACTGGAATTGACTGAACCACATTTGACCTGTGGGCCTGCAATAGGCCCTTCAATGAGTTTCCCAATGGTAACGAGTTGCCTTGTTGGTCTCTTGTTGATTTATATTCATTGGTCCAATGTTGTCCTTTGCTACATCTCCTACATAATCCAGAAGATTGAGACATTCTATTTTTTTCATTCCCAGAGGAAACATTATTTCAAGGAACACCTTGTCTACAATCACTTCTCAGATGTCCAATTCTAGCACAATTAAAACATTTGGCATTTTGATGTCTCCTCATACCTTTGAAAATTGCTTCTTCTGTGCAAGCCTCAGTATTTTAGTCAAGTGAGTAAACATTTACTGTGTGCAGGATCCATTCATCCGTTGGTGCTGATCTGACCTTTAAAGGCCCAGGTATCATTTGCATTCTAGTTGGCATTTTTAAAAGCCAAAGATTCAATAAGTACTTGCCTAGCCTTGGATCTGTTATCCTTACTAGTACAGCTTTAGCTAATCTTTGTAAAAAAAAGTCACTAAAGGTTTCTCTTGGGCTTGTTTACCCTTAATATGTGATTCAGTTCTTTTTCCCATTCTTGAATCCTGTCCTAAGCATTTAAGGCTGTTGTATGGCATATGGACAAAATGTGTTCATTATTGTTTGACTCTGTGAATCAGCATAATAGCCCTCACCAAGAATTTGATCTTGGAAAGCATCAAATCCTTTGACTCTTCCTTACTCTTCTAATATCTTAGTCTCCTCTCTCCAATAGCACTTGCATTGTAACTGTGGCCTGTCTTCACGGACTGTTGAGACTAATTGAAGTCCATCATGTGAAGTAACTTTATTGCTTGAAGTCCATGTCTTTACCCTCTCCATAACAAATGGTGAATGCATGCCATAAACTACTACTACTTGCTTAATTTCTTTTAGATCCTTCATACCTATAGGTTTCTGTGTACATTTTTTGTATCTATTTTGGGTATTGAGTATTTGTTGGCTTTTCAGAGGTAGAAACAGGATAAGTAGCTAAAATTCTTGATAATCTCTGAGTGGTATGGGCAATGTTAAATCTTTTGCCTATACGTCCTTTCTTTGATTATCTGTTCTGACAAGTTCCTCAATCGATTCAAATCTTTTTTCACTGTCTTTTGTAAAGCCTGAATCTTAACTTGTGAATATTTCTAATCATTTCATCTAATCAAATAATTTATGGTCCTCACTCTACACATGTTATTCCAAGGTATTAAATATTCCAAGGTAGTCTGTTAATGTTAACTTCTCATCCTTGAATATTATTTGGATGATGTACAGGTTGCATTCCTGGAGACATGTTCTATCTGCTACCTTATCATAACTTTTTAACAGAATTTGATTGTCAATTTCAACAATATAAATCCTTTCAGATAATCTCTCAGTATTCTTTCATAGCCCATTGATATGGATTGAATTTTGCCTATCAGATTAAGGTTATCATTTTCAATCATATGAATACTTTCAGCTAACTTCTCATTACCAGTATGTAAAGTATCTAAAAGTTTCTCATTCTTGACTCTATTATCACACCATTTCTTTAAGGACATAATATGAAGAATAAAGCTAAACCTTATGATCGCAAAAATGTATGTACTAGGAACCTCATATAATTAGCAGAATTCTATCCATAGTAAAAAGAAAAATGTTGTTAAATTTCTGGTTGGTGATATTGTCTGCAATTATCTTGGGGTTTGTTTAAAATTTTCAAATTTATTTTATTTGTTAATCTAATTTACTTATCTCTGTTATAGTTTTCAGAAAATTGTTGTAGGTGTAATACTCTTTATTGACCACAGGTGCTGCAGTTGCTGATGCAGGGCGGGGACATGCAACCAGCGGCAATGAGGCAGGTCTTAGTACCTGACATCTGAAATTTAATTAACTAAGAAATTTAGTTATCACACCAGGCATTTGCAAATCCAAACTGGAAACACAAACCAGAGAAGTCCAGAAGCCTGTTCTTCCAGAGTAGAGGTGGGAACAAATCACACGAAGGGGCCAGAAAGAAACTGTTAAGTTACTGTGGTAGGCCAGACAAAAGGTTGGCAGCTGCATGCCAAAGGGGTAGCTAAATTGGGGGGGGGGGGGTAGTTCAGTCATGTGTGTAGTTCAGCAGACATGGACTCTAACCATGTGTGCACCCATCCACTGTAATTTATAATAAAAATAGTCCACACTAGCCTGTAATTGAGTATAATAAAGATTTATTTATGTAGGGGTGAACTCACAGAAAAAGTAGTGATCAGCATTCCTCTACGTGAGTGAAGAACTGGAATCAAATCCAGCAGCCAAGGAGCTCACACATGCACCTACATCTGCATATATAGTACCCAAGACCACGCTCAAAGTGGGCCAGCATCCCAAAGGTCATTGGCTAAAGGAGTTCCCACAGCATCACCTTTCAACATTCACAGAAACACAGAAGCATGCAAATTCTCCCAGTACTATTGCACTTAAAAACTCCCTAGTTCTTTATAGAGATGCTGATATATACTGTGAGGAACAATTATTCTAGATTCAGAAATTGAGATGGCATGTGGTAAATGCATGTGTGTTTACCTGGGGCAAATGTGTCCTGGGGAAAATGATGGCACAAAGAGACCCATTTACTCCATCATTCCCCTTTCAGATGTTTGTGCACTGTAGAAGACATGGATCTTTCTGCAACCATCAGAAATTCAAGGTTTTAAATTTAGCCATTCAGTAGTTGAAAAAATAGCTAAAATGAGAGGTCCCTTTAAGAGGAAAGAAACATTGCTCTTTTTCTAGGTTTCTAGATGATACACTATGCATGATGTCTTTTTACCTCTCTTCCCATTAGATTCATATCCTCTGGCACATAACTCTATAGATGGTTGCTGGCTTTCAACTGAGATTTTTCCAGATGATTTGTAAGTTGTTCAAACTGGGTACATGCTGCAGTTGTAAAATTTAGTGTTTAGTTGGGGTTTTTTTTTCATTTTTATCTTTACACTTATATTTTAGTGACTTTTATGGCAGGGATAAGTAGGAATTTTCTGGTCATTTTAGCTTCTACTACCTCAAAGAAATATATATTTAATAAAACAAAATTTCTACAAGAGAAATTGTGGGGTCTAAGCTTTAGAAGCTTGATTTGATGAGGAAACCAAGACTAGACCCCAGCTGTGATATTCAAGAAAATTTTATACTATTTATCTTTCAATTCATGCATTTGCCTCATAGAAAATAAAATCTGGAATTGTAATGTGTACTTGTAATCCTAGAATTGGGGAGGTGGAGCTAGGAGGATCAAGAGCAAAGTTATTCTCAGAAAATAAGGAATTTGGGAACACCCTGTTTCATAAATAAATCAATAATAGTAAACAAGATTGTCTGTTTAAGGATGTGGAAGAGAAAAGCACTTGTGTGGTGGCTTCTTTTAGTATGAATCATCTCTTTCTTTCTTGGTGGACAGAAGTTAAGTATGAGTTTCCGCTTCCAAATCTTCACAGTGGGACGGGAGTGAAAGCATTTCCTCAGAAGGTTCTGTGAAGCTAAGAACTAGAAAGAGACACCATGTAAATATTCAAATGAGGAAGGAAAAACCCCATAGACAAATTGCAGCATTGAAAAGGATTTTCTAGCAGAAGGGTAGGTGAAGAAATATATAAAATCAATATTCTAGAAGGCAGAAAAATAAGCAGGAAATATCAGTAGGCCTGAACCTGTTGTTTCTAATGTTGTGTTTAACTGAATTTGCTAATCTAAGCAAACTATATGGGCAAGTTGATCTCATTACATCTTGGCTGAGGGGCAAACACCCTGCATCAGAGAATCTAGCCATCTGAGACTTTCAACATCCTCAACTGTACCTGACCACAGTGAGTTAGAGTGTACAGACTTAAGATGACAGCAATCCCAACACAGGAGAGGTACCTGTGGCATCATCACAGGCAAAAGTTAATATATGCATGGGGTTAGTTTGTGAAAACATTGTATTCTTGCACTTAGAAGTTTGCAGTTGAGTAAAACGCAGTCATGCTTCCTTTTGTTCCTTTAACATTAAATTTATCTGTACATTCATACTCAACATTCTTTAGACCCAGGCTCAAATTTTCCAGTATTAGGTTTTGTTTGTTATTCTCTATAACACACATTTGCACAATGACTACAAATTGGTTCTTAAAATTTTTTTGTTAAAAAATAGCTATTCAATGAAGAGAATGTGTCAGGAAAGCTTCCTGAACATAACATCTCAGCACATAGGACTATGACTTTTATAGATGACACATGGGTCCACCTGGCCTTTAAAATGAGAAACCTCTCTGTATTTCATTTATGAATAGCTCTTTGTGTATCCTGAGAACATCATCAAAGATTAAGTAGTAAATGTTGTAACAATGTTAGCAGATGCAGTTCTTCAGACATCTTCCTAAATTAAAGCATGAAGGGTATGGGCAGCCCATGCCCTTCAGTAGGGTAGGGTGTGGCCTGGGCCTCTCAGCAAGGTAAGGGCAGCCTTAGTCCTTCAGTTCAGGCTGCTCAGGATCATAGTTCTTAAGTAGTTCTCATAAATCTGGAAAAATAAGAGAAGCCTTCTAGCCATACTGCAAGAGATCCCTGCCCCTTATAGTTCCAGACCATTCTTACCTGAGGGAATATAGACAGATTAGGGAGAAACTAGAGAAGAGAAGATAAAATAAGGCTCTTTATACATGCAATAATTAGGAAGATAAAGAATATTTTGTATCATGTATACACATACAAGTTAAAGCCTAAGAAGTACACATAGTAAAGTGGGCATTAATATAAGATGCCTTAAAGCAGTGGTTCTCAATCCTCCTAATGCTGTGACCCTTTAATACAGTTCCTCATGTTGTGTGAGCCCCAATCATAAAATTATTTTCTCAGCTATTTCATGACTGTAATTTTGAGACTGTTATAAAAAATAATGTAAATATATGTGTTTTGTTATGGTCTTAGGGGACTCCATGAAAGGGACATTTAACCTCCAAAGAGGTCATGACCTACAGGTGAAAAATGCTGTCTTAGAGCTTACTACTCCTCATTGTAACATTCTCTGCAATGATGCTTTAATGCAGTTTTATGTTGCTGAGAATCATCCACTTAAGAGATCACAGATAAACATTGATCTTCTGCAAACATGAAAATCAACTTCACCATCTACTTCACTAGAATATATAAGAAAGCATCCATACACCATTATAGATGGCATACACTTCTTGTGTCTCAAGATAGTATCAGCCAAAATGGAGCAAGTTTTATGACCTCTTATTTAAGAAAGGGAAGATAAAAAAAAGTTTGGCAGTTACAGAACAATGTAGGAAATAGTAATTATTTTGATTTAGAATTATATTTTTCCTTAATTGATAATATGAAAACTAAGTCCGTTTACTTTAAAGGTTTCTTCCCATGCCCAAAGTAGACCTCTAACTGTTGTTTTCAGAAAGTATAACAGACATCTAAGATACAGGATCACATGCAAGGAAATACCTACATAGGTAGCTGTCTGTTACTTCTTCAGATGACTGAGCATTCTGAGAAGCAAGCAATCTACTGATTAAAAGATTTTTTTTAATAAAAGATGAGTAGAGTAGCAAAGCATTGAAGTGCCTTTAGCTCTGTTTATTGTTTTTGATATGCAGAATTTTTCATAACTGAACACCATTTCTTTTATATGAATAGATCCCACAGTTTCTTGCAATCAAAATTGTAGGGAAAGATGCACAAAATATGAAAACCAGTTTCAAAAACAATATGACACCATTTCAATGTTTATCTTTCATAGCACACAACTCAACAACAAAGAAAAATTAAAAGCATGAAACCACTCTACTTCAGTCTTGTTTTTCAACGTCTAAAATACCGAGATGTCACAGAAATTTGGCTTTAATTTGACAACACCAATTCATATAGCTATCATATTGAAATTAACTAGAGTTCCCTTAGGTTATAGTTCTTTTTTATTCTGGAGTACTCACTGAACAAAATGAGCACAGATAAGTCTTTAAGACAACATTAAAGTGAGCACTGTTTAGCAGCTAAAAGGAGTGAGAATTATATTTGAGCTTTGATAAAAATAAAAGGGATACTAACAGCTACTCACTTTCAAAGTAAATGAAAACATATGTGGATTCTACTTCCATGTTGCTTCACTGTACAGAGACAGATAAAAACAACCACGAATGACTACCTCCTGAGTCTCTCTCTCTCAAGTACCAACAGGCCAAACTCCTACCGAGACTAAACTTTATCAGATTTCTCTCTGTCTAGATATTTGCACCTAGTACTTTCAAAAATTCAAAAAAAAAAAAAAGGTGTTGTCACCAGTCCCGTTTCCACCTCCCCCCCCCACCTTTTTTAATTTAGTTTTTTCAGACAGGGTTTCTGTGTGCAACAGTTTTGGCTGTCCTAGAACTCACTCCGTAGATCAGCCTGACCTCAAACTCACAGAGATCCACCTGCCTCTGCCTTCAAGTACTGGAATCAAAGGTTTGTGCCACCACCACATGGCCACAAGCCTCACTTTCTTATCTCTAGAATCTTTAACATAAAAGCAAAATTTTGTAGTAGAAATCTTGGAGCAGGTACCAAGGACCTAAGACAGTACCTGTTTTACATTTGAAGCTACTCAGGAAAGTGCAGGATGCAAGAGAACTGGCCTTGCACCATCTCCCATGACAGTTACTTACTACTAAATAATATAATAATGCGAATAGTACATTGGCCAAAAAAGAAAAACTGTTCGTTTAATATTTAATTTTCTGCTTAATTTGCTCACTTTAAAAGGTGTTTAAATTTGGCTCATACAGAACACTCAAAATCATTGCTCAGTATCTTTTTAAAGTGAAATGTTCACTGAGATAGCATAATGTGTCACTCTCTTCAAATACGTGCTTAACGTCTGACTACATTCTGTCACTTTATTGTAGAGATGACACTGTAAACAAAGGTTAGGTGACTTGCCCAGAGTTCCCCAGCTGAGGTTAGAACTGAAGTCTTCTGACTCCTTTCTCCAGTGCTCTTAAGGGAAAAGATTTACCAAAAAGTATGAATTTTTAATATGAATGCAGATCTTTAAATTCTCTCTTTGTCTCAGTTTTGCCAACGCTGATAATATCAAGGCACATTAAAAATAAATATCCACATAGGAATCAAATTTGCATAAATTTAAATTTAAGTTAAAAATAGGATAAATTCTTATTTAACTGAGGAAATCATACAGAGGTCATTAACAAATCAGCCAGAAAAATGGGGGGGGACTTTACCATGGTTAAAGTTGGTTCCACAAAGATATAGAAAATTATTGGCCAATTAGAGATTCTCAGTCTCTTAGAAAGTAGCACGTGATGGGAACCAGCTACTTTCCTGCTTCAGAAAACTTCAGTTGAGAAGCTGCTGGGCTGTGTGTTTCAGTATTAGAACTCTCTAGACCTCTTTTGAGTTGTAAGATGGGAAGAGTCAGTTTCAGGCGATAGGAACATATCTGGTTTGGAAATTAAAGAAGCACCTTCTTGTGTTATGATCTGTTATATTGTGAAATGGAAAGGTGTTGGTAAAAGTATTTCTCAGACAGAGATGCAAGTCTTACCTATGTGAGTGGATATGAAATAAAATGCTGGCTTCACAAGTTTAATGAGGCACATATGTAAGAATTCACAAGAATACATAAAAGGTAGAATTAATGTGTATATTTGTTTGAATACTATTGAGAACAAGTCTTATATTTTCATATGCAGAAGTGAGACATAGAATTTCCCCCATATAATATGATCTTTCAATATATAGTACTTGAGAAGGTGGCTATTAAGGACTTATTGTAATAATAATAATAATAATAATTTCTTTTCCCTTTTTTTATCTCAAGTAACCACCACTTACCCCCAAAGTGTAAATGCTGCCTGATAATTTTAAATTTTCAGCACAGGCAATGTATCTATAGTTGCTTTCTCTCTTTGATTCCTGTATTATTTCTAAACACAAAGATTTTAGTTCAAAACTGTGACAACCATGGATGAAATGGGTGTTTTATAAGATAAAATGTATACTTTTTTTCATTTTAAGCATGATTTACAATTTTTGGTTGTATTTGTTTCAGGAAAAAAAGGAGTATATAATTTTATAATGTTTAGAAGGAAAACAATTAATTTTTAGTATAGAAATTTTTAGTATATTTACTAATGATAAAGGAGAACATTATGTTGCAACTGGAAAACTTTTATTACATCATATTTATATCACAAAACTTCAAAGTCATTAAAATTCGTAAAGTGACCCCAGTGCAAACCAGATGGAGCGACAGATGGAAATAAGATTTCCTGATATAACACAGAATTTGCCATGCTTCCCCCCTTCCCTGCACATTTTCATAACATCCATCAGGATACTGTAGACAATGCACTTCATTTTCCAGTCTCTATAACATACTGGGACAATTGAGGTTCCAACATGCATCCATCTGCTCACCTGATGTCATTTTACTTGATGAAGTTTTTAAATAAGTTACCCAAAGTTAAATAAAATAGCACATGATCTTGTATGGGTTCAGGCTCATTCTTGGTCTCTACTCTCCTTCATGTCTCACAGAATTCAATCAATTGTCTGGTATTTGATTTTATATGGGAGTTAATCACCCACACTCTCTGAAATTATGCCAAAGGGTAACTGTAAACTGACTTTAAGATCAGTTAAATATGAGAATTACCTCAACAGAGGTAAGATAATTCAAATATTTCAGAGACTATACAGTGAAAAGTGAATATTTAAGAATAGCTGTCATGTACAAGCATATGTAAATGGATATATTCTCAGATTTGATTCTAGCAACCAATTGGAGTTAATGTTATATTCCTTCAGACATGTGACTCTATGGGAACACATGTCATGTAGCTGATGAGTGACTAAGGTGCTATTGTGGACATTATTCATTATTATTAATTATTCAAACTTCTTTCACTATGCTGTACATCTGTCTAAAGACAACAGGAGTCTTAATTAACCACAGATGATCTAAAGAGGAAAAGTGCATCTGATAGTGGTTATAGTACCCTGAGCTCTCATAAACTCAAACCTAAGCCTTGATGGTAGGTGAAAATCAACATAAAAAAATAACAATCACCTCTGGTTTCCTATTTCAGATGAGACTTTCCTCATCTTCCCATCTAATGTTCCCTCGGCAAGTTATTTTCAATTTTTACAATAATTTTTATTTTTATTGGATCAAATTAAGTGCAAGTAGACACACAATATTGCTCATAGCACTCTAATTTCATTTCCATGGGCAAGAGGAATATCAGGACACCTCCTTCTCCATGGGAACTCTTGATGTTCCTTACCCTGTCCTTCCTGCTGATCAGTTGCCCAAGCAGTGCCATCCCATGATATTTCCTGCTGTAAGCCAGCCTGAAACTTATCAGAGGTCTCTGATAAGACAGACTAATTGAGCAGGTGACACTACACAACTCTTTGGCTTAATATTTAAAATGGGTTTCAATCAGATTCTGTGGAAGTCCCATCATATCAGACAGTTGGTAGTATGATGTGAGACCTGAGGAAGGGGTTGGCCAGAACTGAACTTGACTTTAATACAAGACCATGTTCTATTATTGTTTAACTTTGGGTATTTCTCCCCTAGGAGGAGGACAGAGGAGAACTAACCAGCTCCAGGACCAAGGTAAGAGGGGAGTTTTCTTTCAAAAGAATGGATTCCATCCATTTGAAGGAAACCCCTCCCCCAAATATTTGTTAATCCCCTTTTCTTTATGAATTTATATTTTTTAACCCATGAGCATTAGGAAGCCAGATTGCTACCTATGTATAGTAGTTATTTCAATACCTACTTACAAATTTTAAAACAGGATAAAAGGGAAACCTTCACATAAATCATAATAGTTGTATGTTACTGCACTCATTTTTTTCTCTCCTCATTAAATATCAATACCAATCTTCCATTGAGATTTAAAGTCTTTAGTTGTTCATTTCTCTGTCTATAGAATATTCATAGTGATTATTAATTAAAACATGATAGGCAAGGTAGTATAAAAATATTAAACTAAACTCCAAAATATTTCTCACAAAATTCATTGTTATCAAGCAATTTTATTAATAAAAGGTTGTTATAAATTTAATAATATCTACTTTTTAAATAACATCAGGCTAAACTTTCAAGCTTAAGTAATTTAGACTTCATAAGATTTTTTAATTCAATATATGGCAATTATAACCAAAAACATAGGAAAGGAAACTATTTTCTTGAGGACTATTTCCAGCTACGGATATACCCTTCCCCACTGGCTTCTTGATGCTGACTTTCAGTTACTCTTATGGTATGTTCACCTTCCTCTTTATTGTCTTTGGTATCTTTTTCACATTGTTTTTCCACAAAAGAGTTCCCAAGGGAACTCTTGTTTTCTGACCCTAACACGCATGCTATGGCACACATGTTCCACACACGTATCATGCTCATGAGCACGCGCGCACGCACACACACACACACTAAAAAACAGAAAAATAGAACTTCAGCTTTGCCATTTTGAATCTAATTGATAGTAATTATTACACATTGGAACGTGTTTGTGTTGTGAACCCTGTTGTCTCAAAGATAAGCAATTAAGGGAGCAGAAAGAAAAAGGTTCAATTTGCAAAGCAGTTGTCATGCTGGCCTTATGACATGAATTCAGGTTCTCATAACCCTAGTAAAGAGTAAAATGTGTAACCCCAGTTTTCCTACAGGGAAGGAATCTCCAGAACATCATGAGCCAACTAGCTGTGCTTACTCAGCTGTGAACAACAAATAACACTGCTCCAAACATGGTAGAAGAGGGGGCTCACTACCCAAGTACATCCTCTAACCCACACACAAAGCACTACTACACACCCATATTTACACACATGAACACATACACAAAGGTCATATAGGGACAAAATATATGTTTAAAATAAAGAAGATAAAATAAGCAGATTATTACCTTTATGGAGAAAGGTGTAAACTCAATAGTATATTTATGAACTGCAAAACAGAGATCTTTGACCAGAAATCCTCATGTTCTTCCTTTTCTGAGGCCCCAACATTGTCCTGAGCACTAGAAAAAACAGACGCTCTCCTTTCTTAAGCTAGTCCTTTGTAAACAACAATTTTATCACTCAGGCTCCTTTTTCTGTTTTCACTATTCTTTCACCTAGCCAAAAGCCAATAAGAAAGACAAAATTCTGAGAATCTATTAACACATATTATTTTGTATGATAAGCTCCAAATACTTGCCTACTGTAAAAGAGCCTAAGATATTATACCAGAGAGAAAAGTTGAAGTTGCTCTCACCCAAGAGTTTTCTGGAAATTCTGAAATATTTGAAAGTGAAAATGAGCCAGACACATTTGGGGAGCTGAATATAGGTATAAAATATGAAGTGAAATAAATTTCGGTCAAGTCAGACTAAACGTGCACCTGACAATTAGTCTATATTAATGATAGATATTGACATTTAATTTCTCTAATGACTGTGTTAACTATTCTGATTAGTAAATTTAGTGACAAAAGTCTTATCTAAAACTGTTTTATGAGATAAATGTAGCCAAATTAAGGTGGATTTGCAAAGCACCTCACCTGGGCCCTTTATTTTTAAATATAGATGGAAATATTATAGTCTCCTTAATGGTAAAACACAAAAAAAGTCTGATTTTATGTGTTCTTTCCTACTGGAGAAAGAAAGTGCGTGAATGATCTCAGTGAAACACCACCCTCTATTATTTTGTAGATAAATTATCTCCATTATTCTTATAGAGAGTGTTAATATTTCAATATTAATATTTCTTGCCAACATTTGATAAAATGTTTGAAGCATTTTATTTTAAAACATACTTCATATCATATAGTTCCACAAGTCTGTTAGACTCCACAGCAGAAAGATTCCTTCTCATGGCCTACCAACTTAGTCTTGTGCTTTAACTGGGTCCCTCAAAGGTATTTCCATGTAGTACCAGTTACTGAGTATCACATCTATGCCTTGTTTTGCATCTTGAGTGAGATACTTTAGTCCCATAAGTTACGGCTCTCTAAGATGCTGCTATCTAAGCAAACACACATTACATTGCTAACAAGTTTATGACTGAGCTGTGACTGTCACACATAGAAGTAGTTATCCTTACATGATCTGAGGTTACTGAGAGAGACCTTACAAAAATGGTTCAGATAGATAAGCATGGAATATTGGTTGAATGAGTAAGTCGGTAAGTGGACAAATAAGGATTGTAGAAAATGTGAGATGAAGAAGGAAAGAAATTACCGATTAAGGGTCTATTCAGTTTGAAGTCAATCCTAACCAAAATACTTTTGGAGCTATCAGGAAGCTACTCTGGCTAAAGACAGAGAGGATGTGGATATAAAGGCTTGGTGTGCTGAGTAGATTCAACTCCAATGTGAAGTAGGTGTTCCCAGTGAATAGCTTTCAACTTAAGGCCCCACTTTTCTCATTTGTTGAATAGAGTCAGCCTTATCATATGATAGCAACATTATACTTTAAAAATACACATAGGCCTTGAATTTCAGAAAAGTTTTAATAACATCGTGAGGCAATTACAAATCCTGGAAGGTGTCTATCAATATGCTATATCTTTGCAGAGAATAGAGTTCATTCTGACTGGGTACTGAGGGAGTGAAACAGACAGTGGACCTGGTGCTAGGTGATAAAGGCCAGTGTTACAGAAATGAAGATATGAATGCAGTGACACTTTTCAGAATCATGATTATTAAACATAGTTAAGCATAGAAAAGGAAGAGAAGCAAAACAAATCAACATTAGATTGGGTTTTTGTGACTGGGTCTTGTTATTTTATTGTATGTTATTCCTTCTGAGTAAATTTTCTTATCTAATATACAAGATCAGAAAAGTTTCTTGTGATATATTCTTAGGAATCCAAAAGTTAGAATTTAGATAGCTGAGAACATGATATTGTTCAAATATGCATCTTATTTCAACCTTGGGAGAAAAGGCTGTGCTACCATGTACTTAAATCACCACTATAGAGTTTAATGGTATCACTTCTTATAGAAGATTGACTGCATCTGTTCTGCCCATATTTAAGAAGTAAGTGTTGGATTGACAAGATCACTTGCCTTTCAGGGTTTACATGAAAAAGAGTGTAATAGCGAGGTCAGAGATACCAAGTCACTCATGCAGAGTAGATATACGTCAAATGCCTCCACAGCTTAACCCAGTAAAATCCCACGAAGTCTGGCAAGCTTCTCAGGAAAAGCACAAGTTCCTCAAAGAGACGTACCAGGATGAAAATAGCATTTACTCACAGGAAGGTGCTTTGACAAAGAGCAGGTCATCAAATTACTTGGGAAAGAGCACTGGATCAGAAGGCAGATGACTCCCAGTCAGCGGTGTTTTGCTGGACAAGTCACCTAACTGTCATTAGGCCTCCACGATCATATCTGTGAAGTGAGAAAGAAAGATAACCTCTAGTCTACATGTTGACTAAAAAAATTCTCAAGATTATAAATCCTTAAAGCTATCTTTGAAACTTTTAGGAAACATGCAATGATATAAAAGAAGTATGACCTGTGGCTCATGGAATATAAATCATATTAGGAAGAACAAGGAGTAGAATCTAGAAGGTAGAAGGTAGAAGAATCCAAAGTCCAGAGCAGAAGAGAGCTGGCACAGCTTTTGCTCATCACAGCAAGGCTTAGATGTGCGTGGCATCATGTCGTAGAGCATCCCACATGCACTGCATGACAGCAACCAGTTTTCAGTTTTCTGAACTGTACTATAGACTAATCGTGACCTCATCCTGGAAAGTAAATTCTATCTTGGAAAATACAAAGCATCTTCCAAACCAGGTGGTTATGGCCTCATCCAAACCTGCCCTTCATAACTTTTGCAGACAGCAGAAAGACTGAAATAGGCAGAGAAGAACACCCTAAAGCTGCAAAACAGACCCACTATAAAATGAAATTGAGTATTTAAGATGGATTCCTCGATATTTTTCAGTTTACTTAAATTTTCCCATCAATACATCATGTAGGTATTTTTCAAATCTCTTTTATATGTTTATTTAATGATCACAAATAGGTATAGAGCCCTGATTATCACTCCCAGGCAAATGATAGACTCAAACTTCTCTAATGAATATGCAGCCGGCATGGTATCAGTTTTGTTTTGTACCTTTTGTTTTTAATAGACATGCATAAGAGAAGTAATAGTTAATTTTCAAACAGCTGTTGCTAGAGTCTAGTGCAGATATCTGAATCCATATGCATTACTAACTTTCTGAAGTCTAGGAACCCCTGTGATCATGTGCCAGTTAATGTGTGCATCTTTGTACATTTGAGAAAACATCCAGCTTTCATCACATCCTAAGAGACCCATGACCAAGTATCGGTTGGAAATTGTAATCTATTATATAAGATTGACAATATGAAACTAAGCTCCTAGAAATATTGGTGAAGGATAACCTTAAAATATTTAACATTAACACATTAAGCATCTGAGGAGAAGGTTCAGTATCTAAGAGAGCTTGCTTTTCAAGCATAAGGATCTGAAATCAAATCCCTAGAACCTATTTTTCTTTATGTATATAAAAAATGGGCATGGTCATCTCTAACTTCAACCCTATTGAGGGCTAGGGACAGAAAGATCACTAGAACTTGCAGAAGCCAGCCTGGATCCAAGTTCAGTAAGTAACTGTCTGAAGGAAATAAGGAACTAGGTGACAGAAGAAAAGACCCAATGAAGTCCTCTAGGCTCTGCATGCACAGACACCCACGCCTGTGTACACACATGTGTGCACATGCATACACACATATACGCACATGCGCATACACAGACACACACACACACACACACACACACACGAACTCACACTGTTATTAAACATCTCTCATACCACAATCTATAACTAAGGTTCTGACTAAGTGCCTGCCAGACAGCCTCACAGTAATCACAGTGATACAGTGATACAGTGATCCTTGAACACTAACCTCCTTCAGACTTACTCCTCAAAAAAGAATTGGGCATGCACATTACAAAGAATACGCAACAAAAAATTGCTGAAAGCTAATGCAGTAACTCTTCATTTGTTCAGCTCTCTGGGGCTTAATTGAAGCATAAAATCTGAAGGTCTCCCTAAGAATTCAATTACCCTTAGTCTCCTGTATACCATCTAAACCAAGAATCATCTAGCCCTTGAATCAAGAGACAAAACTAAGGTCAATGGCATACATCAGGCCAGCCAATGTTTTCTGAACAGCTTGACGACAGCTCCAAGATTCTGCTTCTTCTTTAGATTGGAGGTGGTACAAAGTAGAAGAGAAGGTTTGGCTTGAACGCAACAGTTCTATGTGTATGTACTAGTTTCATTTCTTTGGCTGTGATAAAATAACAAAAAGAATCTTACCGGGGACAGGGTTTCATTTAGTTCACAATTCCAGGTTATAGTCCAACACAATAGACAAGTCAAGTTGCAGAGTGAGTTCCCAAGAGCAAGAGATCACCAAGGAGCTGTTGACATCACAACTGGAGCCAAGGTCAGAGAGAAATGAATATGTGCACGCCGTGCTTGCTTTCTTTATTTTTGTTTTAGTACAAGGCCCTAAACCCAGGAATGGTGCCACCCAGTTTCAGTTTTTTTTCCCACGTTAATCAAGATATGTTCAAAGGCCAACCTGATTAAGCCAATCCCTACTGATGTTCTCTTCCCAGATGTCTGTGGGCTGTAACAAGTTAACAATTCAAACTAACCATCACCAAGTCATAGAAAATATGACAGGGTTTGATTTGTTTGTTTCTGGTTGCTTGAATTTTATGAGTTCCACTACACAGATTGTTAAATTAAAATGGAAGCATAGAGAGTAGGTTGTAATTAAAATAACTTAAAGGTCCTCTTACCCACAACGATTTGTTGTATTTTCATACAGTTTTTTAATAACATTGAAAATATGTAAAGCTTATTTTCACACAGATCACAATGAATCTGAAGATCTATTTAGTTTTTCTTTTGGGTGTTATATGATATACTATTTTGCCTATTGATTTACATATTGATTTTAATGGATATAAAACAAAGTCAGATGGATTATTAATATTTTCAATTCTAGTACCTATGAAGCTGTATAGAATTCAGTTATGTTAATCTAGAAGAATTTGATAGAGTAAGATTGACTCTAAGCATGTAAATCTCTACAACGTAAGTGCTTCTGATATTTAAATCAAGCTTCTGTAAGAGGTATGAACCCAAAACTAACTTAATTCTTTCATTTAAAAATTGCTGATTTCTTTCTATGTTTTGATATATAAATATAGTATTGGGATTGTTATAAGGTATTCTGTTAACATTTGGTCTGATTTTATAGGATTGGTTCCCCAAAGAAATCATCTTAAATTTCTTGTTAAATAGAAAAGCAACTTATTTTCCTTCTAGCTTTTAATGCTATCATAAGAATGCTAAAATGTCCATATTTTTAAAGCTTTGGCTATACTGTACATCAACTTATTTTTTATCTTTCAATATAAATTTAAAAATGAACTTGAATTGTTTGAACTCACCAGGTTAGTTAGTGCCATGTAAGGTTTAATTACTTTCCTGTAGTTTTTTGATTTTTTTTTTCTGTTAGTAATTGCTTAAAATTCTTTGCTGGCTCCAAAGAAATTTCATCTTTCATATAATTTCTTATTAGTTCACACAAGTTTGGTGGCTTTTAAAAACAAATTTTAGTAATTGTTGGAGTCTTTGGAGAAACTGATTTAAATAAATGTTGGAGGTGCCAGGTGTTTAAGTTTCATCAAGATATAGTATAAAGAAAACTCTTCAGCGAAGACATCAGAGACTTAAAGCTGAAGAGAGGTGTTTTTCATGTGTATTTAATAAAGGGGTCCTTCCTTCCACACCAGGATAATAAAGTACTGGTGTCTTACAGTATAGGACCAAAGACTATGAGCTGCGTAGATTATGGCATCTTAGACGATAATGAAATGTTTGTTTGTTAAGTGAAATGTCACTGAATTGCTTTCAGCTAGAGTAAAGAAATTATTGAAAATTATTCATCTACAAACACTTTTCAATTATCCATTGAAAGACATTTACTAAATCTAAGGATCTGTATCATTTTACATTCAATTTTACTGAATCATTACTATGACTGTATTTTAATTTTAAAATTATATGAAGGGATAAAAAGGGCAAGAGTGCTTGCTAGGCAAGCATGAGTAACTCAATACAAATTCTAGCACCCACATTAAAAATAAATGTCTGGGTATGGTCATGTACCATTGTGCAGTACAGAGACAATGAAATGACTGGATTTTGTGAGCCATTAGCTTACTAACTCTAGTAGAAAAGTCCTAACATCCTCCTCTGCCCCCTCACACATTTACAAACACAAATTTAGGACCAGTGAGCTCACACACACACACACACACACACACACACACACACACACACACACCATAAACCTCCACCCCAAACACAATACATTACCAAACATAAGCATTGAAATTTTGCTCCATTTATTTAGGTAGACATGGTATCAGCTGTACACTTCAATACCTCACCAACAGAGAAACAAACTAAACTGCAGGATAAATTGATTACAAATAAGAATTGGGCAGTAACTACAAGAGCATGCATATCCAAATCCATTGAAGTTGATGAAAAATCATTTGTGGAGTCACACGAGAAAAGTTAACTATCTCAGCCTAGGATCAATGTGCCTAGCACTGGATAAAGTTTGCTTGCATTAGACTTCTCAACATGAAGAGGTACAAATATCTGCACCTGCCAGTTCTCATTCTGCACTTGATTTTATGTGTCTCTTCAGAAATAACAAAGCATTTGTTATCAATTATTGGAGTCTGAAAAATAAGGTCAATAGGGTGAATTTTCAATTTCTCAAATTGGAGAAGTCGTTCCCAGAATAAAACCTCTTAGAACTTTCCAGAAGTCCTAGAATTTATGCAGGGATTTGTGTCTCTTTCCACTGCAGTCATATTTCTTATTGGTAGTTCAAACTGCTGGGGAAGGTCCGTGGAGAGTAGTTCTTTCTTAACTTCCCCTGAGTCATAATATATAAGGCAAATAAGTGATTTAGGTGGGTCCTATTTGAGCCCACAAAATCTGTCATCTACAAACCTGGGGTCCTAGATAAAGCTCTTATATCCAGCAAGAATGTATCCAAAGGTTATTTTTCTACCACCACCACCTTTTCTTTATAACAGGAAAATCATTTATTTTCTTTTGACTTTAAGTTGCATTCAATACAAAGGGATAGTTAATACAAGAAATGTCCACTCTCCTCATCTGCTCTGCAAACCAGCCCTCACAGCCTTCTTGATGCTTAATTCAGCAAGAATATCCCTGACAATCAATAAGTGTTTATGATACTGATTTTGGAGACAATGTCTGGAATGTGGGAATGAGTTTCCAATGCAGAAATAATATACTTGACAGCAAGGATTTACTTTCTCTGTTCCTGACAAACCTGATGCTTAATGACCTCTGCAGTCATGGTTAGAGGTTCTTTTAACACTTGAGCTGAATAAAAAGTACTTTGTAACTGCTCTCGTAAAATTAGTGAAGGAATGTTACATATTTTAGCTCATCTGATGATTGTTATCATTACTACTATGTTATCCTTACTAATTATAAAAGTAATTCATTTCATAAGACAGAACAGATTCAAGATGATGCATATGTACATGGTTTACTTTGCAGTTTAAACAGCAATCCAAGGAGGAAACAACACAAATTTATTACATAAGAACACACAAATTCATTACATAAGAACATAACTTCTTTTGTCACATAGTTGTAAATTAACTTGGAAAAATTTTGGCATACTAAATACAATATCTAAATATTATGGACATTTTATTTCTTCTACACTGTATACATAATGGTATTAAGTAGACTTCACCAAGGAACCACAAGCTTCTACAAGGGAAGTGTGTGTGTTAGTTGTGAACTAGGCAGTTGTTTAACTATTGGTCAAGTGTTTATATCTTATCAATCGAGTATAGATATATGCTTATATGTATGGATAGCAGTGTGAAACTAATTGTTTTTACATGGCCTATTTGATGGAATGAGAAAGAAAAAAATCTGAGAATAATTTTGCAGACAGTTTGATTCCAAACAATATCTTCTCAACATACAGATTTATTTTCTTTATTCATTTCTTTATTTTGCCTTTTTGTTTGGTTCTTTTATTTTCTATTGTGCTGTGAAACTGTCTTTCGGTATGACTAATAACTCTGTTAAATAACCCTCTCATGAAATGATTTTACTTTTAATCAAAAGAATGTATGAACCAACATATGAAACAATTGGGATACCACTGCATTTTTAAAAATTCAAACTAATATGAATGTTTAAAACTAATCATATAATAAGAAGAGTTCCTAAAAACAAGACTTTAATAGTTTTTATTCACTGAAGTCAAACTTGCCATTTTTGTGGGGTTTATTTTTTTAAAAGCTAAACAAATTTAAGTTTGTTTTTTCTTCACAATAGATTTAAAAAAAAAACTTAGCCATTTCTTCAGAGAAACCCTGTCTTGAAAAACAAAAAAAAAAATAGCCATTTCTTATCTTCACTGACTGTATGCATGCATACATGCATTTTAATTTGATCCTCTTCATGATAAAACTGGCTATATGACATTGCTCAATTTAGAAAATATGGTAATAATTTTACTCTACTAATACACACTTGCTTCTGAAAGCAGGAAGAGTTAATTATTTAATCAGCATTTAAGAAATATCACTCTAACTCTTGAACCCAGGCATACTTTTTTCAGGAAAAGTATACTTTCGAATCCAGAAGTGGAAAAGCAAATCACTTTCCTGAAATACCAGGTACACATTTTAAGAGAATACGCATAGGAACAGAGAGTTTGGTGTTAAAATCACCAAAAACTGTTGGTAGGCAGTTAAATAATATTTTACTGTTAAATCATGCTGACTATATATATGTTTGTTTTATTTGACTGATATTTCATTTGGCTTTAAGAAATCACCAAACTTAGTGCTTTCCAAACAACAAAGACAGAACATTTGTGTCTACATTTCCAGAGTAGATTAAGCCACTCCCAAGAGTTAATAAAATTCTAGTTAAACACTGAGAAGGCCTCTTGAAGAGTCAATGAGTCCTGTATAAACTGTACTGTAAAAACAGGAGAAACCAAACACATAGAAGGCAAAAACCTTATGAACGTTTTAAAGATTCTTAGAGAATAATTAGAATAAAATACACTTCTGCTATTCCTCCACAGAGACAGTAAAAGTAGACAAAATCTAATCTAGAATGGTTTTGGTAAAGATGCAGTGTGATGTCCTGGGGTTCAGTCACTAATTTAAACAATCTAAATGGATTCTTCATTCTGATTCTAAATTTCATCCAGTGTTTAGGAGCAAACCCAAATTTGACATGAGAACGCCCCTAAGAGATGTTGCTATTTGCTGCCTAGCCTCATGAAACTCAAAGAGCCTGGAAATATGCAATTCTGAGAGAATTCAAAGCACTAAGTCAATAAACCCCACAAACAATAGAGGGAAGAATAATCAGGCCATATTCTTTATGAATAGAAGCTCAGTACCAGATTAGCAGGTTTTGTTGTTGCTTTTTTTGATGTTGGCTTTTTTAATGACATTTGTTCTTCAAGGAATGAATTTTTATTTCAGTCTCTTTTGGGTTATTGACATTCTTAGGAGCAAAGGAATTCAAGGTGTAATTATTTCACCATTATTAGTAAATACAAGTTTGTCATAGTTTTACAAAAAAAAAAAATCAGTTATCAGGCAATAACCAAACTGGGTCAATGTGCACCACAAGTAATGCAGGTTGAATGCATTTGAATGAGTTGCAGTTGCATTCCATTTGGACTGTCGTGTAAGGAGCTGCCAGATAGCAAATGAGAGGTTTATTTAGCGTTCGGGGGAAGCTTACAAAAAGCTAAATCCTCATTCCTTCTAACATCTTAACAGCTCTACAGTTTCTTACAAAATATGTTTTATCGTTTCAAGAAATGCTGTTAACCTCGCAGTTTTAAAACTGAATGAACAAGGCCTCTTGGACAAATTGAAAAACAAATGGTGGTACGACAAAGGAGAATGTGGCAGCGGGGGAGGTGACTCCAAGGTTAGCCTCAATGTCACCAAGCGGGTAAACAGTATGTTAAGTAATAGGTGCATCTGCTAGGAGACTTATGGTATATCTGCTCATAGATGGACTATCAGTCAAATACCTTTACATCTCAAGTATGCAATTACTGTCAAAACAAAAATATTTGCAACTGTAATTACTTTGGTGAAACGCTCATAACCCTGGTGACAATAAATGTGGGAAGCTTTGGCTTTAAGGAAATGGGATCTTGTGGAGCTGGTTTTGGAAAGAATGGTGTAGTGAGCTGGGCAGTGGTGCCCATGCCTTTAATCCCAGCACTCGGGAGGCAGAGGTAGGCAGATCTCTGTGAGTTCAAGGCCAGCCTGGTCTACAAGAGGACAGGCTCTAAAACTACAATGAAACCCTGTCTTGAAAAACAAAACAAAACAAACAAAAAGAATGGTGTAGTGTTGAGTAAAAAGGGGAGAAAAGGGCAAAGCTGGCTTGTTTTCTACATTAATGAATGACCAAACTTCTACCAAATTTCCAATTAATATCAATAACTTGACTCCACCTTGATTTGTCTAGCATTCTGACCAGACAGCTTTTTCCAGACAAAGCATTACAATGCACAATTATGTGGTTTACATAATTATTTTGCTTTCCCTTAAGGGATGAGTCAGGAAACAATAAGACTACAAGGTAATATTAACTCATTTTTGTCTTCATCTCACACATACCATAATTTCTGCCTCATCATTTTTTCTCATTTCTAAGTAATTCTTTCAAGGAAAACTAAGAAAGTTCATGATTAGGAGATATTCTAACTAGTGACCCAGAGTGTGTGTGTGTGTGTGTGTGTGTGTGTGTGTGTGTAGATAAAGAAAGCAATAACCTAGATAGGAAATTGTGACTGAGAATCTAACTTCAACCCCTAAAAACATAATTAAAACTTTAAATTATACTTTTAAAGGCATACATTTTACTTAATCTAGAAAAGTGCAAGAATGCTTCCCATCCCTTAACAAGAAGAAAAGACATTTTACTTCTATCCTATCTTAAGGTTCCTGAATGAATTGTACATTTTCTTATAAGACCACATAAATATTTGTGGAGTAAATACTTTGCCATGATTCCAGATACCATCTCTCTTAATCCCCTCTCTGATGCTATAACATAGTGTCTGATCTTAAGAAATTGATAAAGAAATCACAACGTCCAAAGGATTGGGCAAGATTCTGAATACATCACAACAGCAAATGACATCATATGGCAGAAGAGGGTTTACAAGAATAAGAGGTTGAAGTGGTGAGAACCAAACCGGGAGAGACCAGATAGTAGAGGAGAAGAGAACATGGAGATATTAGGGCTGCTTTCTTAGTAACAGCCTGCTTTTCTGAGGACAATCTAAGCCCTAAAGCCTCCATTGACCATTGACCTCTTAAAGAAACTGCCATGACAGTGAAATCACATTGCGTGATTAACCCTTAAATGAGTCTGGAGGAGAAAATCACATTTATATTACGACATTAGATTAAAAAGTAATAAAAATTCATTTTATATTTTTGACTCCAACGTCCCTAGAATTTTCTCATAGTTCTCATAAATATATTTATGTTTGGAGACAAAAGTATTCCTTTGTGGAAATTAGAAATCTCAGAAAATGTGCTGTAATAACACCAGAAAACTTAAAATGTATGTGTTATAGTCAGAAAAAATGCTGTTTGAAGATTTTATAATTACAACCTTAAAAAATATAACAATGCTTCATGGATTATTTTTCTACAAATATAAATATCAGTTCCATTTGAGACTACAAGAAAAATTATCCAGAGGAAAACAAAGAAAATACAAATCTGTGTGGGCCGGGAAATCTACACAACAAAAATCATTATGGCTTAATTAATTAATTAATTATTATGGCTTAAGTAAATGAGGAATTCAACAACTGTGTCCGTGTCACACATCTGAGATATCACAGACCTGAGTAAGCCCTTGTGCTCTCAGGATAAGTGTGTATCTAACTTTATTTTTCCTAAAAGCAAACTTTTGTTCTTTTAGTATGTATTATTATAGTATTCACAAATATGAACAAAAAAATTGTGTTCCAAACCATTATTTTAAGTCTTGACAGGGAACACTCCAATATGTTTTAAAATTTAACATAAAATGCTCACTTAAAATGAAATTGCAGTATGTTCTGTTTTCCCTTGGGAGTTTAATTTTCATATCCATGCAAGGTTTACACCAAGAGAATAAGGTTGTTGAGATCTAAAGGTTAATAATAACTTCTTATGAATTCAATAAAATGTCCGATAAACTTCCCTGCAGGCAATCTGATAGAGGCAGATTTTCTCTTTTATAGTTCCTCTTCCCAGAAGATTCTAGCTGTGTCAAGTTGACAAACTACTAACCAGGACAGCTACCACCGTCATGAATATAAGTACACTGTTCAGATTTATACTGAGTAAATGGAATTAATCTTCTAGTAAGGAAGTAAATGGGATGCTGTATTTTATCAAATTTTAAAATGTGTTCAGCATTTCTTAGAAGTGAAGCACAAGACACCAGAATGGTAAGGCAAAATGACAGCGACAACTTTAATGATGTCCAGAGGAACTCAGACCGTCTCCAGCAAAAGGAATTCAAAACCACCAGCCATTAATACTTAGCAAGAGAAGACCCCAGAGTTACTACCGTTCACCCATTCTGTCTACTTTCCTCTTATCTCATGAAAATGAAAAAATTAGGAGAATTCTATTAATTTTTCCAACTATCAGTGTTGAGGGAGAGCTGAAGTTTTCCTTTCTAAGATATTCTATATATTTAACATTGAAGGAATCGAAGATGGCAGAGAAATCTCTTATAAAAGATCACTAGCTTATTTGTAATAATTTAAAATTGTAGTCACTTAACTATAAACTTTAGTTATGCTAATATGGTAGACTCAAGGCAGATAATTGCTTATGGTGATGTCATTTAAGGTCAATGCTGCAATTCAGAAGGAAACCGCAAGTGTAGCCTCATACTGTAAACCAGCAATGTGCATATCTTGTAAAGACCTTCTACTACCTAAACCTGCCTTTGGCCAATAATACTGGAGACACCATTCTCCTTGTATGAACTTTCTATGGAGTCAATTTATTGATAGATACACATATTTTTAGAACACATATTCTTAGAAAGTAGGTAAAGTCCTACAAGTTAAATCATAGTGAACGGCCATAGCTTCTACTTGATGTTCCATCTCTATTCATTTTGAAGGAGAAAAGTAAGACGGTTCTGGATTCCAATTGCTTGTCACGTGTATGGGGGAAAATTACCACTGATTTTGAAGTCAAACCAGCCAATAGTTTTGGATTCACAGTAATTGCATATATTTTTATTTAATAATCCTCCTTAGCAGTATGTACCTGTTACATAAAGCGATGGAGCAGGCCCCAGTTTTATGTCTGATTCTAAACCTGGGCCTACAGTTCAAGACATGCGACCACTGTGGCCTTGGCTCCGTCACTTTGCCATGCGATTCTAATGTAGTTTTACTTGAATAACATAAAATAACATATATAATGTTATTTATGTTATTTTCCACGTGAAGAACTCCTGTAAACCTTGCCGTTTTGAAACTCAGTGAGGCAGGCGTCTTAGACAAGCTGAAAAACAAATGGTGGTACGATAAAGGTGAATGTGGACCCAAGGACTCGGGAAGCAAGGTCAGTCATTGCAGTTTGGGGACTCTTCTTGTGTGTAAAACAAACAGTAACTGGGATCAATTGTCCAAAGCTTATGAAGCCTTAAGCACTGAACTTTTCTGTCCATCTAGCCATTGCCTAAATTCGAACTTAATGCAATAAATTTCAGCCACAGATAAGCAAAAGAAATAAACTGCTCCTCAGTAGTAAAGATTAAAATAAACTAAGATTAACCCTTACATAGTAACTATTATATATAATAACAGAGCTATCTTATATATTATAACAGATAATATTATTATATATACATTATTACAAAATTATCTATATCAGTCTCAAACTTATTTATCACTAATCTTTGTCAGTTAGCTTTGTGTTTTGGATAAAGAAACCATAAAATGTATATTTTAAAAGTTGATTTCCAAAACAGAAAATGGGAAATTGATCAGCAGTTATCCAGAAAAGAAAAGGTAAATATATTAAATAAAATTCAGGGTCATAGCACCACAATGCCAAGTATTTGGCCTTAGTTCAAAGAGGCCAGTCACATTTCTGGTCTGACAAATCAATAAAATGAGCTTCCAGATCAATTATCTCAATAGAGATTATTTCAAAAAATCAATATTGACATTGTATATCCACAAGTCCTGAGATCTTTTGTTCTTGGATTTATTTTTAAAGATTTATTTATCTTTATGTGTATGGGTGTTTTGCTTGCATGTCTGTTCCTGCATTCTTAGAGATCAAAAGATGGCATTGGATACCCTGGAACTGGAGTTACAGACAGTTAGTTGTTAGCTGCCGTATGGGTGCTAGAAATGGAGCCCACATCCTATGGAAAAACAGACAGTGCTCTTAACCACTGACCACCTCTACAGTTCCTACTCATGAATTCTTTACAGAGCAATGCAGAAATGTATAGGCTGAGTTAGTAGAGTGCAAAGTTATGTGTTTATTCTAATAGAAAAAAATGATCACATTTATCAGTGATTCAGCATACCTATACAAACTAATAGAATATATCTAAGAAAGGCTTGAGAATCGTGGCACATACCTTTAATTCCAGCACCCAGGAATGTATATGTGTGTGCATATATATATATATATGTATATGTATGTATATATGTGTTTGCTCCTATTGAATATTTTTTAAATTTTTCCTTTAAACTTTTTCAATATAGCATTTTATAAAGAAAAGGAGCTACTGTTTATTCTAAGATATTGAAACAAGTAACATTTGCAGATTTTCTATTAATTTTAGGAAGCAATGTCAGTTTAATAGGTCATCTTTCAAACGTTACACACAGTTAATCATTTTTGTCTGCGTTTGAAATGAGACAAGCTTTGACCATATAATGAAACTGTCACATTGTGTCCTGCTGTAAAATAAGACAAACACAATAATTAAAACCATGTAACCTTAAAATAACATGACTAAGCATACAAATACATATATAAAGAGAGAGAGAGAGATGAATATATAAATCTATCACTTGAATTAAATCCTCTTCATATATAACTACTGGAGAACTTAGATAAATTTTGCGTGCAAAGTATTGTGGGATAGATGGAGGCCACAAAACACCTTTGAGGTGTCTTACTAAATTTTTTTGCAATAGTGTTATATTATAAATATATTAATAGTCTATGGCAGTTTTAAGTTACTGTCACAATTTAATATCTTCCAGTCATCTGACTATTCCCAGATATAAAAATAAGATTTTATATATATATATATATGAGTTCTGAACTATAATATGCCTAAAATATTGACTATTAAGCATTTTAAGTGTCAACGGGATTATAATTTTCAATCAGTAAAATCATTTATTAATATGACCTTACATAGTTTGTTTCTCAATTTGGATGTATTTTATTGAAAGTTATCTTCAAAAAGCCATAAGTAGTGACATAAATCTGCAGTCCCAGAACTTCAGAGGTAGAGACAGTCGGTCAGGAGTCAAAGCTACCCTTAGATCTATAGTGAGCCAACCTAGGCTACATAAGACCCTGTTTCAAAAATAAACATCAAATTAAATTTAAAAAATTAAAGGACATAAAATTATGCATGTTGCTAAATAGTATATATTTATTTATATTTTATATGTTGTATATACAATACTATATTGCATATAATATTGTTAAGTAGTATAGAAAATTCAAAATTGTTCATGAGTTTCTCCCTACGAACACACTGGAATAATAAATGATGTATGCCATAATGCCTTATTATTTACACAGACTTAATAAATTAACAATGTGACACTGATAACCTAAAGACTCTTAGTTCTGTAATTAAGAAATGTGGCATGATAACTATCCACGAGAAGTATTAAACACCAAAAGTTGTGTTTTAAAGGATGTAAAGCTCAAAGCTTTTCTTCCACATATTCTGAGCAAGACATTTTCAAAGTCTAAATAAGACCTCTTCTGCCTCCCTATGTAAATATATGAATGCTTATATATGGTTTAATAAACTGATTTTCTTTACATATTTAGTGATGATAAAATGTTTGGATTTTATTGAACGTAATTATATTAATTTATTGGTAATTATCATAATTTTCTTCTCCCAAGAGCTATAAGCTTTATGTTTACATCTATATACCTGAATCAGTGACTTAACCTGAAATAGTTCCCAGTTAAATTAAGCATTTACTTTAATAGGCTACTTTGAATTTATGTGTTCTTTTACCTTTTCAGTGTGACATTTCCATAGTTAACTGAAGTCTCTTTATCCTCCCTAGGACAAGACGAGTGCCTTGAGCCTGAGCAACGTGGCAGGCGTCTTCTACATTCTGGTTGGCGGCTTGGGCTTGGCAATGCTGGTGGCTTTGATAGAGTTCTGTTACAAGTCCAGGGCAGAGGCGAAGAGAATGAAGGTGGCAAAGAGTGCACAGACTTTTAACCCAACTTCCTCGCAGAATACCCACAATTTAGCAACCTATAGAGAAGGTTACAACGTATATGGAACCGAAAGTATTAAAATTTAGGGGTAGGACTTAGGGCCTACACCAGTGAGTGGGGGCTGCATCCTGTGAATGCAGTGTTGTGACCTGTCTTGTCCAGTGGTGGTATTGCTTGCTTTTAATTAGCGCTTTCTATTTTTGACATTTTCAGTGCACAGTGGTTCTGTTTTTGTTGGCTGCAGATGTTCTGTTTGAACTTTATGTTGCCAATAGATATCTGCATTGTAATGGTCAGAAACGTGAAAACAAATTAGAATTGCTCCACAAATCGATGGAAACAGCGTGATTTCCCCAAAATCAGAGGAAATTTAAATTCCATCTGAGCTTTCCTAAGCAGAGACCAGCCAAATTTCTATGACAACTCATAAATGCTAAGAAAATAAGAGCAAAACATATTTTAATTGATTTAAAAAAAAACCTAGGGAGTTGTCTGGTTTTAATAAGGTTACAATGTTTTGTAAACAAAAAATACATATAAAGGATCCCCATCATAAGGACTGCATGAATTTTGCTCCTAATCTAACATGTCTTCCACTGGCCAGTCATATTTCTATACTTAAATGCATTAATCCCTATTGTTTGTTCATTTTGGTTATGATACACATTTATTAAATGAGATTCAACTTACACAGATTCACTTATCACTGAAGCATTCTAAACAATCCAGCACTTCTCCATTTCTCCATCCAAAATGTCAGATACACACACACACACACGCACACACACACACACACACACACACACATACACAGATAACATATACACACATATATATGTTAGAGAAAAATGAAATATTTGAGTGAGTTATTATACATTTTTCCCATTTTTTTCCACTTTGGTTTCTTTTTAAAAAGCCACATAGCCACACTTATACTCACTCTCCTCATGTCACAATAAAAATGATATGGATTCCAGGAAGTACAGATGGAAGTTAACTTTTTCAGAATCTAAATATCCACTTTTTTCCTCTAATGATCAAAAGTGGTTTTAAAATAAGACCCTAATGGATTTAGTATTGCTCTTCTGAAACCAAAACTCTGACAAAATCATTTTCTAAAATCTTATATAATCGCCTAATGAATCAGTTTTTGTTTAGATTGCATAATAAATAAGAGACATACTTGAGGCAGTTGAAAGTAAAGACAAAAAGATATTTAGTAATATGTATATCTGAAGTTGTGCCAGAAAACATGGTTGATTTGATATTTAATGACATAGAAACTTCTGAATTGTGTGCTACTTTCTCAAAGGAAAGAAAGAAGTCACCCTGGCGATTAAGACAGGTTCTCCCCATCGTCTAGAAACCTAAGGTTGAACACACATGCACAGTGACAGCTTCAGCTGCTTTGTTCTCAATTTTCTGAAAATTGTAAAAGCTAAGTCCTCAGTTCACTCCAATAAAGCACCGTGAGCTTATCTTCAAATATGGTTAGGTGCTTTGAGAGAAATTACTTGAAAATTCATGAAAATAAACTGAGACTGTGTCAAGGTTGATGGCCATTAAGAAAATGCTTTTATCATAATATTTGCTGAGTTTAAGAGAAATTTTCCAAATGGAGGAACAATATCTTGCCTGGGTTATTTGGAATGAATTCATAACGCATCTTATTTCTTGTGTTACTAAAAGTGAGTTTCTTGTTCATTCCATTCATTTGATAAATCCAAGATGAAAAAGCAATATCCAAAATTTTTAAAGAAATACCAGTGAATGCATTTATTACTAAAGTCTGGCAAATTATTAAAGAAAAGAGTTAAGCATTCCCAGGTTAGAACTTATATATCATAATGTTCTTTTCGTTGAAGTTTGTCACTGAAGTTCATCAAATGTTACCTCCTTTAAAGCTAAATTTGACCTTTGAAAAAACACATTTTGAATGCATACAAAGCACTCATGGTCATGTAAATTTTTTTACTTTAAAAACAGTAACATTCAGATTAAGCAAAAATAATTTGTACCTGCAGCAAAGACTTGAGAGTAAACAATGTTTATTTTACTGTCAAACTGATACGTTTTTACCTCTTTAAAACTTTGTAGAGGCTTACATGGCCACTGATGGCTAGAATTCTAACATTTGAAACTCTGAGACAAGTGGATTCCTGCACATTTTAGGCTAGTCTTAGCTGTGAACAGATACTCTGTCTTGAAGGAAAAAAAAAAAAAAGAAAGAAAGGGGGTTCTGCTGACATAATTAATGGTTGTTAATTTAGATGCCATTTGGAACCTCCGAAATCAAACTCTGGAAACCTTATACATATAAGATCTACTTAGAAATGTGGCTAGGGGCCAGAGTGATGCTCAGATGTTTGAAGGGCTAGCACACTAGTAGAGGGCCAACACTCAGTTCCCAGCACCTACATCAGATGGCTCCCAGACCATCAGATTGCCCCGGCTTCAAAGGTTCTGATACCCTTTTCTAGCCTCTGTGGACACACACACAGACACATACTCACACCATACACACAAATGTTCACTTATTTGAATTCACAGGTAGTCTTAAATCCTATTTTCTTCAACATCTGAATTAATTCAATCTAAGATCTAAAATATCCTCTCTAAAAGTTACTGTGTTCCAAACAGTTAGGCATCCACTAATTGGTTCTAAACCCCCACCCCTTAGACAGCTTACAATACATCCTATGTGAGTTTTTTTTCTTTTTTCTTTTTATTTATTTTTTTAAGGAAAACAAAATATCTTTTTTCATTATACATACCAATCAAAGTTACCACTCCCTTCGTTGGTTCTTCACTGAAAACATCTAAACGTGAAAGGAAATAATGCATTAGTAAGTTTTACAGCAACTCCAATCCCATATCCTGGCTTATATTTCTTAAATAAAATGTTGTTGCTACATCTTCTTGATGCAAACAATACTGTTTTGTTCATTTTGTTGTTGTTGTTGTTATAACTACTCATCCTCCAGGAATCTTACAGGAGTCTCCCTTTTCAAAGCAAGATTACTTGGGAGTGCAGTCCACTTCTGAGTTCCCAGGGAAGATTCTGACATGGCCACAAGGGCCTTGAAGAACGGGTCATTTCACATGTTTGTCTCTTGAGGATTTTTTTTTTGAGACAAGGCTTCTCTGTGTATCCCTGGCTGTCCTGGAACTCACTCTGCAGACCAGGCTGGCATTAAACCCCGGGAGCCATGTGTCTGCCTCCCGAATGTTGGGCTTATATGCCCACTCTTTCACATGTTCTTATGAAGCTAAATTTCTCCATTTCTAGCTTCCTTGCTGTATACTGAATTTCAGTTTCTTTACAATTTTAAAAATGTGTAATAAGTTCACTTATTATTTTATTTTATACAATTTATATTCAGCACATCCTTCAGTGTGTAGTTCTGCAGGGTTTTTTTATAACTTTATCTTTTTTAATAAGTTTTTTCATACAAAGTATTTTGATCATGGTTTTTCTCCTCCATTTTCCCAGATCTTCCCCACTTCCTAACCTACCTCAACTCAACTCTCAGCAAAGTAAAATTTATTTGGAATTTTATCCTTTTCCCTTTACATACAAAGAAAAGTATCCTCCCATGTCTGAATATCCATCCACTGGACAAATGTTTACTGAGTGACTATCCAGGTAGTTTGGGGTCACCGGGGTGACGCAGAGGTCAAAGCTGTGGGCCAAGGCCTGATGACCTAAGTTCAATCCCCAGGACCTACCTGGTAAAAGAAAGAGAACCAACTCCAGCGAGCTGTTTCTCACCTCCACACACATGCTGGGGCATGAGTTTATGCGCCCACGCACACACACACACACACACACACACACACACACACACACACACACAAATAAGTAATAAATGTAGTTTTAAAAAAAATCAAATTTTGATTTCAAAGGACTAATGGAAGTTAACCAAGAAAGAGTATTATTTCCCTAAAAACCTCTTTATATGCCAAATTAGATTGATTATGTGTATCTAAATACAAATGGCTTTTGATGTTTCTATAAAATCCTATCCTAAGTCCTCATCATGAAAATAAGCATTCATTTTTTACTTCAGTCATTTTGACTACTGTTATATTCACCTTTTATTTTAATCATAGTTAAATCACTACATGCTATTTGAGTTCATCTTTTTGTTATCATCAGGGTGAATGATTTCAAACATTTTTACTCCAACAGCTTTTAGTAAAATAATGAATTTCATTCACATAAATCAGCCAAACATTAAATTTCCAGAATATATAAAATACTAGAATGTAATTTCCTAAGGAATTAGATAAAATTTAGTTGTCAATAAACAAATGCATTGTGAGTTGCAAGAAAGTGGAGGTCCCATCTTGGTCACCACAAAGCTTAGGGGACATTTCCTTTGTCTTATTTTCCTCTTATTAACTCTAGTATTTATTTGGCTATGAAGGATTTAGAGTCTGTAAACAGTAAACAAGTAGTCAGATTTACATGATCACAGAGCTAACAGAGGAGTCTACAGAGTGTTATTTTCTGCTACCTGAGAAGACAGGAAATAAAGATTCAATGAGTGTTTAGAGATAGGCCACCAGAAGACACCATTCCATTCTGTGCATTGTCAAATATACTTAGTTTCAATGCACCTCCTTAAAGCAAAAATCTTACAAATGAACCTTGATTCCCAACAGGCATACAGTGAACTGTATGTCACTAACTGTACTGTTCTGAGTCATGTCTGTATCTCGTGTGAGTGAATGCACGTGTGTAGACAGGTCTGTGCAAGGAAAACAGGAAATTTGTGTATTTATGGTTTAGCAATTTGTTGTGATTTGCAAAACCATTCCTTGCTCCAGAAAAACATCTAGCAAGAAAATACTATGATTTATAGAATGCCCATAAAACAAAAGAGAGCTCTGAATTTTCTTTGGAAGTACTAGGTTGTAGAGACCAACTGAAAATGTTTCTTCTACGCAGATTGGCTCAAAAAATCCAGGTTTTATGATCGTTCAAACAGCTGTTAAATATATAGGTCCTAAACCTCTAGGCCAATTAATTCATCCCCTATTGTATCTGAACTTTTCTTTCCCTTATAAACAATTTGACCAAAAAGCACATGGAAAAAAATGCAGATGTCTAATTATCGATATTTTGGTGTTTGATGTGCCACGTTTTGTTGAAGCGAGAGAAATATCATAACACCTGGCATCCTCTCTGTTTCCTTTTCATGCAACCCAGCTGACTTTTTCCGAAGCCATAAGAAACAAAGCCAGGTTATCCATCACTGGGAGTGTGGGAGAAAACGGCCGTGTGCTGACCCCCGACTGCCCCAAGGCCGTACACACAGGAACTGCAATTAGACAAAGCTCGGGATTGGCTGTCATTGCATCGGACCTACCATAAAAACCAAAAAAATAATTGAGTGCCTTAATTAAACTGTGTTGGTGACTGATGGAAATGCAGCCCGGAGAGACGGTCCAGCGTGGTTCTTGGTTTAACACATCCTTTGACTGAGAGCAGGAAGGACGTTCTGAGTGTTGGACAGAACCAGTGCATGAGTTCAGCACGGAAATTCAGACTCGGGTTTTATATCAGGAAAACTCACAATTTAGTTTTTTTGGGGGGGAGTGGGAGGTGTCTGGGACGGGTGTATTAACAGCAACGAATTTCACTTGAGCGCACTTAGAACTAATCAGACTGGCCAGTTAGAGCATCATACTGTGAAGTTCTTTCTCAGAAAGGCCTTGGTCACCACAGGAAGGGGTTCAACAGTTAATAGAGGTCAAGGAACCTGCTAGCCTGTATCTCCACAACACCGATGTAGTCGATGGAATAATCTGCAGCTGAGACATGCGATCACTAAAATGTGATAAGAAAATAATAAACATGTAAATCCTGTGGGGAAAAAAACAACAAAATTTAAGGAAAGTATTTACAGTTACTTTGGAAATAAAACAATACTGAAACATGCTTGCTTTTTAACTGAAGTAAATCCAGTAGAGGACAACACAATTCTTTTTTCTAACCATCTTAGGGAACAATACATTGCAATAATTGATATAAATGTTATCACTGTAACAAACTTTAGAGACTTTTTTAATGTAAATGTTGTTGGTCACCTTGTTTCCTGTAACCTTCACTCTGTTGCACTGTTGGTTCATAGACTGTGTTTGTCAGGAACAAAAAGAAAATTGGTGAAGAAAATGTTGACATGAAGTCATTCATCGGCAATGTAGAATTAAAAAAAAACTAGAGGTCACTCATGTTATCATTATAATTTATAATACTGTTATATTACAAAATTGTGGTTTTTGTACACCCCCAAAGAATAAAACAACATTTTTTTCTTACAGTATATATCTACAGAACTTAAATTTTTCCCTATAATTATACAAGTTATTTGAGAAACTCGAAGACTGCATGAGGGATGTAGAAGTCAAAGAACGGACCATATAAACAAATGTAGGCTGTCTTTGCTATTTCTGCATAATATGCTTTCCTTCTTTTACAGATATTGGCCTTGTTTGTTAATAGATTAAGTTTTCAGAGATGGAGTCTTCGAGTATGGGAATGGACAGCTGTTTTGACACCAACACACCTGTGTGGAAATTTTACTTGACTCTCTTTTGCTGCATTGACTTTAGCGTCTGTTGGACTTTCACCCTCATTCCTATACTTCCATTTGAATTCTTTGAAGGCACTGATAACTGTTTGGGGTAGAACACAACTGAAAAATTCAATCCTTATTTTTACCCAAAAATTATGAAAATATTAAACCATATTTATTTTTAAGAAAACAAAACATTTACGATTCAAAAGGTCTGTTTCATTTCAAATGATGAATGAGTTCAATGATATAGATAAAAATCCACTGACTGAGGGATATTTGCAGAAAGCACAAGTTAGAATAATTCCTGAAGTGTGGCCTTGAAGGATGAGTTGAGTTTTCACAGGTGGATGTATGGTAAAGAGCCTATGGGAGAGCAGACACTCTATGGGCAGGCCTGTGTACAGGGCTTGTGCAGCAAGGGCACAGGCTGTGACACCATCGGAGCTCTAGCAGAAATATGAAGGACTGGTTTTCTTCCCTTTAACCCTTACAATCCCCTTTCAATATCTGTATGTCCTTATAACACATATACACATTGTCCCTCAAGAAAGGCTACTTCTCTGTTATTGAGCAAATGGTTCTTATCAAATCTGAGCCCTCCCTGATGTCTTTCTCTTACTCCCACCCATCTTCTCAGCCAGCAAGTGGACTTGCACAGCACACAGAATACTGCATCTACCATTTCCTTGGTCTGTAGCTCTTTTCTGTCTTTACCTGACTGTCACTCATCCTTCAGCACTCGAATTGAATTTTATTTGCACTGGAAATATTTCCATGATTATCCACCAGCCCTGCCTATGATGCTGAGTTACATGCCATTCTTAATGTTCCTTACCCATTACGGCACTCACCATACTGCGTTGTAATTGCCTGTGTACTTGTCTATAAACTACTAGACTGTCAGCTCCTTGAGGGCAGGGACTGTGTCTATCTTGTTCACAGTTGTATCCCCAGCACCCAGCACAGTGCCTGGCATATTGTAGGTGCTTAATAAATATTTGTTGAATGAAAGAACTAATTGGATTGATTTAATTAAGTTTAAGCAGAAAAACATTTTCTTCTTAACAGTGCCTGGGGTATAAATTAGGTATAGAGTGATTAAAATAAGCTAAGGTTGATTGACCTCAGAATATTTTCAATGACACTAAAGAAAATAGCTAAAAAGAAATACACATAAAAGATTTAGTAAATTTTCTCTTTTTGGTTTTTCAGGATAGGGTTTCTCTGCATTACCTTGACTGCCCTGAATCCTGCTCTGTAGCCAGGATGGCCTTAAAATCGGGGTATCCACCTGCCTCTGCCTCCCAAATGCTGGGATTAAAGACTTGCGCTACCATGTCCAGCTTTTCTTTTCTTTTTTAAAAACAATGCAAAACCAAAAAAAATTATTTAATATGTTATGAAGGGCAGTGTCATGGGAGTGACAAGAGCAGTGCCCATGGCAGATGCTCTCCAATCAGATGGGCAGGTTCCCTGCTAACTATAGCTCTGTAGCACAACTTAGCTAGACAAATAAGCACTTAAGAACAAGGATTAAGTTTAGTGTTTAAATATTCTTTTAAAATAACTTTCATTTAACTTTGGAGTATATTTGTGCTCTTTGAAAGAGTTATGTTTTTACAATATAAAGTAATTTTGAAAAAAAAAAAGAAAATAATTTTGAAACCACTGTGGAGTCATAGCTGCTGAATAGTTAATAAACTTAGAAATGTGATTTTAAAATATGTGAAAGTAAAGGCTGGTAAGACAGCTCAGTGGGTAAAGGTTCTTGTCATGCAATCCTGATGACAATCCACGTAAGGGTGGAAAAGTAGAACTGGCTCCACAGAGCTGTCCTCTGACTTCAACACATGCATTGTGGCATGCATGTGCTCTCTCTCTGTATCTCTCTGTCTCTGTCTCTGTCTCCATTTCTCTGTCTCTCTCTCTCTCTCTCTCTCTCTCTCTCTCTCTCTCTCTCTCTCTTTTTCTCTCACACACACCATACACACACAGTAATACTTTATTTTTTTAAGTTTATTAAATTATAAAAGTTTCCATTTCCGCCCCTCCTCCCACAACCCTCCCACTCCCCCAACTCCCTCTCCTCCTCCTTCTCCATCCCTAAGAGTAGTCAGGGTTTCCTGCCCTGTGGGAAGTTCAAGTTCCTCCCCCCCCCCTCCAGGTCCAGGAAGGTGAGTATCCAAACAGACTGGATCCCAAAAGCCCAGTATATGCAGAGGAAACAAGTCCCAGTGTCATTGTCAATGGCTTTTCAGAAAGACTCTGGGCCAGCCACATCCAGAGAATCCGGCCACATTCAGAGAATCTGGTTAGATCACGTGCTTGTTCAGTTCCAGTCAAGCTGGCCTTGGTGAACTCTCATTAGATCCGTCCCCTTGTATCAGTGGGTAATGGCACCTATCTCAGTCCTGATTTCTTTTTTCATTTTCTTCATCCTTCTGCCCCTCATTTGGACCGTAGAGGGCTCAGTCCGGTGCTCCAATATGGGTCTCGGTCTGTATTGCCATCCAACGTCGGATGAAGGTTTCCTCTGCTCTTGCCTTCTTTGTTCACGTTCTCCTTCCTTCTGCCTCTCGTTTGGACCTAGGGAGCTAGGTCCAGTGTTCCGACGTGGATCTCCGCCTCCATCTCCCTCCATCGCCAGATGAGGGTTCTATGGTGATATGCAAAATGTTCATCAGTATGGTTGTGGGCCAAGGCCGGTTCAGGCACCCTCTCCTCTGTCCAGAGAACAATCTGGGGATCTCTCCTTGGACCTGGGATCCCCTTTATACTCAAGTCTCTTGTAAACCCTAAAATGACTCCTTTAGTTGAGGTATATACTTCCCTGATCCCATATCTATCCATTCTCCCTCCCCCCCATCCCAGTCTCCCGATCTTTGCCCATTCCTCACCTACTCCCTTCTCTCTAACCCTCTCCCCGTCCAACAGCCCCCCCACCCCCCCATGCACCCGAGGTTACCTGGCACTCTTGTCTATTTCCAATCTCCAGGAGGATAGCTACATGATTTTCATCAGGTTCACCTTCTTATTTAGCTTCTCTAGGATCACAAATAATAGGCTCAAAGACCTTTAATTATGGTTAGAATCCACTTATGAGTGAATACATACCATATTCCTCTTTTTGGGTCTGGTTTACCTCAGTAAAGCGTTTTCTATTTCCATCCATTTGCATGCAAAATTCAAGATGTCATTGTTTTTTACCGCTGAGTAAAACTCTAATGTACATATGTACATTTTTTAACCATTCTTCTATTGAGGGGCACCTAGGTTGTTTCCAGGTTCTGGCTATTACAAATAGTGCTGCTATGAACATAGTTGAACAAATGCTTTTGTAGTATGTTAGGGCGTCTCTTGAGTATATTCCCAAGAGTGGAATTGCTGTGTCCTGAGGGAAGCTGACTCCCAGTTTCCTGAGAAACCGCCACACTGATTTCCACAGTGGCTGCACAAGTTTGCATTCCCACCAACAATGGATGAGTGTTCCCCTCATTCCACATCCTCTCCAGCATAAGCTATCATTGGTGTTTTTGAGTTTGGCTATTCTGACAGGTGTAAGATGATATCTCAAAGTTGTTTTGATTTGCATTTCCCTGATCGCTAAGGAGGTTGAGCATGACCTTAAGTGCTTTTTAGCCATTCGAAGTTCATCTGTTGTGAATTCTCTGTTCAGTTCAGTACCCCATTTTTTAATTGGGTTAATTAGAGTTTTAGTGTCTAGTTTCTTGAGTTGTTTGTATATATTGGAGGTCAGACCTTTGTCTGATGAAGGGTTTGTGAAGATCTTCTCCCAGTCAGAAGGTAGCCTTTTTGTCTTACTGACAGTGTCCTTTGCTTTACAAAAGCTTCTCAGTTTCAGTAGTTCCTATTTATTTATTGTTTCTCTTATTGTCTGTGCTCCTGAGGTTCTGTTTAGAAAGTGGTCTCCTGTGCCTATGTCTTGTAGACTACTTCCTACTTTCTCTTCTATCAGGTTCAAAGTGGTCGGATTAATGTTGATGTCTTTTATCCATTTGGACCTGAGTTTTGTGCATGGTGATAGATATGGATCTATTTTCAGTCTTCTACAGGTTGACATCCAGTTATGCCAGCACCATTTGTTAAAGATGCTATCCTTCTTCCATTGTATACCTTTAGCTCCCTTGTCAAAAATCAGGTGTTCATACGTTTGTGGGTTAATACCCGGGTCTTCTATTCGATTCCATAGGTTGACTTCTCTGTTGTTATGCCAATACCAAGCTGTTTTCAATACTGTTGCTCTGTAATAGAGTTTGAATTCAGGGATGGCAATGCCTCCAGAAGTTCCTTTATTGTATAAGATTGTTTTGGCTATCCTGGGTTTTTTGTTTTTCCAAATAAACTTGATTATTGTTCTCTCCAGGTCTGTGAAGAAGTTTGATGGGATTTTGATGAGAATTGCGTTGAATCTATAAATTGCTTTTGGTAGAATTGCCATTTTTACTATGTTGATTCTCCCAATCCAAGAGCAGGCGAGGTCTTTCCATTTTCTAGTATCCTCCTCAATTTCTTTCTTCAAGGACTTAAAGTTCTTATCAAATAGGTCTTTCACTTCCTTGATTAGAGTTACCCCAAGATACTTTATGCTATTTGTGGCTATCATAAAAGGTGATGTTTCTCTGATTTCCCTCTCTGCTTCTTCATCCTTTCAGTATAGGAGGGCTACCGATTTTTTTGAGTTGATCTTGTATCCTGCCACATTACTAAAGGTGTTTATCAACTGTAGGAGTTCTTTGGTAGAGTTTTTGGGGTCACTTATGTACACTATCATATCATCTGCAAATAACGAAAGTTTAACTTCATCCTTTCCAATTCGTATCCCCTTGATCCCCTTATGTTGTCTTATTGCTATTGCTAGAACTTCAAGCACTATATTGAAGAGGTATGGTGAGAGTGGACAGCATTGTCGTGTTCCTGATTTTAGTGGAAAGGCTTTGAGTTTCTCTCCACTCAATTTGATGTTAGCTGACGGCTTGCTGTATATTGCTTTTATTATATTTAGGTATGATCCTTGTATCCCCAGTCTCTCCAACACCTTTATCATAAATGGGTGTTGAATTTTGTCAAATGCTTTTTCAGCATCTAGTGAGATGATCATATGGTTTTTTTCTTTCAGTTTATTTATATGATGGATTACATTGATAGATTTGCATATGTTGAACCAGCCCTGCATCTCTGGGATGAAGCCCACTTGATCATAATGGATAATTTTTCTAATGTATTCTTGGATTCGGTTTGCCAGTATTTTATTGAGTATTTTTGCGCCAATGTTCATGAGTGAGATTGGTCTGTAATTCTCTTTCTTGGTCGTGTCTTTGTGTGGTTTTGGTATCAGGGTAACTGTAGCTTCATAAAAAGAGTTTGGCAATGATTCTTCTGTTTCTATATTGTGAAATACATTAAGGAGTATAGGTATTAGCTCTTCCTGGAAGCTCTGGTAGAATTCTGCATTGAAACCATCTGGTCCTGGGCTTTTTTTGGTAGGGAGATTTCTGATAACAGCTTCTAATTCTTCACGACTGACAGATCTGTTTAGATTGTTCACCTGTTCTTGGTTCAACTTTGGTATATGGTACTTATCTAAAAAAATGTCCATTTCTTGTACATTTTCCAACTTTGTGGCATATAAATTTTCGTAGTAAGATCTAATGATTCTCTGAATTTCCTCTGTGTCTGTGGTTATGTAGCCCTTTTCATTTCTGATCTTATTAATTTGCATGTTCTCTCTCTGCCATTTGATTAATTTGGATAGGGGCTTGTCGATCTTGTTGATTTTCTCCAAGAACCAGCTTTTTGCTTCATTGATTCTTTGGATTGTTTTCTGTGTTTCTATTTTGTTGATTTCAGCCCTCAGTTTGATAATTTCCAGTCTTCTACTCCTCCTGGATGAATCAGCTTCTTTTTTTTCTAGAGCTTTCAAGTGTGCTGTTCAGTCTCCAATGTGTGCTTTCTCCGTTTTCTTTAATTGGGCACTTAGTGCTATGAACTTTCCTCTTAGCACTGCTTTCATAGTGTCCCATAGGTTTGAGTATGTTGTGTCTTTATTTTTATTAAATTCAAGGAAGATTTTAATTTATTTCTTTATTTCTTCCTTGACCCAGGGGTGATTCAGTAGTTGACTATTCAACTTCCATGAGTTTGTTGGCTTCCTGGGGGTAGCACTGTTGTTGAATTCTAACTTTAATCCATGGTGGTCTGACAAGACACAGGTGGTTACTAATATTTTTTTGTATCTGTGGAAGTTTGCTTTGTTACCCAGTATGTGGTCAATTTTCGAGAAGGTTCCATGAGCTGCAGAGAAGAAGGTATATTCTTTCCTATTTGGGTGGAACGTTCTATAGATGTCTGTTAAGTCCATTTGATTCAATACCTCCAATAATTCTCTTATTTCTCTGTTAGGTTTCTGTCTGATTGACCTGTCCATTGGTGAGAGAGGAGTGTTTAAGTCTCCTACTATTAGTGTCTGTGGTTTGATGACTGTCTTGAGTTCTAGAAGTGTTTCTTTTACATAAGTAGGAGGCTTTATATTAGGGGCGTAGATATTCAGGATTGAGACTTCCTCCTGATGAATTGTTCCTGTTATGAGTATAAAATGTCCGTCTCCATCTCTTCTGATTGATTTTAGTTTGAAGTCAATTTTGTTGGAAATTAGAATGGCCACACCTGCTTGTTTCTTAGGTCCGTTTGCTTGAAAAACCTTTTCCCAGCCCTTTACTCTGAGTAGATGTCTGTCTTTGTGGTTGAGGTGTGTTTCTTGAAAACAGCAGAATGTTGGATCCTGTTTTCGTATCCAATCTCTTAGTCTGTGCCTTTTTATAGGTGAATTGAGTCCATTAATATTAAGTGATATTAATGACCAGTGATTGTTGACTCCGGTTATTATTATTTTTTGTTTATTTGTTTAATAGAGTTTGTATGTGTCCCTTTTTTGAGTTAAGCTCGTGAAGGGTCGCTAGATGTCTGAGTTATTGTAGGCAGTGTTGGCAATGTTGGATTCCTTGGGTTGCGATTTTCCTTCTATTACTTTCAGTAAGGCTGGGTTTGTGGCTACGAATTGTTCAAATTTGTTCTTATCCTGGAATATTTTATTTTCTCCATTGATAGTGAACAATAGCTTGGCTGGGTATAGTAGTCTGGGTTTGCATCCATGCTCTCTTAGTTTCTGCAGTACCTCCAACCAGGACCTTCTGGCTTTCATGGTTTCCATAGAGAAGTCCGGTGTAAGTCTGATAGGTTTACCTTTATAAGTTACTTGCCCTTTTTCCTTTGCAGCTCTTAATATTCTTTCTTTAATCTGTATGTTTTGTGTTTTGATTATTATATGACGAGGGGATTTTTTTTTTGATCAAGTCTATTCGGTGTTCTGTATGCTTCTTGAACCTTCATAGGAATATCATTCTTTAGGTTGGGAAAGTTTTCTTCTATAATGTTCTTGAATATATTTTCTGGTCCTTTGATCTACAGTTCTTCTCCTTCTTCAATCCCTATTATTCTTAGATTTGGTTTTTTTACTGTGTCCCAGATTTCTTGAATGTTTTATGATGAGAATTTATTGGATTTGCTGTTTTCTTTGATCAGAGCATTTATTTTCTCTATGGTATCTTCAGACTCTGAGATTCATTCTTCCATCTCTTGTATCCTATTGGTTATGCTTGATTCTGTAGTCTCTGTTCATTTACCTAGATTTTCCATATCCAGCCGGCCCTTGTTTTGTGTTTTCTTCATTGACTTCATTTCAGTTTTCAATTCTTGAACTGTTTCCATTACCTGTTTGATTGTTTTTTCTTGGTTTCCCAGTGTATCATTCATGGATTTACTCATTTCTTCGAACTTTTTGTTATATTTCTCATCCATTTCTTTACTCATTTCTTCAATCTTTTTGTTGTACTTCTCATTCAGTTCTTTAAGGGAGTTATTCATATCCTGTTTAAGGGACTCTATTGCTTTCATAATGGCATTTTTTTCCGTTTCTTCTGAATTAAGAGGTGCAAGACCTTCTATTGTAGGGTCATTGGGATCTGGTGTTTTCATGTTGTTTTTTAGATTGTTGGAGGAGTTATTGCCTTGGCGTCTGCCCATCTCTTCCTTCAAATGCTCTCTATTGGATCTTCTGGTACCAGGTCAGGTTCCCTTGTTGGGCAGGGACTTCACTGACAGAAGGCCTACCTTTCCTCAGGCAGTCTATTGAAACACAGGTACTCCCTCCTGCTGGGTTGCACTCACAGCCCAGGCCCAGCGCGCAAGGGAGATGCTCTGGGGAGATCTTGTGGCCCCAGAGGCAAGGGGGGAAGAGAGGAAGGTGTGCCTGGATAAAGGCTGGGACAGGATTTGGGAGAGCTCTGCAGGGAGGAGCCGCCTCTGCTGGATGGCCAGAAAGTCGAGGGGGGCGGGGAAAGTCTGAATTCCTCCTAGCCAAAGCCCTCGGGCCAGTAGCAAACTCACCCCTCCTCCAATGGATGTCTGCTAGAAGATCACTCTCTCTTGCTGGCCAGGAGTGTGGCTGAGGTGAGGCAGAGCTTACCTGTCCTCAGGCAGGCTCTCAAAGCAAAGGAATTGCCCCTGCCGGCCTGAGCCCACAGGCCAGGCCCAGCGTGTAAGGGAGCAGCTCTGGGGAGATCTTGTGGCCACACAGTAATACTTTATAAAAATTTACATTTAAAGTATTTGATTCCACAAAATGGAAGAACTCAGTTACTGAACCCAAAAGATCACTATTTAGTGAAATTAAATATTTCAGACAAAAGCTTCTTAGGAATTCCATGATCTAGGTAATCAATAGGCACCATAAGCTACGTAATCAATATGCAGTGACCACCATTAGGAGCTCTAAAGAGAAACTTGTTACTTACAATCAGCCCCATAACTCATTGAAAATGCCAGTCTCAAAACTATTATATTTATTTCACATTCCTGCATGGGTTATCTATGTGTTGCTTGGCTTTCCCACCTATATAACACCTATTCAGTTTTCTTTCCAAAGGCACAGTAGATGTCCAATATTTATTTGTCGGTACTTAATCACAATCTTATACATAAAATCAGAATCAATGAATATATACAATATTTTTATTCTCAGAAAACAGGACACTCCAATTTATATCGCCAAGGTAGTTGTAACAGACATAAAACTCAAACTGTAAGTGATACTTTGTACAGTCTGAGATACAGACTGTAGAGTGATCTGTTTTGTAGTTTTTGTTTTTTCATTTTTGTTTTTTTTATATTAACACTCTGAAGTTCATGTTTTCATATACAAAAGTGTTTTGTTCTCACACAGTAGTGAAAAATTCAGTCTTATTATTTGTAAAAGCAAAAGGAGTAGGTGATTTATTTACATATTCGCTCTGAGCTTTTTTCAAGAGAGCTATTTCATGCAATGATTATGATGTTATTAGAACAGATAATAAACAGAAATTGTATCTCATAGAAAAAGGAAACACTAAGTTTAGTGCTTTCTTATTTCTGTGAAATGAGAAAGACCTTATTCACACATTTTGCTTTGACTGTATTTTATTTAAAGTGGAAGAGAATAAGCAAACTAATGGAAGATAAGATAAAGGAACACTAGATAAAGGGGGTTGGGTAAAAGAATAACATTTTCCCAAGTGGACAAAAGCTATTTTTCTCCCTCAAAGATTTTATTTCTACATTTAAATATGCATATGTGGAGGCATGTACACATGAGTGCAACACCCAAGGTGTCCAGAAGAGGGCATCACAGATCCCTTAGATGGAGAGTCACAGGAAGGGCTGGAAACTGAACTCCAGATCTCAGGAAGGGCAGACAACTTGTAACTGCTGAGTCTCTCTAGCCCAAGGAAAAGAGGTGTTTATTTATTTGTTTGTTTCTTTAAGAGAAAATGGTCAGCTCTCACTTCTTACGTTATTAGGTGTATAATACTTAGTGCATTTCTCTGACTGACACTGGGAGCCTTGGAGGACAGAATTAAATAGACTATTCTCAGTCATGTTTGAGATGATGCTAAGAGATCATTTACCATTGCCTTTATGATATGTCTACTAGCTCTTAAATGCAAAAGCTTTAGACTTTTTTAAAGAACAGAACCTAAAACAATTTAGTCCATATTTGGCTCCATTTAGAAATTAGTATAATGTTTTATTCACATAAAACTGGTGCTTTTTCAAATTTCTAAATCATGGAATCCATCAATCCTATCCACCTGACATTTCTCAGAAACGTCTTCCCATTATTCCTCTCGTCACTCTCAGACTTTGTAGCTTTACAACCCTTGGGACCGAGTAGATCTCAGTCTTAGCCTAGTAGATCTAATTCCATGTCATGTATCCACTCTCACATCAAAGTCATCCCGTGCTCATCTGCGTCTGCCTTCATGTTGCTCTTCCCACTGTTAACTTCCCCAGCTCTTGCCACCATTCTTACCTTCAGTACAAAATAAGGAAACTCTTGACAGCCTAAAGGAAAAGCAACCATTGAAATTATGACTCAGAGTACACACACACACACACATGTTAGAGTCAGCACTTTTCAGTGGACATCCACACCCGACCCAGGCGCGCGCTTTCCCGAACTTGGGCCCACGAGAATGGACGATTGTCCTGATGGTTAAACGAGACACACACAAAAAGAGACCTTTGGTCATTTACCAGAGTAAATGGCCACTTTATTAAACTCAAGTCGGGTATTTATACCAGTGGGCAACCAGGATCAAAAGGGGCAAGGCCTCCTCCCAACAAAAGCAGGAAGGAGAATAAAGGCCCCAGTAAAGGAAAACTCCTCCCACCCAGAGGGGGCTGGGGAAACTGGCCTCTGTGGGAGTTTTTCCCCAGGCAGGTGGTCGAGGGTACAAGGCAATGTCAGACAGGTTAGATGGGCCTTGGCACCTGAGCTTCTTTGAGGCAGGTTGTGAAATTACCATTTTAAAGTAAAATAGATCCCTCAGGCTAATGTACCAGGCTGTAGCAGAACCAAGGACAGAACTAGCAGGAAGCTTAGCTGGTTAGCGTAAACATTATTTGCATCCAGTATTTTGGTCTCAAGGATCAGGGAGGACAGGGTCCCACACACACACACACACACACACAAATCTTTTTATGAGTTGGAGATATAGCTCAGTGGTTAAGAGTTCTCTTGCAGAAGACCTGAGCATGGTTCCCAGTAACTGTGTCAGGTGACTACCAAGCACCTGTACTCTAGGGATTTCCAACACCTCTGGCCCCCATTGACACTTGCACACATATGCACATAAATGCAAACAAACACACATACTTGAAAATAATAAAAATTAATCTTAAAATCATTCCTTTTTTGTGGAACTGTGTGCCATCACGCCTCTAATATGGTTGAATATACAAAAGTGCTTGCTGAATGTGGTAGTTTGAATGTAATTGGTTCCCATAATCTCACAGATAGTGACACTAATAGAAGGTCTGTCTTTATTAGAATGGGAATGGCCTGGGTGGCAGAAGTGTATCACTGTGTGGGTAGGTTTTGAGGTTTCTTATTTTCAGGATACTGCCTAGTGTCTCAGTTGACTTCCTATTGCCTGCAAAATATAGGACTCTCAGCTACTACTTCACCACATCTGTATATTGCCATTGTGCTCTCCATCATGATGTTAATGGACTGAACCTCTGAAACTACATGTGAGTCACTCCAATTAAATGTTTTATTTATAAGAGTTGCTGTGGTCATGGTGTTTCTTCACAGCAATAAAACCCTAACTAAGACATTGAACAAGTCTAAAAATCCCAGTTCAATCCCAAAAAAATACAGGAGAGAACTGATCCCCAAGCAGTTCAGGTCCACACACAGAGACATCATACACACATGCATACAAATATTGAATTGATTTTTAAATATGTCACCAGTAGAATGGTGACTTGCATCTGGAATCTCAGTATTGTAGCTAAAGGACTGTGAATGTAAGGCCAGCCTGGACCACACAGCAAGTTCTCAGCCAATATATGAACTATTTAGCAAGACCTTGTCTCAAATACAAAATCAAAAAGAATACAACCATAGCAAAAAGGAAGTAAGTCCATCTAAACTCACTATTAAAATGAACTCATGAACTGCTGGCTTGTCCACATTAGATACTGACTTCTCCATTGTTGGTATATATTCACTAAGGACTTTGGAGTTTAACCTATTTATCTAGTACATCCTAAGGTGTCCCCATTCACATTCTTTGACCATATCATGTATAGCACACATGGTGCTGCTATTTGCCCTTAATCCTTTGTGCCTTCTCAGTGAACATTGTGTTCCCTAATTTTGCACACCAAATCTCTCTCAGCTCAGGCTTGAAAATTTTATTCACTTATCCTGTCACAGGACATATTTCACTTGGTAGATCTCTGTATTAAAAAAATGTCTACAATCACTAATAAAGACATTCCTATTGTCTATTCCAGTCCCACATATTCAATTGTTTGCTGATCATCTTTTTTGACTTCTTTTTTTTTTGTTTTTTGTTTTGAAAGTAATTTTATTAAATTATAAAAGTTTCCATTTCCGCCCCTCTTCCCAACACCCTCCCACTCCCCCCACTCCCTCTCCTCCTCCCTCTTCGTCCCTTAGGGCAGTCAGGGTTTCCTGCCCTGTGGGAAGTTCAAGTTCCTCCCCCCTCCCTCCAGGTCCAGGAAGGTGAGTATCCAAACAGACTGGATCCCCAAAATCCAGTATATGCAGAGGAAACAAGTTCCAGTGTCATAGTCAATGGCTTTTCAGAAAGACTTCGGGCCAGCCACATTCAGAGAATCCGGCCAAATTCTGAGAATCTGGTTAGATCACGTCCTCGTTCAGTTCCAGTCCAACTGGCTTTGGTAAACTCTCATTAGATCAGTCCCCTTGTATCAGTGGGTGATAGCATCCCTCGCAGTCCTTATTTCCTTTTTCATTTTCTTTGTCCTTATGCTCCTCATTTGGACCTTGGGGGGCTCAGACCGGTGCTCCAATGTGGGTCTCCGTCTGTATCGCCATCCTTCGCCAGATGAAGGATCTATGGTGATAAGCAAAATATTCATCAGTATGGTTATGGGCCAAGGCCGGTTCAGGCACCCTCTCCTCTGTCCAGAGAACAAACTGGGGATCTCTCCTTGGACCTGGGATCCCATATATAATCAAGTCTCCTGTAAATCCTAAAATGACTCCCTTAGTTGAAATATATTCTTCCCTGATCCCATATTCATCCTTCCTCCCTCCCCCCATCCTGTTCCCCGAGCTTTCCCCATTCCTCCCCTACTCCCTTCTCTCTAACCCTCTCCCCTTCCAACAACCCTCCCACCCCCCCCCCCATGCACCCGAGGTTACCTGGGACTCTTGTCTATTTCCTACCTCCTGGCAGATAGCTAAATAATCTTCATCAATCATTTCATAGCTTTATATATTTCTAACATAAACAAGCATCTAATATCCCATTTCTTCATCATACCCATATCTAATTAATTAGAATCTTCTATTCCTTGTATTTCTTCAATATCTCTTTCCCCCTCCTCATGATTATCGATTTAGTTTGGGGACTTACAGTATTTTGCTATCATTACTACAACCTCTGGATGGATCTCTTTGCCTTTTACTTTACTCATACCTTGCTGTAGACAAGACCTAGATTCTCCTCAAATATAAACATAATCCCACCAAAATCTAGTTAATATTATTTAGTGTCTATTCTATAATAGACAGTGTCCAGTGTCTTTTTTCACTAACTTTCCACAACAAAAACACAAAACAATTCACAAGTCTAGTTTTCAGAATCCTTTGTGTTCTTTCATTTTAAAACTTTGCCAATCCTTTCCTCTAGTTGGGCTGCTCATGTTTCAGAGAAGATCTTAATTATCACCAACATAAACAATATGAGCTCAATATATAAGCAAAAATATATTTGTTAGCAAAAAGCAGCTACTTCACAGAGAGTTTGAAAGAAAATGAATCCCATAGGATTATGTATTTAAATGTTTGGTTCCCAAATAGTTGAGCTATTTGGGAAGGACTAGAAGGTGTGACCTTTCTGGAACAGGTATTGCCTTATTGGAGGAGGTGTGTCATTGGGGGGCTTTGAGTTTTTAAATGTCCAAGACAGGCCCAGTCTCTCCCTTTCTCATTGCCTGGTGCCTACTGATAAATATGTAAAGCTCACAACTACTTCTCCAGCACCATGTCTTTCTGCTTCTGGACACAATAAGTATAGACTAACCATTTAAAACTCTAAGCTAGTCAATAGTTAAATGCTTCCATTCATATGAGTTCCTTGGTAATGGTTTCACTTCTTTTCACAGCAATAGATCAGTGACTAAGACAGATTGGATACTAGTTTCTCAGAGAACAAAGATGGACATGCTGCCAGCTCTGAAAGCAACAATGCCAAAGACAATCATCCCAACAATGTCCATAATCTACTCCAAAGAATTGTCCAATGCCCCAGAGAAAAAAATGCACCACTTTTTTATTGATTCTTTGTGGCTTTCATATCTTGCATTCCTATTGCATCCATCTCTTGTCTCTTTATATTCATCATCCACCCTTGCAACCTACCACTCAAAATAAAACTAAAATCAATAGAAAAACAAAAAAACCCAAAAACAAAAACAATAATAGTCAAACTAACATACAAAAAAAATCAGCATGAAAGCTGTAGTGTGACAAAGTCACATAGTATACCCTTTAGTACATACATCTTTGCTTGAAAGTATTCATTGGAATGAGTAATTGGTCTGGTTCAAGTTCTCTGGCTTTTGCTATACCCTCAATATTGGACCTTCACTGGCACTCCTCTTGGATATCCTGTTGTTGCCTCATGTCACAGAGATCCTGCAGCTCTAGGTCTTCAGGTTGGGCCATCACATTCTCAAGCAGTTTATAGATGAGGTGGATGTTGGGATGGGACAACTCATAGTCCTGATTCTGGGCCTGGGTTGGTCTGCCTGCCAGCATTCCCTCATCATCACCAACAGAGAGAGCTCACCAGCATTGCCCCACCTAGCAAGGAGCTCTCATACATTGGGATCATCTTACCTGCACTTATACCACCAGGGCCAGCTCTACTGTTTTCCCAAATGCTGCAGTAGGTGAGGTGCAGGACCTGCTCTCCCACTCTTGTGCTCCTAAGGCCAGCTCTCCCTCCTGCCATAGGTGGCTATTGGTGGCAGTCATCTTTCTCTCACCCATGTCACCACATGGCACATGGGGGGGGGGATCAGATCTTCTGCTCTAATGCCTTCAGGGACAGCTAACCTGAGCCTTTCCCAACAGGGTCTGTTCTAGTGTGCTATTCAGGCAAGGCTCAGGGTCTACTCTCCTGTGTATTGTAGTCAGTGAGAAACATGGTAAGCTCTTCCACTGTTATGACATTAGGAACAACTCAATCCCACCCACCAGAGGTGACAAGGGGTGAGGGATGGGAGGCATTTCTGCATCACTCACTCCACCATATGGTACATGAGGAGTGAGGCCAGATCTCTCATGCATACTTGTGGACAGAAGTTTCTATCCCACCTGGTCCCACAGCCATTCAATCCCCCACCAAAAAAAACCACACGGAGGCCTAAGTTAATTATAAACTGGCTGGCATATTAGCTCAGACTTTCTTATTACCTCTTAAATCCTACATTAACCCTTAATTCTTGTCTGTATTAGTCACATAGCTTGGTACCTTTTATCAGTGAGGCACTCTCTTTTTTATTCCTCTGCATCTGCTTGATGACTACAGACTGAGTCTTTCCTCTTTCCAGAATTCTCTTACTTTGGTTGCCCTGCCTATACTTCCTGCCTGGCTACTGGTCATTCAGCATTTTATTAAATTAATGTGAGTGGCAAATCTTTTTGCAAGATCATTGTCCCAAAGTACTTCCCTGTAACATGAGAGCCTGCTTTGTTGGGGTTTCTATCCTGCCCAGTTTCCACAGCCGGTAAGCCCCAAAGAAAATCACACAGAGGTCTCCATAAGTTATAAACTGAATGACCAGAAGTCTCCATAAGTTATAAAATGAATGAAGCTTCATATTAGCTCTTATAACTTATATCAACCCATTATTCTTATCTATGTTAGCCACATGGCTTGGTACCTTTTTCAGCGGGGCAGATCACATCCTACTTCTTTGGTGATCTGGGCAGGACTGGGAGGAATGGGCTTCCTCCTTCCTACAATTCTCTTGTTCTCATCGCCTGCCTCTACTTCCTGTCTGGTTGACCCACCTATACTTGCTGCCTGGCCAATCAGCATTTATTTACAACATGATTGACAGAATACAGGCAATTCTCCCATACCACTTCCCCTTTTTTTTTAACTTTCAAAACAAGAACTCTGAGTCTAATCTTCTTGTTTAGCTTTTTTACAGACCGTTATCTATAACAACTTGTAACCAACACTCTAAACAAAGATAAACATCCATAATCTCTTTTGGGGGGAATGTGGATGTAGTTTTCTGGGCTTCCTCCTGCTGATTGCGGTGCTAATAATCTTATGGGGATCTAAAGAAAATTTAGGATAATGGTCAAGTCCTAACTGGAATATTCTATGAGACTTGATCATCTCAGCCAGCCATCTTGAAGCTGTTCTGGATGTAGAACTCAAGGAAATGCCAACAGAGGTCCTTTGAAATGTTGAATCATCTGGGCTATCTGCTCCTATCAGAGATTTCTCAGGAGTTTCAAGGTCCCTGCCACCAACAAGAAACATGCTGTTGGCCATATATAAACACTATTTAAGTGTTTGGTGGTGGAGTCTCTTAAAAGAACTATAAGGATTTTGCAGCTAAAACTGAGTCAGTAAGTCTCTCTTAAATGAGATGTGCTTGTGCTACCAAACAGAGTGCACACAAGAAAATGCTGCTACTAAGAAGCCATGCTTAACTTTAGGTTTTTTTTTGTTTTGGTTGTGTGTGTGTGTGTGTGTGTGTGTGTGTGTGTGTGTGTGTGTCCAGAATTACTTCCCAAGCTCTCTTGGGTTTTATGTGGATATAGTTGTCCATGTTGGTGCCATTTGTTAACAGAGGTTTCTGTCCCTCTCAATCCTGCAGTTGTTCAGTCCCAAAAACACACACAGAAGCTTACTTTAATTATAAACTGGTTGGCATGTTAGATCAGGCTTCTAATTACTTGTTATATCTTACATTAACCCATAATTCTTATCTGTATTAGCCATATGTCTTGGTACCTTTTATCAGTGAGGCCTTCTCATCTTGCTTCCTCTGTGTCTGGGTGACAACTGCAGACTGAGCCTTTCCTCTCCCCAGCATTCTCCTATTCTTGTTGTCCCACCTATACTTCTGGCCAGGCTACTGGCCAATCAGTGTTTTATTAAACTAATACAAATGACAAACCTTTATAGGGTACAAGACCATTGTCCCACAGTACACACTGATAGGGACAGAATACCCATGCCCTCATCAACATGATCAACACTATTATGCTGCCCAGATAAGATACAGGACTGCTATCCTGAGTCTTTCAGGATCTGCTTTTCTTCTCTCATGATCCTGAGGCCATCCTACCCACCTGTAGTAGGTGTCACAGAGTGAGGGTAACATCTGTCTCTCACCCGTGCCACCACATGACAGATGGATAGTAAGGTCAGTGTCAGTTCTCCTACTTTCATGCCTTCAGTACTGGTTCACCTGCATCATCTGCCAACAGGGTCAATTCCACTGTGTTGCCCAGGAGAGGTGCAGGGCCTATTCCCCTGAGTGTTACATTGGTGGAAGGGTGCAGTTCTCCTTAGTGATGCAGTCAGTAAGGGGTGAGACCAATTCTGTGCAGCCCTTTCATCACTGTCTTCATGGCAACAGGAGTCACAGACATCAACACAGGACATGACCGTGGCACAGTCAAGGACCTGGATATGGCCCTTGGAAGTAGCCCAGGCTCTGATGATGCAATGGCCCTGAGTAGCAGTGCATGCCATGTTGGCCCTTAGACACTAACATGGGTGTAAGTGGCAGCCCAGAATCTTGGTGGTAACATGAGCCATGGATATCAAAACAGACACTGACTGTGGTTGGACATGGACCCAGACATGGTCCTTGTCAGCAGCCTGGGCCATGATTACCATGGACCCAGTTGGTAGATTGGGGTGGGCACAGTAACTGTGTGGCCTTGGAACACCAATATGCCCTCAAGTGGCAGTCCAGATCCTGAGTGTATACTTGGCCCTCATTGGCAACAGGAGCCCCAGACATGAACATAGCCCCAGATTGTGGCTAAGCCATGGAATCAGACATGGCGCCAGACACAGCTGGACCCATATGACCTCCTGGGCCTGACTGGCAGTATATGTCACTCAGGTCTGTATGGTTCCTGGCAGCAGCTTAGGTCTGGATGTCATCACAGCCCTAACTGGCTTTGCAGATTACCCAGATTGGCAAGGCCTCAGAGACAGTTTGGCAAACTGCCAATGTGTCCCCAGGTGTCACATCCACTTGACCTTCAGTGGTAAGAATAGTCACAGAAATCAATACAGACCCTGATTGTAGTAGGGTCATGGACCCAGACTTGGCTCTCACTTTCAGTTCAAGTATGAAAGTCATCATGGCCCCACTTGCCACCTAGATCATCTGTTTCCAATGGCCACATGACTATCAAACACTAGCATGGCCTCAGGTGTAGGCACAGACAATAAGCCTCTGCATGGCCCTCTGTGGTAACAAGAATCACTGATATCAACATAGAGACCAGCTGCTGCAGAGCAACAGACTCAGACATAGCTACCGGCAGCAGTACAGGCCTGGACTTCATCATGATCCTTGGTGGTAGAAAAGAGGCAGAAGGACTCTTTCAATGGCATGGTACCTCCCAGCCCTCAACTCTTTTCAGAGGCCACCAATGTGAGCAGGTTCCTCACTGCCCTCAACTCCCCAGCACATGTAGTTTCTGTCTTTCTTCTGTTTCTCCACCATATACTCACTCATCATGATGTTGGCCAAATGGACAAAGATATAGCTTCAGGGGCTTCTGTTCCTATTGCCTGGAAAAGTAATTTATCTTCTAGAACACTAGTGGGTGTGTGTATATGAGTAAGTCCGAAGACAGATGTGTGTGTGTGTGTGTGTGTGTGTGTGTGTATGCAATGTTTATGTGAATATGCACGTGCATGCATTGTGGAAATCACTATATCAAAAAGTTTTCCTACAAAAGATATTGAGGAGCAGCAGAACTTTGGTATCAGAGGCCTTAGAGCTATACAATTAGATTCTCAAAGTATATATTATAGGTGTCTGAACAGACATATATAATGCTAATAACAATAATAAAGTAATAGAAAAGAAGTTATGATATGGTTTGAACAAAAGAGGTACAACTTGATAAGCTAGAATTTAAGTACTGAAAATTAACTTTAACTGAGCATGTCAACGCACACCATCAGTCCCAGCACTTGTGGAACAGGCAGGCAGATCTCTGTGAGTTCAAAGCTACCCTCGTCTACACAGTGCGTTCCAGGCTAGTCAAGATATATAGTGAGACCTTGTCTAAAAACAACAAACAAACAAACAAAAGCATTAAAAATTCTTTTCTGGAGGAATTATAAAACAACAGTAAAAACACATTTGTGATTCAAAAAGGAGTGTTATTGAGTAGAAAAGCTAATTATTAACTCCAAAGACCCTAGAAACAGTACTATCTGCTTAGACATGCAGTATAGAGGTGACAAAACATAAGCAAGAAAAAAAGTAGAGGGACAAATATAAAAATTAGAAACACCGAGGAAGTGAAGCAGGACATCTTGCAATACCAGAAGCTACAGCGCTAATTTAGAGGGCTGGTGAGTCTGGGGAGACAGTCCAGCAATTAAGAGCACTTCATCCATAATAAAGAGACCTGGAGTTCAGTTTTAGAATCCATATAACAAGTAGAGCATCCTGCCAATACCTGTCATATCAACTTCAAGGAGTGTACAGTGGAGGTCCACTGAGCTTTGCTGACTTCCATTTGCTCCAAGATTCAATACGTGAGCCCTAGATTTGGAAGAGACCCTGAGTCAGTGGAATAGGTGGTGAGTGGTGGAAGAGGACACTGGCTGTTATGTACATACCCTACACTCACTCACATTAATACAAGTGAAATCTTGTTTTAAAAAAAGAAAAAGCTACTAGAAGAGGTCAAAGAGCTTGCTTCCTTTCTTCATTTGTGGATGTATGACCCTTTCTTTCAAATGAGCATCTTCACAAAAGGGATGGGAAGAGTTTCCTTACTCCCAGGGTAAGAATTCAAAATCTTGATCAATCCACTCTTACGAAGCACAAATGCTAAATCACTTAAGACAGCAAGGTCACTGATTCTACCAGTAGAACAAAAGACAGATTGAAAATGGTCAAAATTACTCATTCATAGAAATCTCTTATTTATATATATATATATGTGTGTGTGTGTGTGTATGTGCATGTATATACATATACATGCATACACATATATGCACATATATACACATATATACACACATATATATACATATATACACATATGTGTGTATGTATGTATATAAATGCTGACATCGCCACTTATTAAAGGATAACTCCTATTTCCTACCCCTTGATTCTTATCTGACCCTGTGATTAATACAGGGTTGTTTTAAGACAAGGCCTGAAGAATCCACCAGTACCACTGTGCTGTCTTCGGTTGTTGCCGCCAACATTAGAGTAAACCCAGGCTAGTTCAGTTAACAGATCCAACACAATGAGCAGAACTTTATCCACAAAAGAATCACACATCTAATATCCAGTGGATCTCTGCAACAAAGTCACCTATCCAACTACAGCCCACCACAGGAGCCTAGCAAATGTTCAAAAACACTGAGCCAGTTTGAACATACTTTTCTCTAGTCAGTAAAGTATCAATAGCTATTATTTTCAGGAACCAAATATTTGAATGCTTGTTCTGCTGTGATACCTAAAAAATACAAGTTACTGAAGATTGACGATCACCCTAGGAATGTAGCATTATCATTTTCTACTAAAATTGTTCAAGTCTTCTATCCTTTTCAGGATTAAGAAACCCAAAGTTTGCCAACTAATACCCTGGAAGACATTATTAACCTTCTGCTGCTACTTAAAAAGTGGCTCATCAAAAATATCTTCAAGTTTCTCCAGGAAATTAAAACCCATAGGTATTGAAAGCAAAAACATCATCTTAAAATTGTGACCTACAATATTGTGATCTATGTAGTTTATGTTCGTCTTATTCTTTAGACAAAACAAATCCATAAAGCATCAGCAAGGCAGATTTTACTACACCTGTGCTACAAGTGTTGAAAGCAAATGGACCAGAATGTTAAATGACAGTCACAGTAAGTTGATGACAAAGTTAAAATACCTACATCTAAACTTTGACTAATCCTCTTTAGTATTCTTGTCCTAAAATCTCAGGTATACAACTGGTATACAATTTCTTAAGCATCTATTTCTCATTTATAAACCATTGCTTCATCTCTTTCAAAAGTAAGGATAGATTACAATTCCTCCAATCTCATCCCCAAACCTGTAACAAACCTCTGTCAGGGACCTGCCTTCGTACCCTACCTTCCCTTCAAAGGGACTTCAACTAACCTTGAAAGGGACCCAGTTTTCTTATTTCCTATGGACCTTCTCAACCCCCTTCTAGCCCATTCCTATGCCTACCTGTCAGCCCCAAATACATTGAAACACTCTCTCTCCAGGATCCCCAGGAGATCCTGCCAGGATCTGGCAGGACTCAGGTATGTGATTCACACCATCCTTCCTGTTCCTCCTTTAAGATCTTTCCACTCCTATGATCATCAGGGTAACAACCATCTTAAAGGTACTCCTCTTCCCACCTCAACTCCATTTACTTATTCAACTTTTGATTCAGACCCAGAGTCCACCTAGCCCTTTAATTCCTGTCTCTCCAGAGCATTCTTTGCCTTACTGCAACCTATTTGTAGGCTTCCAGCTTCCTACCACATCTCTAACTCCATGAGAACTCTGCCTTGAAGTGTGAAGTAGGAATTCCTTTAGCTCATTTATAAAGCCACTTTCATCCTTTTCTTCTGGACCACTTCTATTCCACTTTGTTACTCACCAATCTGCAAAAACACTCCCTACTAGACAACCCATAGCTATCACAATTTCCTAAGATCAAGAGATGGCAACAAATATCAAGGAGTGAAACACCCACCCAAAAAAAGCAAGACCAACGATCGACACTTAAAATTACCTCAATTATCCTAAACCTGGATGTCAACACATCAGTACAAAAACATAATCATAAACAATCAAAACAATATGCTACTATAGATATACTATAAACTAATATACATTAGAATCCAGTGGCAGTAGGACCTGATAAATGCAATACAGATGTAGATGGGGAGCTCAAAATTGCAATTATAAATATATTCAATGACCTCAAATAGGATATGAATAAAGACTTAATAAAATGGGTTGAAAAACACACACACAAATATTGGATAAAGTAATGAAAACAATTCAAGATGTGGAAGCAGAATTCAACAAGAAAATAGAAACATTAAAGAAAATCTCAGCAGAGATATAACTGGAAATGAAAAATTTAGAAAGTCAAACAAAAACATCAGAAGTATGCCTCATCAGGAAAGTATAAGACACAGAAGAGTGAATCTTAGATGTTGAAGACAGGGAAGAAGAAATATATAGTTTACCCAAAGAAAAATTTAATTATAGAAGAATCTAGGCACAAAACATTAAGCACATATGGGACATTATGAAAAAATATAATTTTGGAATAGATTCAGGGATAGAGGAACATGGGAAGAACAAATAAACAAGCAAGCAACAAAAAAAAGATTAAAGTCACAGAAAAGAGTTTTAAAAATTACAGAAGACATTTTGCTAAAAAGAAGGAGGTGCCTATCAAGGTACAAGATATACACTGAACACCAAATAAGCAGGAATAGAAAAGAAATTCTCCATAATATGTGTGGTGGTTTGGATGAAAATGACCCCCATAGGCTCATAGATTTGAATGCTTGACCACTAGAGGATGTTACTATTTGAAAGGACTGGGAAGTATGGCGGTGTTGGAAAAAAATGTATCATTAAAGGTAGGCACTAGGGTTTCAAAATCCCAAGACAGGCTCAATGGTTCTCTTTTCTTGCTGCCTGTGGATTCAGATGTAGAATCCTCAGCTACTTCTCCAGCACCATGTCTGCCTATATGCTGCCATGTTCCCCAACATAATAATAAACTAATACTCTGAAACTATGTAAGCCCCAGTCAAATGTTTTCTTCTGTAAGAGTTGCTGTGGTCATAGTGTCTCTTCACAACAATTGAATAATGACTAAGATGATACATAATAAGCAAATACTAACTTTCAGAACAAAGAAAGAATATTAAATGTATAAGGGAGAAAAATCAAGTAACATTATAAGGGTGGAAATATTAGAGTAATATATAACTTTTCAATGGAGACTCTAAAAGCCAGAAGGGCCAGGACAGATGTTCTACAAATTCTAAGAGACAACCATTTTCAGACTACTGTACCCAATAAAACATTCAATCACAACACACAGAGAAAGAAAAACATTCTACAATAAAAAACAAATTTAAGTAGTATCTATTTATAAATCCAGACCTATAGAAGGCACAAGATGGAAAACTTCAAAAGGAAGAAATTAATCACACACAACAAAACACAAGGAATAAATAACTCCAGACCAGCAAAATCAAAAGAGGATAGAAGAATAAATACTATCAGAACAAATAACAGGAATCAACAAACACTGCTCATTAATAACTCTCAACATAATTGCAGTAAGTTTCTCAATAAAAACACACAAACCGACAGATTGGATAAAAAAAAACAGGAAACACACCTCACATCAAGAATGGACATCACCTCTGCGTAAAAGAACAAAAATAAAGTTCCAAGCAAGCTATTGTACCCAGTTTAATATCTTACAAAAAAAGCTTCAAACAAAACTAATTTTCAAAAGATCTAGAGAAAAATATTACATACTTATCAAAGAGAAAAATCCACCAGTTAGACAATGCAATTTTTAACATCTATTCACCAAACACAAGGGCACCCAACTATATAAGAAGGACTCTAATAGACTACAGATGCCAGCCCAGACTACTATACCGAGCAAAACTCTCAATCACAACACATAGAGAAAATAATACATTCCATGATAAAACCAAATTTAAGGAATCTATATCTACAAATCTAGACCTACAATGGGTTCAAGAAGCAAAACCCCAGCACTATCACAGCTTATATCACATATTGACCCTCACACCCTGATAGTGGGAGACTTCAATACCCCACACTTGCCAATAGACAGATTATTTGGAAAATGAAACAGAAATGTAGGAGCTAACTGACATTCTAAATCCAATGTGCCTAATAGGTATTTACAGAACACTTCACTCAAACGTATATATGTATGTGTGTATGTATGTACGTATGTATGTATCTTCTCAACACCTAATGGAACTTTCTCCAATACTGACCATATCCTTAGACACAAAGTAAATCTAAATAGATAAAAAAGAGTTGAAATAACACACTTCATCCTTTTTGACCACCATAGATTAAAGCTGGATATCAACAATAACAGAAACAGAAGAAGGCTTACAAACTCATGGGTACTGAAAAACGAGTCAAGACAGAAATTAAGAAAGCAATCAAAGGCATTCTAGAATTTAATGAAAATAAAAATACAGTATAACCAAACTTATAGGACACAATGAAGGTCATTCTAAGAGGCAGGTTCATAACATGACTACATAAAAATATCGGAGAGACTGCATCCTAGCAACTTAACAGTACATTTGAAAACTCTAAAACAGAAAGAAGAAATCACATCCAAAAGAAGTAAGTGGTAAGGAAAAACCAAAGTCTGGTGTGAAATCAATAAAATAGAAACAAAAAGAAAAACAATACAAAGAATCAGTGAAACAAAGAGTTGGTTTTTTGAGAAAATCAGTAAGATTGACAAACTCTTATGCAAATTAACTATGAGGCAGAGAAAAAATATCCAAATCAACATATTTAGAAACAAAAAGGGGATTATAACAGTAGATACTAAGGAAATCCAAAGAAGTATAAGGACATACTTTTAAAAACTGTACTCTGTCAAACTGGAAAATCTCTAAGAAATGATTAATTTTTGATACATTCCATTTACCAAAGTTAAATCACAATCACATAAGCAGACCTATAACTCCTAGTAATATAGAAACAGTCAATTAAAGTTCCACCTCCCCAAAAATCCCAAGACCAGAAAGTTTTAGCTCAAAAATGTACCAGACTTTTAAGTAAGAGTTAACACCCATGATACTCATCTTATTCCACAATATAAGAACAGAAACAACATTGCCCAACTCATTTTTACTAAGCATAGTTAACCTTGATAATCAAACCACAATAAACTCAACAAAGAAAACAAATTAAAGGCCAGTTTCCCTTATGAACATAAATGCAAAGATGCTCAATAAAATACTTGCCTACAGAATCCAAGAACACATCAAAAGGATCACCTGTATGTTTCATCCCAGAGATGCAGGGTGGTCCAACATATGTAAACGGTTAAATACAATCCACTATATATAAACAGAAAGGAAAAGACAACACGATCATCTCATTAGATGTAGAAAAGGCTGTTGACAAAGTCAACACCCCTTAATGATTAAAGTCTTGGAGCAATTAGGGATACAAAGTCTTCACAAATCTTGAAATGACAATTTTCAGCTTCAAGGACAAATGAAAAACCCAGGATAGATAAAAAAAAAATGCCTGAATAATAAAAGAACTGCTGGAAACTCAGGACCATCAAGTTTTACTATAAAACTATAGTAATAAAAATAGCATGGTATTGGGACAAAAACAGACATGTTGATCAGTGGACTTGAACTGAAGACCCAGACATAAATCCACACACCTATGGATACCTCATTTTTAGTAAAAAAGACAGAAATAAAAAATGACTAAAAGACAGCATCTTCAACAAATGATACTGGTCACACTGGATGTCTTCACGTAGAAGAATTCAAATAGATAATGGATCTATTTATCACCATGCACAAACTTCAACTCCAAAGGGGTCAACGACCTCAACAAGATACATTTAATCTTATAGAAGAGAAAGTTGGGAATAGGCTTGAACTCACAGGCGCGCGCGCACACACACACACACACACACACACACACTCACACACACACACACAGACATTCTGAACAGAACATAGTTAGAATAGGCACTAAGATTATCAATTAATAAATAGGACCTTATAAAACTGAGAATCTTCTCCATGGCATGGGACACTCCACATACGACAGAGGGCTATTACCCAAAATATATAAAGAACTCTAAAAACTAGATAGTGGGTTGGAGAGATGACTGAAAGTTAAAGAGCTTTGACTGCTCTTCCAGAGATCCTGAATTCAATTCCCAGCAACCACATGGCGGCTCCCAGTCATCTGTAATGATATCTGGTGCCCTCTTGGTGTGCAGGCAGAATAATGTATATGTAATAAATAAATAAATCTTACAAAAATAGATAGTGAGAAAACAAATAACCCAATTAAAATTGGAATACAAAACAAAATAGAATTTTCAACAGAGGACACTAAATGGCTAAGAAGCACCTAGAGAAATGGTCACCATCCTTAGCCAGCAGGAATGAAAGTCAAAGCTACGTGAGATTGCTTCTTACACCTGTCAGAATGACTAAAATCAGCAAAACAAGTGACCACTCATGTTGGCAAGGATGCAGAGTAAAATAAACACCCATCCATTGCAGATAGGAGTGAAAATTCATACAGTCACCATGAAAATCAGTGTGATGATTCCTCAGGAAACTAGAACTACCTCAAGTCCAGCTATATCAGTCTTGGGCATATACCCAAAAGGATACTTCATACTAGCACAGAGGCACTTGCTCAACCATGTTCATTGACACTCTATTCATAATAATCATACATTGGAAACAGCCTATGTCATCAACAAATGCCTGGATAATGAAAAGTTGATTCATTTACACAATGTAATATTACTCAGCTGTTAAAAAAATTAAACTTGTAAAATTCAAAGGCCAATGAATAGAACTAGAAAAACATTATTTTTAGTGAGATAAAACAAACCCAAAAAGACAAACATGATATATATTTGCCAATACATGGATGCTAGCTAGCTTTTAAGGCTTCTACAGGCATGTTACAATCCACATAAACACAGACATTATGTATTAAGCAAGAGACTAGGGGGAGGAAAGGATTTCTTGCAGAAGTGAATAGAACTTATAGTTGTGGAGAGATAGGGGATAGCTGGAATGGGAAGATTAAAAGGAAAGGGAGAGGGAAGAAAAAGGTTAGGGAGAGAAGATAGGAAGGGCAGCTAACACTAAGGGTCATTTGAAGGGTTATACAGATACCTACTACAGTAGAAACATATATATATATATATATATATATATATATATATATATATATATAAAATCCTTCATATTTAAAAAATTTATATACTCACCTTCTCACCTTCCTGGACCTGGAGGGAGTGGGGAGGAACTTGAACTACCCACAGGGCAGAAAACCGTGACTGCTCTTAGGGATGGAAAGGGAGGAAAAGAGGGAGTGGGGGGAGTGGGAGGGTGTTGGGAGGGGGGCGGAAATGGAAACTTTTATAATTTAATAAACTTTGAAAAAAATAAAATAAAATATTAGTATAAAAAATTTATATTTAAGAAATTTTGTAAAAGGAATTGCCAAGTAACAGGAGAAACAAAGCCCCAATTGGACCTCTCTTGCCACCAAATTAAACCTCCAGTGCCAGGAATTAGTTACAGCTAATTGAGTTGTTGGACAAAGGGGCCTCATGTGAATCCCCAAGCAACTCAGGTTATTGTCAAGGATATTGATAGCTTTCCACAGGCTAATAGTAAGGCCCTATTCCTGAAGACACCTACATAGTTCACTGAACATGGAGAAGTACAGCTGGTTCTTAACCAGAGCCTTCACCCCTACTGGTGTTCATGGTACTAGGAAGTACTCTGCACACTACTAGAGGAGAAAGATAAACACCAACCCAGCTCCCAGCTTCCAAACCCGTGATCTACAATGGTGATCTGTCTAAATGATATGCTGATGAAATAGTGGCACAAAAGTTGTGGGATTAACCAACCACTATTTTCTCAAATTAACGGCCTAGTCCGTGGGCCTGGCACTGCTCAGATAGCCAAGAACTAGACAGGCCATGGACCTAGTGGAAAACCAAATACTGTTCTGCTAAAGCAGTAGTTCTCAATCTCCAAAAAAATATTTACATTGTGATTCTTAACACTAATAAAGTTATAGTTATGAAGTGGCAATGAAAATAATTTTCTGGTTGGGAGTCATCCCAACATAAGGAACTGTATGAAAGGGTCACAGAATTAGGTAGGTTGAGAACTATGTAGCAATAAAATGGCTCCTCATGGCATTCTTTTCTAAAGAAAAAAAGGTGCAGAATTGGAGTGGTTGGGAGTATCTGAGAGGAGATGAGGGAGAAGAAACTACACTGTACGTATTTTTTTTCTTTTATGAGAGTTGCCATGGTCATGGTGTCTCTTCACAGCAAGAGAACCCCAAACTGAGACAGAAGTTGATACCAGAAGTGGGGTATTGCTGTGATAGGCCTAACTGATTTTTCACAGAGAAATATGAACTTTAAGAATTTGGATTAGAAGAGCAGTTGAATGTGGGGATTAAGGCATCATCCTATCAAGAACATGGAAGACAGTAGTGTCATTTGAACTGTGGGAGCCTGGCTCAAGAGGTTTCAGAAGAGAAAAAATTTTGTATATAGTCTAGACTATTCCTGTGATAGCCATGTGGCTGCTTTGGTGAAGAATGTGTCTGACTTTTGCCCTTCTCCAAAAAATGTGCCTGAGGCTAAACTGCAGTTTTGGCTTAATTGCATTTGCAGAGAAAATTTCAAAAGAGCCTAGTGTCGACTATCATGTGGTTATTTGTGGTCATGCTTATAAAGATCTATAATAAAAAGCTGAGCAAGAAAAATTACAAAACAAACAATCCGAGGAGAAAGGGGGTACAGGAAGTAGAATGGAGCTAAATCCTATGTTTAAGAAGATAAACAGATTAAAGAAAACTGGGATGTTAAATGGAATAAACCTAGTTAAGCTTCCAATTTGTAAAAAGGAATTGAACAGCAGTTTGGATCCAGGTGTGCTGTACAGGCCTTTAATCCCAGCACTCAGGAGACAGAGGCAGGGGATCCCCGAGTTCAAAATCAGACTGGACTATAAAGCAAGCTCCAGGACAGCCAAGTTTAGGCAGTGAAGGTATCATGGAATACAGAAAGTTGTCGAGGGGGCCATGTTCCAGCCCTAGCAACCAAAACTTGTCAGTTTGGGCCATGTAGTTCTGGCTTTACAGTCAAGGATACAAGAAAGGGATTATGGACTCTCCCTTCTTAAGTAAGGAAAGCTGCTAAAGTCAGGCATGTGGAAGGGATGTCCCTGATTGGAGGCCCAGGGAGGGTATGTGAAGTTGCATGGATTGGCCTGAAGACCCCAAGATGTTGGAGATGCCAGAGCTATGGAATACCTGGCAAGGAGAGTGCTAACAGGGAGTGGAAACAGCCCAAGGGAAGATGTATGGTTGCAGCTGGCTTTGGCCTTGCTTTTGTCCAGTATTTCCTTACTATGTTCTCTTCCTACATTTTGGAACGGCAATGTATATTTTGTGCCATTATTTATTGGAAATATGTGATCTGCTTTTTTATTTTGATTTTACAATGGATTATAGTTAAAAGATTGCATGAGTCTCGAAAGAGACCAAATGCTATACTTTTAAACATTGGGACTATTATAGACTATAGAGCCTTTTAAAGTTTGACTGAATGAATCTTTGCCTTTTGTTATGGCTAAAATCCTATGGGGGCCAGGGAGTGAATGAGGTGGTTTGAATGGAAATGGTCTCACATACTCATGTGTTTAAGTACCTGGCCCCAAGGTAGTGGCACTATTAGGAGGTGTGGCCTTGTTGGCAGAGGTGTGTCACTGTGAGGACAGGCTTTGCGATCTCATATGCTTAAACTATGCGCAGCATGGAACACAGACTCCTGCTGCCTGTGGGTCAAGATGTGGATCAGCTCCTTCTCCAGCACTGTCTGCTTGCTTGCTGCCATGCTTCTCACCATGACAATAATGGACCAAACCTCTGAAACTGTAAGCCAGAATCAATTAAATGTTTTTCTTTGTAAGAGTTGCTGTTGTTCATGGTGTCTCTTTACAGCAATTCGAATTCAAACTAAGACACGGCATGAAAAATTTTTTAATTAAAACAAGGGGGTAGGATCAGTATAAGAAATATGTTTGGTATGTAGCTCAAAGTCTAGCAAAGTCTAGGTTCCCTAACCCACTTCCAACATGGTTTCTACCCATGCTGTATCCTTAAATAATACAGTTTCAGACAGGCAAATTTCTTTCTAAGGTAGAAGCTTTTAATAGAATTATAAAAAAATAACACTATTTCAAAATCAGGATAAGGAATTACAGGTATGTTTTCCCTCTACATACCCATATTCAAACATGATTTCTAGCCATTCATAAATTAATGAGGAACAAATACAGAACCAAAGTAGTGTGTCAACAGAAGAGTTGTATTAAAGCTTTCAGTCTTAGAAAACAGAAAACACAAAGTGAACTTGTGCAGCCATTTCCAGCTCATTATGCAGAGAAAGCATGTTACTGTGATAAACCACTGTCAGGACACTGCAGGCAAATCAGCAGGCCCTTTACTTTCAGAATTCAAAAGTTTAATCATTCTGAAAGGGGCAGAGACAAAAATATACTGCTGTATAAAAATCAGTCACTTACTTACTGCAGGATGTCTCTGAACTTCAGATTCTAAAGTAAGAAGTTACCCTTTCATATTTTTATAGATATTAAGTTAAGCAAATAATTCCCCTAACCATAACACACAGCTAATTCTATCATTTCAACACCATTTTACTGATGCAGAGGGCATTTCCCCCATCTCTCAGTCTCAAATGACTATTCTTCACTTTAAAAAAAAAATCAATCCACAATTTATTGGGTCACCATCATGGTCTACTGTCGCCATTCGGCACTGGTGTGATTTTTACCAGGTTCTGCCACTCTCTTACATAACAGTTCAGTGTACAATTGAAATGGCAAGTTCTCTATTCAAACTACAACAACAGATTTAAAGAGGGGGGAACTGAAGCTTTCCAATTGTGTGTTCATTCTTGAGGGGGGACGGCCTTTCAAAGTGATTCACTTTATACAATCTCAGAGAGTCCCAGGATTGCTTCTAAGTCTCAGTCTACTGATAGACAACACCATGGAAATAAAGTACCTACAATCTCCACCACTCCTTATATTCAATAAACTACACAGTAATGTCTTACAGTTAAAATGCTTTTGGTCATTTAAATATCTATGCACATAAATATCTGAAGCTTTAATATTCCAAAACTGTAGGTGCACAGTTAGGCCAGGGATAGGTTTCTCAAACTTGGTACTAGTGATACTTTTGGCTGGGTAATTCTTTCCTATGAAGAGGAGAGCCAGGCATTACATTGTATTTAGCAGAGCCTGTAGCCTCTACTGATGTCAGTAGCAGCCCACACCCATCTACTTTGTCCACCAAAAAACATCTCCCCACAATCCCAAATGTCATCTGGGAGCCCAAACTCCACTTGAGAATCACTGGATAGGACCTTCACTGTAGATATTACTGCAAACTTGGGGTGCACAAATAAGACAGGACTCTATGCAGTGTTACTATTATGAAAGAGTCTAGCAGATCCTCTGCTATTTGTTTATGGTGGGCACAGAGCTTATACAATATACTATTGAACCACATGGCTACCTATGTGTTACTATCTTTTTTTCTACTAAAAACACTAACATCAGACAGGGGTGGCGATGGGGTAGCTAATCCACCAACTACCTTGACATTGACTGATGAGGAAAGCTACAGTTCATAAACCTTTGCTAAGCAGAGGATGGAGGACAGTCAAGGCAAATGCCCTTCTTTCTGAATTCGCAGTCTCTCCTTCTCCACCTGCAAGCGCTCCTTTTCAATCTGCAGCTTCTCAGACTCAAACTTCAAAAACTGCAGCCGATCTTTCTCCAGCTGCAGGCGCTCTCGCTCGAGTTTCAACTTCTCCGCTTCTACGTCCTGTGGCTGTAGTATGGACTTCTCCCCCTGGCCGAGATCGTTCTCTAGGGCGGGTTTCTCGGCGCTAACCAACTGCAGCCTCCACTTCTCCCTCTCCATCTGCAGTCGCTCCTTCTCCAGCTGCAGGCGCTCGTGCTCCAGCTCCAGGTGGCGCAGGCGCTCCTTCTCTATGTGGAGCCGCTCCTTTTCTACCTGCAGCCTTTCTGCCTCAATATCCAGTCGGCGTTTTTCCAGCTCCAGTTTCTGTTTCTCTATATTCATGAGCAGATGAGGCTCATCATATGCAGGTCTGGACGGTGTGGAATTGAGAGTGAAAAACTCGTCAATGTGAGGGAAGTCAGGGAGCTCACTTTCCCTCCTGGAATCTGGTATGACAGATGACAACATTTCTTCCTCTTCCTCAATCTCAAACTGAGAGAAAAAAAAAAGGGATAATTTGGTATTTGCTTTTACTTCTATCGTTGTCAATTTAATTTTTAGCTTTTAATAATTATTATTTCATTTATTATTTATCTGTTTATGTGTATGTCTCGATGCAGGTGAATGAAGGCCATAGAGCATTTATGAAGGTTAAGGGACAGTGTTTGTTTTGTAGTTTCCACCACATTGAAGCAGGGTCTTTTAGTGTTTTGCTATGAGGCAAACTCCAGGCTAGCAGACTGGAAGCTTCAGGTCTATTCTTCTGGCTCTGTCATTTGAGTGCTGGGATTACAGATACACGCCACGGCACTTGGCATTAATGGGGTTCCAGGATGTCAGGCTTGGGCCATTTACCCACTGAACCATCGCCCCAGCCCTGCCTCACTATTTGACAACTTTTTATGCTGTTTGAGCATATAAAACTACTTATTCTGAACTACTGAGATTATTTAAATGAATCCCCTGATGTCACTAATATGTATGTTATCACTGAGGTAATTACATTTAGGTGAAAAGACAGGCATTAAAGACACCAGGAGAAAACAGAATGACTGGTATCTATAATCTGTGAACTTGAACATATAGGAGCTTCCTCAGCATGTGTGGGTAGCTGACAAAACATGCCTCATGGGTTAATACTGTTAATACTTACCTCTGGGCTTTGCGGGTCCCTTTCTTCCTCTTCCACTTTGACCTCTGTTAGGGATCCACCTGCATCTCGGAAATCTGCCACATTCTGCCAGTCAAAATTTGCATCATTTCGGAATGCAATTTTTTCATCTATCTCTTCAGTGAGAGAGTCGTCTAAATCAGATGTGGGAAGAGGAAACCCAGAACCAACCAGCTTCATGTTGGCCTTCATTCTCTTCCTTTTCATGAGTGCACGCCAGTCAAGATACCGTCTCTTCACCTCAGTCCCTGTCCTCTGTTCGCCTTCTCCTACAGCGTTTACACACTGTGCAATCTCCTCCCAGGCCATTCGCTTCATCACATTTATTGTTGTGTTGAGTTGCTTGGAAAAAATTACTTCCTTCCTTTTGGTAATTTCTTTCAAAAGGGTCTGAGTTTCCTGAACACTAAAGTTGCTTTTCCTTTTCCTTTTCAACTGCTTCATTTTTAAAACTTCAGTGCAGGTTTTAAAAGCAGGAACACTTGTGCAAAGAATACAAAGAGTATGCTCCAAAGAACTAAGCCCAAGAACAACCCCTTGTCAGCTCTTAACTAAAAATCACGGAGTTTCCATTTATCCAGTCATGGAAGCAGTTTGATATCTGAAGGAGAAATGTAAAAGGAAAAAAAAAATCAACCTACAATTTACGCAACATACTGCAACCAGTGAGCTGTATTATTAAAACAACTATTAAATGCAGCTTGAAACCACTGGTTCACTACCATGGCTCAAATACACTCTGAAATTTGATTCTGTCTCAGTTTACCTCGACACACCTCTTAACTATCACAATCTGGGCTCATCTTATGAAAATATTTCTTCAGGAATTAACAACATAAAGAGTATCCCCCACTGAAGCAAAAATACTGCAAATATACAAGGCTAAACTGAATCAGGAATTTGCAAGTCTACTGCTGTTTGAGCTTTCTCTTTTATAGTAATAAGTATATGCTAAACCTCATTTTTAAAATTTAATAACAAAGCATTTTGTCATCATTTATAAACTTTTATTTTGTATTTTTAGAGCTCTAAGGATCTCTAAACAATCAACTGTACATGTTTACTTACATCATCAAAAGTATGCCCATCCCATCTTTTAGCTTCCCATTTAGTATGCCTATTATATGGAATAGCTATCTTTCAAAGAGCCACTTTATGAACAAATGGAGGCCAGAGAGAACTAAATGTTCTGAAGAATAGAAATGAACTTGCAAAAATCCCTATCAGTTTCACAGGTACACAAAAAAGAAGCAAGTCTGCAAAACCAAAAGATGACTACAAGCATATTATGTTTAAAATACACTTTGTAAATTTCTAAAGATATTTAATGATATATTGAAGTCCAGTAATTTCAAATGTATAATTAACACCAGCATGCTAGTAGTCTCCTTACAGTCTGGTGCAGGAGAATTGTCTATACTCTGTCAATTATGTTTTAAATAAACACTGACTGGCCAGTAGCCAGGCAGGAAGTATAGGCCGGACAACCAGACAGGAGGTAGAGGTGGAACAATGAGAACAGGAGCATTCTGGGAAGAAGGAAGCTGTTTCCACAGTACTGCCCAGATCACAGAAGAAGCAAGATGTGACCTGCCCTGCTGAAAAAGATACTGAGCCATGTGGCTAACATAAACAAGAATATTGGGTTAATATATATAAGATATAAGAGCTAATACGAAGCCTGAGCTAATGGGCCAATCAGTTTATAACTTATGTAGAACTCTGTGTGATTTTTCTTTGGGACTTAACGACTGTGGGAACCGGGCAGAACAAAAACTCCAACAAGCAGTCCCTTCATGTTACAACAGTCAAATGTAAACCTTTTGTGAATGAAATTTAAGAAAAAGTATTTATAAATTAGATTATTATTGAAAGACAATGTAAACTATAGTTATGAGAACAGATTCTGGAGTTAAACTCCCTGGGCCAGAAAACTAGATTTGACACAGGAACGGAACTGCAAGACTGACTTTAGACTCAGGTAGGCAAGAAGAGTCTAAATTCCAGGCCTGGATACATAGTGAGGCTTTTCTCAAAATATATACAAGATTAAAGTCCTTAATAAAATAATGACTACTGTTAGCAACAGATTTATACAGTATTCACCCTTAGATTTTACTGCTCTTAAAAATCCAAGATCAATTTACTCTTTACTAACTAGATTTGTTTTTTGTTTTGAGAGACAGAGTTAACAGCCCTAGATGTCCTGGAACTCACTTTTGTATAGCAGGCTGGCCTCAAGATCACAGAGATCTGTCCTGTCTCTGCCTCTGGAATGCTGGGATTAAAATTGTGTACCACCACATCCAGCTAACTGGACTGTTCTAACAGCATCGCCAAATGGCATAAATAGCAGCCCTTTTAACCTACATAATCTATGTGAGTTTTTTGTTTTGTTTTGTCATCGTTGCTGTTTTGTTTTTGTTTGTTTGTTTTCTGAGACAGGGTTCCTCTGTGTAACAATCCTGGCTGTCCTAGAACTCATTTTGTAGACCAGGCTGGTCTTAAATTCACTGAGATTTGCCTACCTTTGCCTCCCAAGTCCTGGGATTAAAGACCTGTGCCACCATGGCCCGGCAAATCTATATATTTTAAAACTCCTCAGTGTTGCTTCCAACTGCATAGCCTTTCCCCAAAATATGGTTCTCATGTCTATAGTTTATATACTATTCGTAGTTGGCATCCCTTTGTTTCCTTCCAACTGGGCTATGCTGAGCTAATGAACTATTTCATTGACAAAATACAGTTCCCTGCATTTTTAACCTCAACGGACTAGATATTAGAACCTGTGTTGGGTGCTCTTAGCTGTCAACTTGACTACATCTGGAATTAACACCCAAAAAGGGAGGGTACACCTGTAATGTATTTCTGCTTAATTTGGCATGGGAAGATCCACTCCAAATATTGAGAAGACATGCCTCTAATCCATACGATTTGAGCTGGGAAACCTACCTCTAATCTGGACCGCACCTTCTGCTGGAAGCCTATGTAAGGACACAGAAGAAGGAAGCGTTTGCTCTTTGCCTCCTTGCTCTCACCTCCCTAGCAGGTCCATTCCTTCACCAGCTTTAGAGCCTACTTCAGGATTCTGGTGCATACTGAAGACTAGCTGAGACACCCAGCCTTGTGGACTGAGCAGCTCCAGATTCTTGGACTTTCCATTCATAGCTAGCCACTGTTCATTAAGCGAGACTACAGGGAAAACTTTTACCTGAGGTTTTGACATTACTAAATGCAAGAAAGTTTGAGCATTAGTACAGTTGGAGGTAAAATTTGTTAGCTGCTATTTTATCGTGACTGAGTCTGTCTGTCTGGCCGTCCTGTTCTTTGCATTATGGTACCGTGTATGAGAGGTTTGCTTTTTCTTTACCCATTCGCAAGTAAGTTCCTCAAAAGTATTTACTGAGTTCCTACCATGCCTAAAGCACCACTCATGGTGTCAGGAAGACAACAGGTAATAAAGTGCTTAAGTAAGCCATTTCTGATGTCAATCACTGTCCTCCTTTATTGTTTTCATCCTGTTCTTACAAGGAATTTGGCAGTCACAACCTCTAAATCTCAGAACCCATTTACAGACAACAGTTGTTTTTCTGGTCTTTCATCTCTATCCATTCTTTACTGTTGGGAAACGGAAATGCTGCACTGCGCACTCACTTAACTACAGTGTTATAGGGGGACATTTTCCTCCTAAGGACTAACAAGGAAGATGATCTTTCTAGGCTGTGCCTCATACAGAACTAAGAGATCTGAGGGAAATCAGACAGTAAAATCTAGGTGAGAAAAAGAAAAATATAAGAAAGAAAGAAAAAGATTAAATTCACTAAGCAGGTAAGAAGGAAACCATTCCTAATTTACGAACTTCTCACCACAATCTCATTTCAAGAGTGAAGTAATTTATTCCTACAATATTCTTACAGGAAATATCCCCAATGTTCTTACAGGAAAACTACTTTTCTTCCTCTAAAACTTGAAGCGGTAAACACAACTGAAGTTTACGTAAAGGGTCTCCATCTAGAGAGTACAGCAGTGGGAGGGAAGGTGCAGCCGAGGAAGGACCCTGGGAAGAAAGCTGGGGATCTCATCTCGGAGCAGAGAGCGGGGTGGGAGAAGTCGCTGTGACTCAGAACACTGCTGGGCCCAATTGGAGTCCATGCAACTTGGAGGGATACTCTTGCTCCCTGCATAGTGAGTGAAAGCCCCATCTAGGTGCCCAACACTTCTGCAGAGGCCAAGGACTGCTACCCCTCCTCCCTAGTCAGGTGACAGCCGCGCGTGGGACTTTTCTTCCCAGCCTCATGATCCCGTGCTTTGCAAAACCGAGGCCAAAGCCCGCAATGGGGTCGCCCCACAGGGACCCACCCTTGCAGAGGTCCCCCTGGTTCCTCCAGCTCTTTGTTTCCCCTGCACCCCAACACTCACCTGCGACCCCAGCGGCACCATCACAGGATCGCCCCCTGAGGGTGCTGAAAAAGAGAGGCTTCGTGGAGTCCCCGCCCATCAACTTCTGCCTGCCTCTATTGGCCGATAGGGCTGCTCCTCATGAGTTACGGCTATCCCATTGGTCCGGGGGTGGGGAATTGCCTGTCTGCCTGAGAGCCCGCCCCAGGCCAGGTCTCACAATGGGAATCGAGTCCCAAACCGGTTCCGGGTTAGTGCTCTGGACACCGCCCCGCAGAGATTCGCCTCCCGCTCGGCGCTCACTCTTTGTCACGTGGCATTGTCAATCAAGCGTGCTTTAGCAAAGGATTGGTCCCTAGCGATAAACTTGCCCCGCCACTCGCCTGATTGGGGCAGTGGCAGCTCTGTCTCTAAACTGTACTCCGGCCCTTGACCCTCGGCAAAGCAAAGTGGAGCCACTTGCGTCACCTCAGCCCAGTCCCTGGGCCAGCATCCTCTTCTACTCACCTGGCTGCGACCTCCCTTAACCTCGAACTCTGACAGTGTCTTTTGCTTCTTAAATCTAAGGATCTCTTACTTTTGACCTCAAAAAGAACAGTTGGCTTGTGGACAATTTCTTCTGTGTTTTCTGTCTTCTCAACCCCTTATCCTTTTAAGCCCCCCGGGGCTAATTCCTCCATTGACATTCTTATAGAGCCTGACTTCCCTGTGCTTTGGCTCAGGCATCTTCAGTTCTCCCTGAATAATACCAATGCCCATCCTCCCATAGCCCACTCATCAAGTTAGTCCAAAAGTTCCTGGACAAATCTCCCTAATTTTAGGACAAAGTACAAACTCCTTAATAGATTTTCAAAAATACCAATCCTGCTTTTCTCTCAGACTTGATAACATAATTTCCCTTTTGCTTCCCCAGCTCTTTACTGCCCTAGATTCTAGACTCCTCAGTGCCTTGGGACTACCTTTGTCTTGCTGTGTTTCCACCCAAAAAGGCTTTTCCCAAGCTTTCCCACGCTCAGAATTCATTTTGGAAATTACATTCTAAAACAAGCCTTCCTTTCCAGTTAGTTACTTGCTGCTACTTCAATTTATCCTCCAATAAAGATTTCCAAGATGAAAAAGGATATTACGTTAAACTTGAATAACAATTTCAGTGTGACTTCCCATGTTTTTATTTGTTGACTCTGACAACCCTGCACAACTGAGATAGCATTGCAACCTTTGTCCTTGACCTCACAGCTCTTTCTTTGCATAGCAAAGCATATAGCATATAATAGGCACTTTAAAAGGTGTAAATACATGATAAAATATTGTGTATAAATGATAATTCCTTAAAGGTTATTTCTAGAAGAATACTTCCATAAACTAGGAAGTAATTATGAAATATGTTTTTTGAAGATTAATGGTCAGTTTAAAGATTTTATTTATGGCTGCTTTTTTAGAAAATCATATTTGTTATTTTCCCTAAGTAGAATGAAATTGACTTTTTTGGGTTTTTTTTTTTTTTTTTGGTTTTGGTTTTGGTTTTTCCAGATGGGGTTTCTCTGTGTAATGGCCCAAGCTGTGCTGGAAGTAGCTCTTGTAGACCAGGCTGGCCTTGAACTCACAGAGATCCTCCTCTCTCTGCCTCCAAGGCATGTGCCACCACTGTCTGGCTAGAAAACTGCCATTTTGGGAGAGACTGGTTCTTGAAATTTTTGCAACAAATCCCTTTATGTAGAGGAAGCAGCTGTCCTGGAACTTGATAATCCCCCTGCCTCAGTACTACCATAAACACCTGACACAAAACTTCTTTTCTGTAGAACAGGAATAAAAGTCCTCACCTCAGAGTTCACTCTAGTGAGTGATTCATCACTATTTGTCAGGTTAGCAAATGCTGGATTACCCCAAATATCCATTGTGTTTACTCCATCTCTTTACCAATCTCCATGGAAGTCAGGGAAGTACTACATCTGTAAGTTAAGTTATTAATTTGTATTTTACCTGAGTTCTTTGTTTGTAGGCAGTGAAAAAGGCTGTGATCAACACACAAAATACAGAAGTCAGCAAGGTCCAGAGTTTGCCTAGAAAGCTTGCCTTTGACTACTTGCATTTTTGCTGTTCTTAAGGGTAAGAGACATGGTTGCTCACAAGGTTTTATTTGTTCAACTATAGAAGCAATGTGCTGAAATTTTTTTTTCTGTAGAAAGATATCTAAGAGATACAGAAAAAAGTGGGGAGAAAAGCACTGACTGTGATTCACTAGTAAATACAAAGTATTTTTTATCTATCCCCTCAAACACCTGAAGAACATATCTTTCTACCGCTTGACCCATTACACACACACACACACACACACACACACACACACACACACACACGTAAGTATATAATTAGTATTGCTTGACACACATATGTGTATGTGTGTGTTTTGTGTATGTATATGCAGCAGGGTCACCGACCAACTCCTAGATCGTGACATGGAGACTTATTATTAGTTATAAATGCTCAGCCTTTGTTTACACTATTTTTGGCTAGCTTTTTTTTTTCTTTACTTCAATTAACCTTTTTCTCTTCATTTACATTTTGCCACCAAAATTTTTAGTATTCTTTCTGTAAGTCCTACTCTGTGTCTGCTGGTTGGCAGCTGCTGGCTGACCCTCAGTGACCTTCTCTCTTTTTCTAGGTGTCCTCATTCTCTCGTCTTCTTTTTCCCATTCTTCTCTAACCTAGATTTCTCCTCCTATTTATTCTTTCTGTCCATCAGCCCCACCTGTCCAGCTCCTTCCAAGCTATTTGCTGTTCAGTTTTTATTAGGCCAATCAGGTACCTTAAACAGGCAAGGTGAAACAGCAACACCTTTACATAATTAAATAGACGCAGAATAAACAAATATTTGTTAACATCTTTACATCATTATCAAAGGCAGCAGAGCCAGGTGGTCGTGGAACATACCTTTACTCACAGCACTTGGGAAGCAGAAGCAGGTGGATCTCTGAAATTTAAATTGCAGCTATCAAAGTCAAGTGTGGGGGAATCTGATGTTTAGTTTTGAAAAAAATTTTGAGTTCATAAAAAGATAAAATAGAAGGTGATTTTATTAGCATACTTTAACATATAGTCCTTTTATTCCTGTTCTCAGGGTATTATCATTAATGGTGACTTTCATCTTGTCTATTACTGATCAACCTATGACTCCATCATGTCTCCAGCAGCAGACAGTTCTCTCCACTCTATTCTGTTCTCTCCTGAAAGTCATATTCTCTGACTTCACTTAGTGTGCTGTTCTTTATGGAATCATTCGATTTATCTCACGACTTCCAAAAGACAAAACCTCAGCAAAATAGACTCCTTTTTCATTTTCTTAATATCTCTCATTCCCAATTGTAAATTCATCTCTATCCTTTTCCCTTCAGTGTCTCCATTTTTGTGTGATATTTCATTCTACACTGCCCTCTCTGTCACTTTAGTTTCTAATCTTTCCCTACTTTTCTACATTATTAGAACATGTACAATCAAAGTGTGCATATAGATAATAATTTACTAGATTTTCAAACATTCTGGTTTCCAGCAAGAAATTTGAAAGTAGATAAGTAGGGCATGTAATATTTTTCTTAAACACAAAAGTCCCTCAAAACCTCAAGTAATTTTTTTACTAATATTTTGTGGCTCTGATTTTCCAAAATTTTATTATTGTTTTTGTTAAGTACTTTTTAAAAATCAACCTCCCTCTCCACCAATGCAAATAATCCCTATCAGACCTAATTAAAAGACACTCAGGTTTAAAGAATGCCAGCACTCCCGGTGGCCAGGGGAAAATATGGAGAGGGAAGGAGGGAAAAGGGAGACCACATGTTCATTTTCTTAGGGGTAGTTTAAATATCCTGTGGGAGTGGTCTTGACCCTCCCTGGGGAGGGGTCACTGTTTGGTGGGCTTTCTCAGAGGTGGTATTTGGACTGAGGCAACTCCCAGAGGAGGGAGCTTTGAAATGGAGCTTTCTGTCCACCATTCTTAAAATTGATGCCAGGGACTGGGGTGAGGCCCCCGAATGAAACAGTTTTTTTCCCAAAAATAAAAGCAAAGAGATTTTTCTGTGGTGTGTATATTAATAGTAAATGTCAAATTTTGATTATTTTAAGTTAAAAATTAAAGTATTTCAAGTTTGTTTAAAGAGAAAGCTAATTTTTATGATCAAAATATTTTTATTCTACTTTATGAATTTTTAAAAATCTTTTTACTTTTTAAGCACATTTTTCAGATTGATTAAAGCGTAGCAAAGTATGGGTCTTAGTCTACCCTTTTGTGCTAGACAGCTTTCCCACATATCATGGGCACTGACAACTCCAGCACCGCATTCTGCTGGGGAATGATGAGGACTTTATTTTAATAAAATTTGGAATGGTGTCAAAATTCTAGATTTCATTACTATAGCAACAGAGAACAATGGAAACACTAAATGTCAAACAAATTCAATGTTACCATAGTAATGATCAGTTGCTTTAACAAATACATTTACTGTTTCTTTCTGGTCATTTTATCTAATATGCTCATCCAATATGAATACTCAAAAAGAAGGAAAGTTCAAAATTGTTTTTTTTAAAGAAAAACTCTTCAAGAAGCAAATAAAAAGCAATTTATTTCACTGTCTTTTATTTAATAAGAAACTCACATGATTCAGAAAGAAAACCCTGTAAGGGATATAAAAAGTCTCAGCTTTGTTCCAATCAGTATTCTTCCATTCTTATTTACAGTCAGGAAGATTGAAGTGAGGCATTTAAACCATGTCTGCACTGCTGTAGCATGACATTTCAAACGAATCTTTCTAAACAGCTGAATAGAGGCAATTCTGCCATATGAAAGAGGAAATATTCTGTCTCCAAGACTCAATCACTTAGGCTCCTCCTTAGCAGTTCAAAAAAACACCCCTGTGACCTCCCCACCCCTACCCCTTCCATACCCCTTGTGGATCCCACATACCATCCCTTCCTGTCCTCTCTCCTTACCACTATTGCTGTATCCCAGCCCCCAACTCAGGCAGACTCCCTACTGCTCACTCACAGGCCAGGACTGCCAGAAAGGTAAGTTTGTAGCTTGTGGACCTTCCCCCATTGTCTTTGTTCTCCCAATCCCTCAGGCTCTTCTTCTAGCTCTTTAAGAGAATACCAGCTGTGGCCTCTTTTCCACCCTGTCCACAAGTTCTAGGGGTCCCATGGACCTTCTACTCCTGACCTCCTTCCCCAAGCTCAACGCTTTATCCCAGCCGCCAACACCAACAGAGCAGGCAAGTAAGAAAGGCCACACACAGCCACCACACTCTGAAAAGCCAGAGAAAAAAACAGAAGCCAAGGAACAAAATACCAGCCCAACAAAGACAAAAGCAGAACTCTGCACCTAGACCATTCATTACTCCAAACCCAGAAGCCTAGATGCCAGCATAAGAATGCAACCAGTATCAGCCAAGATAATATGTATAATAGATATACATTATCTAGATAATAGATATAACCACTAGAACCCAGCTATCCTACCACAGCAGGCCCTGAATATTCCAACAAAACTGAAGCATAAGAAAAGGACTGTAAAACAAACTGTAGGAAGATGATAGAGGTTCTTGAAAAGAAAATAAATGAATGAATCCTGTAAAGAAAGCCAAGAAAACACAAACAAACAAAACTGTTCAAGACCTGAAGATGGAAATAGAAGCAATAATGAAAACACAAACTGAGGGAATTCTGGAAATGAAAAATTTAGGAATGCAAACAGGAACTGCAGAAAACAAGCTTCACTATAGAATACAAGAGATGGAAGAGATAATCTCAGGCACTGAAGATACAATGGAAGAAAGAACTGAATACAACATTCAAAGAAAATGTTAAATCTAAAAAATTCCCAATGCAAAACTTCCAGGAAATCTTGGACACCTCAAAAAGACCAAATTTAAGAAAAATAGGAATACAGAAAGGAGAGTATTCCTACCTCAAAGTCCCAGAAAAAAATTTCTTTTGGGGGGGGTTGCATATTCATTGTTTTATATTTTTTTTGTAATTTTATTAAATTATAAAAGTTTCCATTTCCGCCCTTCCTCCCACCACTCTCCCACTCCCCCCACTCCCTCTCCTCCTCCCTCTCCATCCCTAAGAACAGTCAGGGTTTCCTGCCCAGTGGGAAGTTCAAGTTCCTCCCGCCTCTCTCCAGGTCCAGGAAGGTGAGTATCCAAAAAGACTGGATCCAAAAAAATCCAGTATATGCAAGTCACAGTGCCATTGTCAATGGCTTTTCAGCAAGACTCCGGGCCAGCCACATTCAGAGAATCCGACCACATTCAGAGAATCTGGTTGGATTGCGTCCTCGTTCAGTCCCAGTCCAACTGGCCTTGGTAAACTCTCATTAGATCCCTCCCCTTGTATCAGTGGGTGATCGCATCCCTCGCAGTCCTTATTTCCATTTTCATTTTCTTCATCCTTCTGCTCCTCATTTGAACCTTGGGGGGCTCAGTCCGGTGCTCCAATGTGGGTCTCCGTCTGTATCGACATCCATCGTTGGATGAAGGTTCTCTCTGATCTAGCCTTCTTTGCTCAAGTTCTCTTTCCTTCTGCTTCTCGTTTGGACCTAGGGAGTAAAGTCCAGTGTTCCAATGTGGGTCTCTGTCTCTATCTCCATCCATCGCCAGATGAAGGTTCTATGGTGATAAGCAAAATATTCATCAGTATGGTTATGGGCCTAGGCCGTTTCAGGCACCCTCTCCTCTGTCCAGAGAACAATCTGGGGATCTCCTTGGACCTGGGATCCCATTTATAATCAAGTCTCCTGTAAACCCTAAAATGACTCCCTTAGTTGAAATATATTCTTCCCTGGTCTCATATCCATCCTTCCTCCCTCCCCCCATCCCAGTCCACCTAGCTTTCCCCATTACTCCCCTACTCCCTTCTCTCTAACCCTCTCCCCTTCCAACAACCCTGCCAACCCCCGACATACACCCGAGGTTACCTGGGACTCTTGTCTATTTCCAATCTCCAGGCAGATAGCTACATGATTTTCATCAGGTTCACCTTCTTATTTAGCTTCTCTAGGATCACGAATAATAGGCTCAAAGACCTTTAATTATGGTTAGAATCCACATATGAGTGAATACATACCATATTCCTCTTTTTGGGTCTGGCTTACCTCACTCAGTAAAGCGTTTTCTATTTCCATCCATTTGCATGCAAAATTCAAGATGTCATTGTTTTTTACCGCTGAGTAGAACTCTAATGTGTATATGTTCCACACCTTTATTAACCATTCTTCTATTGAGGGGCACCTAGGTTGTTTCCAGGTTCTGGCTATTACAAATAGTGCTGCTATGAACATAGTTGAACAAATGCTTTTGTACTATGATAGGGCATCTCTTGGGTATATTCCCAAGAGTGGAATTGCTGTGTCCTGAGGGAGGGTGACTACCAATTTCCTGAGAAAGCGCCACACTGATTTCCACAGTGGCTGCACAAGTTAGCATTCCCACCAACAATGGATGAGTGTTCCCCTCATTCCACATCCTCTCCAGCATAGGCTATCATTGGTGTTTTTGAGTTTGGCTATTCTGACAGGTGTAAGATGATATCTCAAAGTTGTTTTGATTTGCATTTCCCTGATCGCTAAGGAGGTTGAGCATGACCTTACATGCCTTTTGGCCATTCGAAGTTCATCTGTTGTGAACTCTCTGTTCAGTTCAGTACCCCATTTTTTAATTGGGTTAATTAGAGTTTTAGTGTCTAGTTTCTTGAGTTGTTTGTATATTTTGGAGATCAGACCTTTGTCTGATGAAGGGTTTGTGAAGATCTTTTCCCAGTCGGAAGGTAGCCTTTTGGTCTTACTGACAGTGTCCTTTGCTTTACAGAAGCTTCTCAGTTTCAGTAGGTCCCATTTATTCATTGCTTCTCTTATTGTCTGTGCTCCTGGGGTTCTGCTTAGGAAGTGGTCTCCTGTGCCTATATCTTGTAGACTACTTCCCACTTTCTCTTCTATCAGGTTCAAAGTGGTCGGATTAATGTTGATATCTTTAATCCATTTGGACCTGAGTTTTGTGCATGGTGATAGATATGGATCTATTTTCATTCTTCTACAGGTTGACATCCAGTTATGCCAGCACCATTTGTTAAAGATGCTATCCTTCTTCCATTGTATACCTTTAGCTCCCTTGTCAAAAATCAGGTGTTCATACGTTTGTGGGTTAATACCCGGGTCTTCTATTCGATTCCATAGGTCGACATCTCTGTTGTTATGCCAATACCAAGCTGTTTTCAATACTGTTGCTCTGTAATAGAGTTTGAAGTCAGGGATGGTAATGCCTCCAGAAGTTCCTTTATTGTATAAGATTGTTTTGGCTATCCTGGGTTTTTTGTTTTTCCAAATAAACTTGATTATTGTTCTCTCAAGGTCTGTGAAGAAGTTTGATGGAATTTTAATGGAAATTGCATTGAATCTATAGATTGCTTTTGGTAGAATTGCCATTTTTACTATGTTGATTCTCCCAATTCAAGAGCAGGGGAGGTCTTTCCATTTTCTAGTATCCTCCTCAATTTCTTTCTTCAAGGACTTAAAGTTTTTGTCAAATAGGTCTTTCACTTCCTTGGTTAGAGTTACCCCAAGATATTTTATGCTATTTGTGGCTATCATGAAAGGTGATGTTTCTCTGATTTCCCTCTCTGCTTCTTTATCCTTTGAGTATAGGAGAGCAACCGATTTTTTGGAGTTGATCTTGTATCCTGCCAGATTACTAAAGGTGTTTATCAGTTGTAGAAGTTCTTTGGTAGAGTTTTTGGGGTCGCTTATGTACACTATCATATTGTCTGCAAATAACGAAAGTTTAACTTCATCCTTTCCAATTCGAATCCCCTTGATCCCCTTATGTTGTCTTATTGCTATTGCTAGAACTTCAAGCACTATATTGAAGAGGTATGGAGAGAGTGGACAGCCTTGTCGTGTTCCTGATTTTAGTGGAATGGCTTTGAGCTTCTCTCCGTTCAATTTAATGTTAGCTGTCGGCTTACTATATATTGCTTTTATTGTATTTAGGTGTGATCCTCGTATACCCAATCTCTCCAACACCTTTATCATAAAGGGGTGTTGAATTTTGTCAAATGCTTTTTCAGCATCCAATGAAATGATCATATGGTTTTTTTCTTTCAGTTTATTTATATGATGGATTACATTGATAGATTTGCATATGTTGAACCAGACCTGCATCTCTGGGATGAAGCCCACTTGATCATAATGGATAATTTTTCTAATGTATTCTTGGATTCAGTTTGCCAGTATTTTATTGAGTATTTTTGCGTCAATGTTCATGAGTGAGATTGGTCTGTAATTCTCTTTCTTGGTTGTGTCTTTGTGTGGTTTTGGTATCAGGGTAACTGTAGCTTCATAAAAAGAGTTTGGCAATGATTCTTCTGTTTCTATATTGTGAAATACATTAAGGAGTATAGGTATTAGCTCTTTCTGGTAGAATTCTGCATTGAAACCATCTGGTCCTGGACTTTTTTTTGGTGGGGAGGTTTTTGATAACAGCTTCTAATTCTTTGCGACTAACAGGTCTATTTAGATTGTTCACTTGGTCTTGATTTAACTTTGGTAAATGGTATTTATCTAAAAACCAATCCATTTCTTGTACATTTTCCAACTTTGTGGCATATAAACTCTCGTAGTAAGATCTAATGATTCTCTGAATTTCCACTGTGTCTGTTTTTATGTCCCCCTTTTCATTTCTGATCTTATTAATTTGAGTGTTCTCTCTCTGCCGTTTGATTAGTTTGGCTAGGGGTTTGTCAATCTTGTTGATTTTCTCCAAGAACCAACTTTTCGTTTCATTGATTTTTTGAATTGTTTTCTGTGTTTCTATTTTGTTGATTTCAGCCCTCAGTTTGATTATTTCCAATCTTCTACTCCTCCTGGGAGAGTCTGCTTCTTTTTTTTCCAGAGCTTTTAGGTGTGCTGTTAAGTCTCCAATATATGCTTTCTCCGTTTTCTTTAATTGGGCACTTAATGCTATGAACTTTCCTCTTAGCACTGCTTTCATAGTGTCCCATAGGTTTGAGTATGTTGTGTCTTTATTTTCATTAAATTCAAGGAAGACTTTAATTTCTTTCTTTATTTCTTCCTTGACCCAAGGATGATTCAGTAGTTGACTGTTCAACTTCCACGCGTTTGTAGGCTTTCTGGTATTCGAATTGTTATTGAATTCTAACTTTATTCCGTGGTGATCCGACAAGACACAGGTGATTACTAATATTTTTTTATCTGTGTAAGTTTGCTTTGTTACCGAGTATGTAGTCAATTTTCGAGAAAGTTCCATGAGCTGCAGAGAAGAAGGTATATTCTTTCCTTTTTGGGTAGAATGTTCTACAGATATCTGTTAAGTCCATTTGATTCATTATCTCTAGCAATTCTCTTATTTCTCTGTTGAGTTTCTGTTTGATTGATCTGTCCATTGGTGAGAGAGGTGTATTGAAGTCTCCTACTATTAGTGTCTGTGGTTTGATGACTGTCTTGAGTTCTAAAAGTGTTTCTTTTACATAAGTGGGTGCTTTTATATTAGGGCCGTAGATATTCAGGATTGAGATTTCCTCCTGATTAATTGTTCCTGTTATGAGTATGAAATGTCCATCTCCATCTCCTCTGATTGATTTTAGTTTGAAGTCAATTTTGTTAGATATTAGAATGGCCACACCAGCTTGTTTCTTAGGTCCGTTTGCTTGGAAAACCTTTTCCCAACCCTTTACTCTGAGTAGATGTCTATCTTTGTGGTTGAGGTGTGTTTCTTGTAAACAGCAGAATGCTGGATCCTGTTTTCTTATCCAGTCTCTACGTCTGTGCCTTTTTATAGGTGAGTTGAGTCCATTAATATTAAGTGATATTAATGACCAGTGGTTGTTGATTCTGTTTATCATTTGTGTGTGTGTGTGTAGTAGAGTTTGTGTGTTTCTCTTCTTTGAGTTGTGGTTGTGAAGGATCGCTAGATATCTGGGTTATTGTAGGCAGTGATGGCAATGTTGGATTCCTTGGGTTGCGATTTTCCTTCTATTAATTTCTGTAAGGCTGGATTTGTGGCTACGAATTGTTTAAATTTATTTTTATCCTGGAATATTTTGTTTTCTCCGTTGATAGTGAACGATAGCTTGGCTGGGTATAGTAGTCTGGGTTTGCATCCATGGTCTCTTAGTTTCTGCAGTACCTCTATCCAGGATCTTCTGACCATCATGGTTTCCATAGAGAAGTCTGGTGTAAGCCTGATAGGTTTACCTTTATAAGTCACTTGACCTTTTTCCTTTGCAGCTCTTAATATTCTTTCTTTAATCTGAATGTTTTGTGTTTTGATTATTATATGGCGAGGGGACTTTTTTTTTGATCCAGTCTATTCGGCGTTCTGTATGCTTCTTGAACCTTCATAGGAATATCGTTCTCTAGATTGGGAAAGTTTTCTTCTATAATTTTGTTAAATATATTTTCTGGGCCTTTGATCTGCAGTTCTTCTCCTTCTTCAATCCCTATTATTCTTAGATTTGTTTTTTTATTGTGTCCCAGATTTCCTGAATGTTTTGTGAAGAGAATTTGTTGGATTTGCCATTTTCTTTGACCAGAGCATTTATTTTCTCTATGGTATCTTCAGAATCTGAGATTTGTTCTTCTATCTCTTGTATTCTATTGGTTATGCTTGATTCTGTAGTCTCTGTTCATTTACCTAGGTTTTCCGTATCCAGCCAGTTCTCGTTTTGTGTTTTCTTCATTGCCTCCATTTCAGTTTTCAATTCTTGGACTGTTTCCTTTACTTGCTTGATTGTTTTTTCTTGGTTTCTCAGGGTATCATTCATGGATTTACTTATTTCTTCAAACTTTTTGTTATATTTCTCATCCATTTCTTTATTCATTTCTTCAAACTTTTTGTTATACTTCTCATCCAATTCTTTAAGGGAGTTATTCATATCCTGTTTAAGGGACTCTATTGCTTTTATAATGGCACTTTTTTCCACTTCATCTGGGTTAGAGTGTTCAAGTCCTTCTGTTGTAGGGTCATTGAGATCTGGTGTTTTCATGTTGTTTTTCAGATTGTTGGAGGAGGTCTTGCCTTGGCGTCTGCCCATCTCTTCATTCAAATGCTCTCTATTGGAACTTCTGGTAGCAGGTCCGGTTCCCTTGTTGGGCAGGGAATTCACTGATAGAATTCCTGCCTTTCCTCAGGCAGACTATTGAAGCACAGGCACTCCCTCTTTCCGGGATGCACCTACAGAGCAGGCCCAGAGTGATAGGCAGTTGAGCTGGGGAAATTTTATGGCCCTAGTGGGAAGGGAGAAATATAGAAATTTGGACCTGGATGGAAGCTCGGATGGCAGGCGGGAGAGCTTAGCAGGGTGAAACCAGCACTGCAGGGTGACCTGGGAGTCTATGGGGTCGGGGAAAGTCCAAGCTCCTCCTCGTAGGGCCCCTGCTGCAGGCCCGAAGCAAACTCACCCCTCCGATGGCCCTCTGGATGGAAGCTGGGATGGCTGGCGGGGGAGCTAGCAGGGTGGAGCCAGCAGTGCAGAGTGACCTGGGAGTCTATGGGGTCGGGGAAAGTCCAAGCTCCTCCTCGACGGGCCCCTGCCGTGGGCCCTGGGCCCGAAGCAAACTCACCCCTCAGATGGCCCTCTGGCTGGAAGCTGGGATGGCTGGCGGGGGAGCTAGCAGGGTGGAGCCAGCAGTGCAGGCTGACCTGGGAGCCTATGGGGTCGGGGAAAGTCCGAGCTCCTCCCCTCGGGCCCCTGCCGCGAGCCCGAAGCAAACTCACCCCTCCTATGGCCCTCTGGATGGAAGCTGGGATGGCTGGCGGGGGAGCTAGCAGGGTGGAGCCAGCAGTGCAGGCTGACCTGGGAGCCTATGGGGTCGGGGAAAGTCCGAGCTCCTCCCCTCGGGCCCCTGCCGCGAGCCCGAAGCAAACTCACCCCTCCGATGGCCCTCTGGATGGAAGCTGGGATGGCTGGCAGGGGAGCTAGCAGGGTGGAGCCAGCAGTGCAAGCTGACCTGTGAGTCTATGGGGTCGGGGAAAGTCCGAGCTCCTCCCCGCCGGGCCCCTGCTGCAGGCCCGAAGCAAACTCACCCCTCCTATGGCCCTCTGGATGGAAGCTGGGATGGTTGGCGGGGGAGCTAGCAGGGTGGAGCCAGCAGAGCAGGGTACCTGGGAGTCTATGGGGTCGGGGAAAGTCCGAGCTCCTCCCCGCTGGGCCCCTGCCACTGGCCCGAAGCAAACTCACCCCTCCGATGGCCCTCTAGATGGAAGCTGGAATGGCTGGCGGGGGAGCTAGCAGGGTGGAGCCCCCCAGAAAAAAAAATTCAACAAAATCATACAAGAAAATTTTCCTAACCTAAACAAGGACCTACCTACTAAGGTACAGTAAGCAAACAGAACACCAAACAGATTGAACCAGAAAAGGGAGTTCCCTGGATGCATAATGAAACAAGAAGCATACAGAACAATGAAAGATTACTAAAAGCTACAAAGAAAAAAGATCAAGTAATATATTACATATATATGGGGAGGGGTCAGGTTCCAGGGGAGATGGGATGGAAGTAGAGAATGAGGGAAGAGATGACTGGAAGTGAAGGGCATTTTGGAGGCATTGTGGAAGCCTAGTAGATTGGGAATGTTCTAGAATCTGTGAGAGTGATGCTAATGATGACTCCTAATAATAGGGAATCCAGAGTCTCAACTGGCCATCTCATAGCCAGACAAGGCTTCCAGTGATAGGAAGGGTTAAATTAATTTCAGGGGTTCCATGGAGATCTCCAGACAATCCAGGCTGATGCTAGGACAGAGGTTTGCTTTCTGTAAACTGACAGTGAGGCCCCATTGCTGAGGACAACATCCATACAGTTCAGTGAACATGGAAAGGTTGAACTGGTGCCTTCATGGAGACATCATTCCTCCGTTCTAGTGTCTTTGTTGCAGGAAAGTACTCTGCAGGCTACCAATAGAAAAAAATGAAAACCAACCAACAAAATCTTTAACTACCAATCTATCTTGCCTGTTCATTTGTGCTGGGGGAATAGTGGTATAAATTCTGTTGGAGAGGCCAACCAATGTCCAATTTAACTTGTGGCCTACTCCATGAGAGGAAGCCCACACTAATATTGCTTGGATAGCCAGGAACCAGAGACTGGAGAGCTCAGAGATATAGGATAGAACCAAAAAAGACTGATCTAAAAAAAAAAAATCAAGAAAATGATTTCTAATAATATTCCACTATACTCTAGATTGGTACCTTCTGATGAATTCTTCATCAGAAACACTTCCTCAGGCAGCAGATGGGAGTTGATACAGAGACCCACAGCCTAAGTAGGTAAAGAGCCTAAATATGAGGTCTCTATTGGGTTGCTTCTTTAGGATCTCAGGGAATACCATGAGGAGTGGGGTGGAAAGAAGGACTGTAAGAGTCAGGGGAGATGGAAAATACCAGAAGAACAGGCCACTGCAGTAACTAAGCAGAGCACATATGGGCTCACATAAATTAAGGGGGCAAATACAGGGCCTACATGGGTCTGCACTAGGTCATTTGCTTCTGTTATGGTTGTTGGCTTGGTGTTTTTGTGGGATTTCTACCTGTGGGAGCTATGTAACTCTGACTTTTTTGCCTGCTTTTGGGACTCCTTTCATCCTGTTAAGTTGCCTTGTCTAGATTTGGGATGAGCGTTTCCTGCCTCATCTTACTCTATTTTGTTTTGTGATGTTTGGTTGTCCCTTGGAGGCCTACTCTTTTCTGATGGGAGAAGGAGGAAAGTAGATCTGAGGGATAGGGGATATGGGAAGGAGATGAAAGGAGTGGAGGAATGAGAAATTGTATTGTGTTTTATTAGAGAAGAATCTGTTTTCAAGAAAGAAAGGAACAAAGCAAGGAAGACAGGAAAGCCTTTTTCTTTTAACATGCTAGTAGTATGTAACATGAGGGCCTGTTTGTTGGGGTTTATGTCCTGCCTAGTTTCCACAGCCAGTATGTCCCAAAGAAATTCACACAGAGGTCTATATTAATGATAACCTGATTGGCCCATTAGCTCAGGCTTCTTATTATCTCTTATTACTTATATTAACCCATTATTCTTATCTATGTTAGCCAATGGCTCAGTACCTTTTTCAATGGGGCAGGTCACATCCTGCTTCTTTGGTGTCTGGACAGAACTAAGAAGAATGGACTTTCTCCTTCCCAGAATACTCATGTTCTCATTGCCTTACCTCCACTTCCTGTCTGGTTGTCCCGCCTATACTTTCTGTCTGGTTACTGGCCAATCAATGTTTATTTAAAACATAATTGACAAAATACAGAATAGTCCCACACCACCTACCCCCATCTTTTTTAACAAAGGAAAATATCCATAGTTCAATTTTGGGGAATGGGGGCAGAGTATCCAGGTTACTTCCTGCTGACTGGGGGCACTGATAACCTTATGGGGACCTAAAGAAAATTTAGAATTATGATCAAGTCCTGACTGGAGTATCTTGTGAGTCTTGATCATCTTAAGCAGCAGTCTTGAATCTGTTCTGGATGTAGAACTCAGACATCTGGACCATCTGCTCCTACCAGAGATTTCTCAGGTGGTCTTCCTTAATAAAACCTGATTTTTCTTAACTCAGAATGAATCCACAGCCTCTCATTTCCTGTGGAAGCAAAAGCAAAATCTCTTCTCCAAAGTAACATACCTTTTGACGTCAATTTTGAAGTCAAGGTATTTTCAAAATACCTATCTTTGATTAATTTAGCAGCATTTATAAATAAATATCTTTTAGCCGCTGTTGCTTCTTCCTCAGCATTCAAACAATTCAAAGAGAGCATAACATACAATATCAAGATACTCTGTGTATTTTCCATCTTTATGTGGCTTTACTTTAAAATTTATTTCTTTTATTTTTACTTTTACTTTTTGAGACAGGTTCTCTGTATATCTTTAGCTGTCCTGGAACTCCCTCTGTAGACCAGGCTGTCTTTGAACTCACAGAGATCTGCCTTTCTCTGCCTCCCAGGCATTGGGATTAAAGGTGTCCGCCACCACACCTTGAATTCACAGAGGTCTGTTTGCTTCCCAAGTGTTGGGATTAAAGGTGTGTACCACCACACCCAACTACTCATAGAGAGCACATGCTTGCCAGGCAACTGTGAGAGTCCTGCAGAAAAACAATTGAGCAAACAATAATGCATTTTTTTTGCTAATATTGTCTTCTTTTACCTTACAGCAGCCTATTCCTTTTGTGAATACAACAGTCTCATTTTAGTAACTAATCCAGACTTCCCTTGTCACACAACTTACTAGTGACCTTATTTCTCTAGTTCCATAATTATTTCCAGGATTCTAAACCTAGAGAGGCCAGTATTCATTCCCATGTCATCAAAGAATATGTAGCTCAGTGCCTGGAACATGCAGGGTCAGAGGGAAATACCAAATTTTAACCGATTGAATAAACTTTTTTCAAACAATAGTCTTTGCTGCAGACCCTTGAAGATTATAATGCTAACTTCAAAAAAATGTATAAATAATCAGAATAATGTTGTACACTGGTCTTTTAAACCACAGTCTGCTTTAGAAATTACTGTATTGCTTAGGTTCCCTTGGGAGGAATTATGAGATAGTCAAATGCATTTGTTCTAAAGAACCAAAGTATGAAATAAATGGTAGGTAATTTATTTTCTAGGTTGACTAGCCGATTTAAACGTAATTAAAATTGCCTAGAGTGTATGAATAATAGCATCATACTTGTTATTTCTAATTTCTTTTATAAATTAATATTAATTCTTCAAAATTAACCTATATACCTATATCTCTCTATATATATTAACGTATTACTATAAGCCAACAATAATCATTCTGACAAGACAATTCTTAGGTACTCAGTAATATGATACTTAATGTATCTGTCAAAGGAAGGATGGTATTTCATCAAGCACAGCTACATTCCAAATCCCCAAAGGTGATAGTGCTACCCTCCTTGTATGGAAGCATGCCTAAGTCAGGAAATTAATTTTAAACCATTGACTTCTGTGGTGCTATTCTGATGCAGAGAAAATAATAATAATTATTGAGTGTTTTAAGTTGTCATACTTACTATTCACTTGTAGCACTAGTGAGTCTCCACTGCTTCATAAAGGGAGTAAGCTTTCAATTAGGAAGGAAGCGAAATGCTGCTGATTTGCTCCACTTAATGATGTTCACATGTTCACTTAATGTTCACATGTCACCACTGTCCTTACTTTCTAGCAAGTGAAAGATATCAGATTGTATCAAAGACAAACAATAAAATTGAAAAATTTTAGTACAGTCAGAGTAAAATGTTTATATCTGCATTAATAAGTAAACATAATAATAGTGATTTTAAAACACGGTCACTTTGAACCAAAACAGATGACTTGGTAGTAATTACCTTCTAACAAATTTGGGGATTACAACAGTGTTTACATATGGAGAGGAACTTCCCAGAGCTCTGTGAATTCACTGAGAATCTGACTTCATGAACTGCTGACAATTCTGCAGAACAGGCAGACTCTAATTTTCTCTATTGAGGTGGACTCTGAAATTGTGAATGTAGGCAGTGAGCTATGAAAAGAGGAGAATGAAACCCAGTTCAGTTTGACTTTGCCAACATGGATCAGACTTTGGGGAGCTCTATGCCAGGAAGTTTATTGTCAGCATATTTAAACTATAATAAATTTGGGAAAAGGTTTCCAGGCAACAATCAGTCCACTCAGGTTAATTCAAGGTGCACAATAAAGCTTAAGGTATGACTGCGTAGAAATTCCTTTACAAAGTACATGAGATCCTGAGAATGAGATCTATAGCTAAAAGGCCTGGAATCTAGTGTGGTCTCTGTCCAATAGCATAAAAGTCAGCAAGTTATAGAATAACATCTCCCCTAAGGATCATTAATGATCTAGGGAGGAAAGAATCTAGAATAATCAGTCTGGGGAATTAGTGTGAGGGCTGTCCCTATAGATAGCAAAAGATCACCATATCATTGACAACCTACATTCTCAGATTTCTATTTGATTTTTATCCTTCATTGAGGAGACATCTCTGGGTGATTAACATTTCTGGTTCTCTTAGTGATTTTTTTGTGAGTACAAGACTCTTTTCCCCTCTACTCTTTATCCTCAGTATTACAGTAATAGTAATGTGTACAATATTTATACTTTTATTAGATTTACAAATCAGTCTGTTTACCAGTTTTGACAGACACATTTGATCACTCAACAAAAATTTGCTGAAGGTCTGCTATATGGTAGAATAAAATTTCCACACTCATGGACCTATGTAAATCTCTATGACTTCTAACACAGAATGAGCAATGCCTAAATTCTGTTTACTTTGAGATTTCAAATTCTGCTTTTGAACCAGATTCCTGGCAGCTTCATACCCACTATACACCTCTGCTTTTCTATATGGTTCTTGCCCCGCTACATCCTAAAGGCATCTTTAAATATTTTATGGTATACCAAATTGTTGGCAGAAACTTCTTGTCTTGGAGCTGTTCAGTCCCAAATACCCACAGCCACTTCCCAAATTACCGCAGAGAGGTTTAATTTTACTTATAAATGCACTGCCAATAATTCAGGCTTATTATTAACTAGCTTTTACATTTTAAGTAAACCCATATTACTTATTTACACTCTGTTACCTGGCAGTACCTTTTCTCAGTACTGCATGCCCATATTGTTCTCTGTGTCTGGCCAGCACCCTGACTCAGACCTTCTCCTTCTCATCAACCTTAGTTCGGTCATTGTGCTTATACATCCTGCTTAGCTACTGGCTAATTTTTATTAAATCAATTTGACTGACAAATCTTTACAGTATACAAAAGAATTATTCCACAATACTAAGTATAAAAGTCATTGTTATTTTACAATAAATATCTTTAAGGAGAAATATTTTTGTGCTGTTTTTCTACATGTCATTTAATTTAAAAAAATATATATTACTTTCTGTCCTTACTGGAAACCATAAAAAATGAAGAAGGAAAGGAAGGAAGGAGGGAAAGAAGGAAGGAAGGAAGGAAGGAAGGAAGGAAGGAAGGAAGGAAGGAAGAAAATCAAGACACTGAAAATTAGAAAATAATGAGATAATAACAACAACTAAACTAAGAGATAACAATCATCACTTTAGTCATATGAAAAGGAGATGACATTAGGCACAAATGTAGAAAAGGAAGATGATTCTGCCATTAATTACCAAAGGCACAAATGTAGAAAAGGAAGATGATTCTGCCATTAATTACCAAAATGACAGCAGCATAATTCTGAAAGATTTATTAAGAAATATATCACTTGTTTTTTTTCTTCTGGTCACTTACACACTTTATTTGCATTCTTGCCTCTGGTCTTTAGACATTATTTTAAATTGTATCATGAAGAAAATGTGTATGTTTCTTGTTTCATAAGCAGATCAAATTAATTTTATTGCATCAGTAACAGAAGTCATAACTTATTTCAAGCCACATTTTTCTTTTTGTTTTTTTCTGGTTTTTTGTTTTTGTCTTTGATTTTTGGTTTGTTTGTTTGTTTGTTTGTTTTTGAGATAAAGTTACTCTGTGTATACTCCTGACTGTTCTGGGATTTGCTCTATATAACAGAATGTAGAAGCATTTCATTTGTACTTTAGTAAATAAAACTTGCCTGAAGATTAGAGAGTAAAACAGCCCCACTGGTAAGCCTTCCAGACCAGGTAGTGGTATCACACACTGTTGCTGTGGGAGCTCCTTCTGCTCCTTCAACCAATAACTGCTGAGATACCAGCCCATTGGGTCATGGTCTTTCTCTCTTTAAAAAAGCAGCGGCTGTCCTCCACTCTCTCTCTGGCTTCCTGCTCCACTTCCGGCTCCTAGGCTCCTTTCCTGATTGTGCAGAGGGGCTGTTGTCTGGGACAGTAATCTGTAAATTTTTTCCCCTCTGAATAAATAACCATTCTATTAATCATAATTCCAAACTGGTGAGGGATTGTTTATGACTTACACCTTCATCTGGCACACAACGGTTGGTTGTAGAATCCTCCCTTCCCCCGCTCAACTGCCTGCCGCCAGCTCAGCTAGGCATGAGTCCTCCCTCAGCTGCAGTCCGTGCCCTGGGTGTGGAGCCAGCAGTTCAATATAAACTATCACGCAGTGGCTTTTCTTGCTGCAATTGTTTACATTTTCTCATTAGACGCCTCAGATTGGCTTCAAGTCCCCACGTGGATTTGAAGTCCACATCTCCTGAGCTCCACAGGCTCAGGACAGTCTCTGCCCACCTGGTTTGCTCTTTTCTGAGTTGTTTTTTAAATCTCTCTTGCAAGTGCAGTGCTCGAGTGGCATGAATCAGAACGCAAGCAGTTTCCAAAATATGCAACCCCTCGGGGCAGCTCGTTCACGTGAAGGCATATGCAGCTTCTGGGTTGCTCTTCTCTACCTTGGATTTTGGGTTTCTGGTTCTGTGTATGGAATTGATTTAATTACATTTTCTTTGTTGAGCAACTTATATTTCCTAGTTTTTAACAAATACTAAGACGGACACTGAAACAGGACCCCATTTCCATCACCTTTGCAGTGGTTCAAGTTGCCACTTGGCAACAGCGCCGCCTATGAGATAATAGGTAATATGGCAGTTTTTGTTTCCAATGCCAATTTTATTGTTTTCTTTAATAATACAATCGATTATGTCATGCAAGGTTTATATGACTATGGGGATACATTAATTTACTTGTTACTAAGTTTCAGTTTTCTTTTCAATATTCTATCATTAAGGATGATACAATTTATATGGACTAATAATGAATGACTCGTTGAAAGGATTAAATTATTGAAAATCAGGGGTTATCTGAACAAGTGGATACTATGATATACAAAATTAACTCCATATGCAAGAATACGAGGAAGTTACCTGAAAGGGTTCAGGCTGTTGAATTTGACGCTCAGATGATACCACAAAGTTTTGATAAGGTAACAGATAGAATGTACCTCCAGAATGGGAACCAAAAACTGATACCTTAGTGAAATTCCTAGAAACACAGATAGGTCAGGAGATTCAGGATTTAAGAGAGACAATGATAAAATGATTTGAAATGATTGAAGAAATTATTGGAGTTGGTGAACAGAGTAAGAAGGCACAAGGACAGGATACATTGCAACCACCTGCTGTTAGAACTGGCTTACCCAGGGTTCTAACGACATACCCTCTAATTTATTCTGAAAAAGCGTCAACTTCTAAAGACTCAAAGTGAGTTAAAGAAGTTAGATGGACACCAATAGCAATGAATGATTTAAAAGAAATTAAGCAAGCTGTCATTAATTATGGCTTGCACTCTGCATTTGTTAAGGAAATAATAAGGAATTGGGCTTCTAATGTCCCAGCTACGCCCCATGATTTCTCTCAGCTATTGTCTGCAGTCTTAGATGATGGGCCTTCCTTGATGTTTGGAATTTATTTCAGAGAAGAATCCAAACAAATGGAACAGCAAGGAAGAGCAAAAGGTGTGGAGGTTTCCCAAGATCAAATTCTTGGTGTAGGAGCATATGCTGATCCACAGGTCCAAGCTCTTTATGATGAAGAAGTACTGTCATAATGTCACAAGCAGCCTTGAATGCTTTGAATAGAATACAAGATTCAGCAAAAAGGGTTGAATCATATACCAGGGTTAGGCAGGGATAGAGAGAACCCTTTACTGACTTAGTGCAAAGATTAATTAATGCTCTGAACATAGGGGTAACAGACCCAGAAGTAAGACGAATGCTTCTTGAATCTCTAGCTTTTGAATATGCAACTACAGAATGCAAAAAGATAATTGGGCCTTTAAGGTCTAGATCAGCACCTATGGAAGAATGGATACAGCATGCAATGACTGTTGAGATGTTTAGCTATAATGATGAATCCTGGGTAGGAGAAGCGATTTCCAAAGCTATGAGGAGAAATCAAAATACCAGGTGTTTTAATTGTGGTAAATTAGGACATCTGAAAAGGGATTGCAGGCAAAGAAATTCTAGGAATAATATCTCCTCTGGGAATGACAAAAGTAGGAGACCTCAGCCTTCAGGTATAAGTAGGAGATGTGGTAAAGTCCGACATTGGTCCAACGAATGCAGGTCAACAACAGAGAGACAAGGCAACTCGATACCATCAGGAAATCCCTTGAGGGGCCTCTTGCAGGCCCCCAAGCCAAAAGTGGCCCAGTCATTCCCAGTTACAGTGAAAAATGTGTCTCACCAAGAAAATTGAAAACTCCAATGTCTGCCGTAAAAAGTAATACTGGTCTAAATGATGAATTACATGTGGAGAATGAGTCAAAAAATTCAGTAGGACAGAGTAAACGTATATTTTGGTAGACTTCTATTAACGATCAAAGACCAAAGCTAAGAGTCTGTATAAATGGCATTTTTATTGAAGGCTTATTAGACACAGGTGCGGATGTAAGTATCATTACTCCAGAATCTTGGCATTCACATTGGCTTCTTTAAGAGGTAAATGTTCAGTTCCTGGGAATTGGAACCCTATCTCATGTAAAACAAAGCACGAGATGGGTTGAATGCATAGGACCTGAAGGGAAAATGGGAAGACTAAGGCCATATATAGCCAATATTGCAATAAATTTATGGGGCAGTGACTTGCTACAGCAATGGAATACCCAGATTAAATTCTGGGATTGATATAATGAGGTATTATGGAAAAAGGTCACCAGCCATTCAGGCTGTACAAGAACATACAACAAATAGCAAACCTTTAGAGGTACCAACAGCCCTCCCTTTAAAATGGCTAACTGAAAAGCCAATATGGATCAAGCAGTGGCCTCTAGCTGAAGATAAAGTACAGGCTTTGGAACAGCTGGTACAAGAGCAACTAGATGCTAACCATATTGAAGAATCAACCAGCCCTTGGAATTCTCCTGTGTTTGTTGTAAAAAAGAAATCTGGTAAATGGAGAATGGTGACAGATCTAAGAGCTGTCAACAAGGTAATTCAACCTATGGGTACGCTACAATTTGGAATTCCTTTGCCCTCTCTATTACCAAGAGGATGGCCTCTTATAGTTATTGATTTGAAAGATTGTTCTTTCACTATACCTTTGCAAGAAAAGAATAGAGAAAAATTTGCCTTCACAGTGCCTACTTATAATAATTCTCAGCCTACTAGAAGATATCAATGGACTATCCTCCCACAGGGGATGCTCAGTAGTTCCACATTGTGCCAATATTTTGTTAATAAGCCATTGGAAATAATTTATAAGCAATTTCCCAAGTCCATAATTTATCATTACATGGATGACATTTTATTATCTGATTCAAATAAAGCTACTTTGGAAAGTATGTTTGAAGAAGTAAAAAAAAAGTCTTGCCTAGGTGGGGATTGCAAATTGCTCCTGAAAAAAATTCAAAGAGGAGATTCTATTAATTACCTAGGGTACAGATTAGGGTTAGAGAAAATTCAAATGCAAAAGGCACAAATTAGAATAGACCGATTACAGACTCTTAATGACTTCCATAGATTGTTAGGAGACATTTCCAGTCTACAACCAGCTGTTGGGATAACACCTGATCTAATAGTTCATTGAAACAAAACCTTAGATGGTGACAAAGATTTGAATAGTCCCAGATAATTGACAGCTGAAGCAGAAAAGTAACTGACAATGATTGAGGAAAAATTACAGGAGGTACATGTAGATAGGGTGAATCCAAATCTTAGTTCCATCCTAGTAATATTGCCTTCCAGAATTTCTCGTACAGGGATTTTAATGAAGAGGGAAGATATTATTTTAGAGTGGATATTTATACCTCATAAACCAAGTAAAAAATTTAAAACTTATATGGAAAAAGTCTCTAAATTAATTATAAAAGGTAAACTGAGACTTCGTCAACTAGCAGGTATAGACCCAGTAGAAATTATAGTGCCTTCTACTACTGAGGAAATAAGAAAGCTATGGGAAGACAGTGAACCATGGCTAAGAGCTTGTGCTTATTTTTTGGGAGACATTAACAGCAATTATCCCAAAAGTGATAGACTTAACCTCATAAAGAGAACTTCTTGGATTCTTCCTGGAATTGTACATAATGCTCCAATAACTAGAGCCAGGACATTTTATACTGATGCAAAAAATTAGGGAAAGCAGGTTATAAATTGGAAGAATTGAGTAAAGTGGAACAAAGCCCTTATAATTCTATCTAGAAGGTAGAATTATATGCCATTCTTATGGTGCTAAGGGATTTTAAAGAACCTCTTAATATAGTTACAGATTCACAATATGCAGAAAGAGTTATGTTGCATATTGAAACCGTTGAATTCATACCAGATGACACAGTTGACTTCATTGTTTATCCAGGTACAGGACATAATTAGGAATAGGCTTTGTCCAATGTACATAACACACATCTGGTTCCATACCGGTCTGCTTGGCCCTCTAGCAAAAGGTACCGCTGAAATTGACCAATTATTGATTGGAAGTGTGTTGCATGCCTCAGAATTTCATAAAAAACATCACATCAATAGTAAAGGCTTAAAGAAAGAGTTTTCCATTACATGGCAACAAGCTACGGACATTAAAAAGAGGTGTCCTACTTGTTCTTTCTATAATCAAACACTGTTGCCTACAGGGAGTAACCCAAAGGGTACTCAACGGAATAAAATCTGACAGATGGATGTGTTCCACTTTATGGAATTTGGTAAATTAAAATACGTACACCACACCATAGACACATATTCAGGTTTAGAATGGGCAATTGCCCTGAGCTAAGAAAAAATTGATTCGGTAATCACACATTTATTGGAAGTTATAGCCATCATGGGTATACCTGCACAAATAAAGACAGACAATGGTCCAGCATATGTATCTAAGAAAATGAAATGCTTTTTCGCTTATTATAATATAAAACACATTACAGGTATACCAAATAATCCTACAGGTCAGGCAGTTATAGAAAGATCAAATCGTACTATAAAGGATATGCTGAATGAACAGAAAGGGATGAAAAACACCCCCAGAAAAAGATTGCATAATGTTTTATTAACCTTGAATTTTCTTAATGCTAATGAGAAAGGAACAACAGCAGCACAGAGGCATTGGATAATGGAAAAAACTTCTGAATTAAACCAACCTGTTTATATCAAAGACGTACTAACCTCTCAATGGAAGCCAGGAGATGTGCTACGTTGGGGAAGGGGTTTTGCTCTTATTTCCATAGGAGAAGAAAAATTGTGGATACCATCAAAATTAATAAAGGTTCGATTTGAAGAGGAGAAACCTCTTGGAAAGGTGAAATGACAGCTCATCTGCAATGATGATATTCATACAGGTGGTAAGAAAAACATAGAATGGGGGCAGGTTCTGTTCTTATCTCCACAGCAAAACACTCATCTTTGAAAAATTCAAGGGACCCTGGACATGTGAATACTGACAGACGGAAAAATAACGGCCCAATAGGGATTATCAAGAAAACTGAATAGGTTCTGTAAGTAAAATATACTAAATCATATTTCTAAATTTATAGAGCTGGTTTTGGAGTTGGACTCTGGCTCAGTCCCTCTCTAATTCCAAGCCTGTTGTTAAAAGAGAAACCCGGAGTTTCTGGAGTTTCTGTCTCATGTCAGGAGCCATGATATGGGACAGAAAGAAATATGAGTTTAGAAAACATCTTTGCTTTTCTTCATATCTATCGTACCTTTCATTAAATATATCTATCATGCTTTTCATTGAACATATGTATGTCTGTATATGTCTATATGATTAATGTTTAAGTTTTCCACAATGAGCAAAGAGTTTTTCCTGCAGTGACATTTGAAGTTTCCAGGAAGAAGATGGGGCCCCATAACAACAACTCCACCCAGTTGATATGACATCATGATACTGATAGCGCTACTACAAGACCTGTTTTTGGTACAAGCTACACAAAACGGTTCCAACGTGGTTAGCTGAAATGGTGCACATCTTGTACAACATTCTGGCCAGACCTTCACAAAATACTCAGAGACTATTTGCAATTTTAAAAGACATTGATCTTTAAATTTAACCATCATTTCACTTTCACAGGATCCCCTAGAAAGAACATCCCCCCCATGACAGCTGGAAGTAATTCTAGAGGATGATGTCCCCTCTCCCAGTAAAGTTTGTCCTTGGGTTAGGGACATCATTTAGGGGTTGATTATAATTAGTATATGGTTGAGGGTTGGGGGAAGAATTTTATAAGCTCAGGGATCTTTTTAGAAAAAAAAAGAAGAAGGATAATTGGATGATGCGATAATAGATTTGTACTTGTGAGCTATTGTTTTTAGACAAATATATTGATATTGATTCTTGTATATTGATACAAAGTTAAATTATATTGACTATTGTATGCATGCATACTTCTACCTCTATTTAAAACATTTTTATGTATTGACATATATATTGTATTGATATATGTATATTTACCATATTGTATTGTACATTTCTACCTCTGATTAAAATACTTATATATTGTTTATGTATTGACATATATATTTACCATATTGCAATGTATACTTGTACATTGTTTATATTTGGAGGTCATATTGTCCTCATTTATTGCACAGTTGTTTATTGTCTTAGTCTTTAAGTTAGATAGGTATTGAGAATTATATAGATCAATAGTCATCTATGTTTGTCATTTTTAATTAGACTAACCAGGTTCTTTAGATACATAGAGATTATATTCAGTATAGATAGATAATCTTCAACCTCTTCAAAGAGCTGTAGAAAATGGCCTTTAATCTAACTCAGAGTTTTCTGGTAGTGAGACACAATCACTCCTGGCAACACCAATCTATTCCTGAGAGATTGTTGAGCACCAAAGACACTCCACCTGGAGCCTTTCTTCTTGGCAGAACTGACCTTTGGGTAAAGAAATGCCTGTACCTCAACTACTGACAGAGATACAGAGGATCTGTAAATGGATAAAACAGGACTGTGATGTCCTGCCAAGACATGGTAAGATAGTTTTGAAAAGTTTCTTGCCTTTGAAAATGGTTTGTCAGTTACATTAGGCCTTAGTCAAAGTTGGTTGCTTTAATGCTGCGAGCGTGACTTTGGGTGGTTGCTCAGGTAGCCAGTTGTCTCTGTGATTTGTTACATGTTTTGGAAGTTGTTTGATTGCACTTCCTAATTACTCAGGTAACATTATTTCCCTTCTCAGATCTCCGATGGGGTTGAAGACTATATAAATGTAGTTACTTTCCTCGCATGATTTGGCCAAGTTATTTATTATACAAGACTAAAGCTAGTTAGAATAGAATATTTGTACTTATTGTATATAATTTAATAGTAGGCTTAGAACTCTCTTACTTAAACAAAAGGGGAGGTGCTGCAGGAGCTCCTTCCATTCCTTTAGTCAATAGCCACTGAGATACCAGCCCACTGGGGCGTGGTCTCTCTCTCTCTTTAAAAAAGCAGCAGCTGTCCTCCATTCTCTCTCTGGCTTCTGACTCCACTTCCGGCTCCTAGACTCCTTCCCTGATCATGCAGAGGGGCTGTTGTCTGGGACGGTGATCTGTAAGTTTTTTCCCTTTGAATAAATAACCATTATATTAATCATAATTCTAAACTTGTGTGGGATTGTTTGTGATTTATACCTTCAAACATGTTTGAATATAGATGCAGAAAGATATGATTTCAAGATCACGTGGTACAAAGATATGTGCAGTAACTTCTACATCCCCAACATTATTTTTTGACATGATGCTGGAACTTATGTGTTAGCAGAAGTCCATTTATTCTTCTAGACTCTAAACTCATCTTGATCAACTCAAAATGGAAAATAAAACAGTGTAAGAAAAGTCAAAAGTTGTCTGAAAAAAATCAACAAAATAACCAAATACCTCCAAGAGAATAATCTGAGTGTATAGAAACAATGTAACAATTATATATATAAATTGGTTTGAGGCTTCTCTTTCTGCATCTTTTTAGGCACAAACATTATATAAAGGTATGCCTACCATGATAATCTCAGCCAAGATTTGTTCACATGTTGTCAAGAGATCATAGAGAAGACCTGATATTGACAAATAAACTGAATCATCACCTTCTATAGTAGTCAAAGCTCCATATGTTAGAAGCAAACTACACAGCCAATGTCTGCCAGAATTAACAATCTCCAGGATGAGGAGGATGGGAAGGTACAATAGTAACCAAAGTATTTCATTTATTTTGTTTTCTTAAAAAACAGTACAGAAAACAAGGCTTCTGATTCAATTTTACTCCTTAGTAAGCAAGTGACTGAAGATGTTTCACATCTACCTCTACTAAATGTTTAGAGTAACCTTGGCCTATCTACTTAGTCTTTATGTATTTGGTATGATATTGAGAAAGGCAATATAGGGAGGTGTGTAGAGAAATGTCCAGAGAGATGACTTGGTGGGTAAATGCACCTGCTGTTCAACAGGATAATCTGAATTTCATCTTAGAAACCACATTGAGATGGAGAAAACTGACTCTACAGATTTTCCTATGACCTCCACACCAGCACTATGATATGCACGCACTAACACCTACACACAAACAACATAAATAAAAGATTTTAAATATAATAATAAATATTTAAAAGATACATAAGTGAACATTCAGTAAAGACAAAGTATTGTTACTTTTCCTAAAAAAAAAATGTCTTTCTATATAATGGCAATGTTGTATATGCTATTCTTATTATTATTGCCTTATGATTGTTTTTTACCATACAAACATGGAGAGTTGTGATCAAATCATTGAATATCCTTTATAGACTTTGAAATAGCTGTTGTTAAGCTCAAAAATAACCTTTATATATTATTATAATAGCAATACTTTAAACAATTACTACCATATTCTTTACGAAATATATTTTACTTGTTGTTGTTATGTGATGAGGAAGATACTTATAGTATTTTTTTTCTCAAAATTGTATTCCAACCACTGTACAAATCAAAGTCCCTTAGAGGGTTTCTATGACTCACAGCTCCTTGTCAACCATGACTTAGTGAAATAAAAGTTAACTCCTATCCCTAACAACAGAAAAGCAGAGAGAATTTTAAATGTGGTAAAATTATACTAGGTATTTTTATTTTTACAAAGCAAGTATGTTTTAATTTATATTCTGATGAGACACTTTTAAAAATAAATTCTTCTCTCATACAATAGATTCTGCCCACAATTTTCCCTCGCTCCTTTTTCCTAGTTCCTCTTCGTAGACTTAGTCAATAATGTAACTCAATCTTTCTCAACCTTGAAAGCAGTATGGTAAATGAAAGATGGGTCAAATTTCAGTACAAATTCCTATGAATAATGACCTGATAATGTTGAATAAAGGTTAAGATGTGGGAGTTTCCTTTGTGTGCTATGATTACCAATAATGAATAATGAAACTTCCTTGGCCTGTTGATAGGGTAGAACTTAGGTAGGCAGAGAGGACTGGACTGAATTCTGGGAGGAAGGGGGCAGAGTCAGAGAGACACCATGAAGCCATCACAGTTAGACATGCTGAATCTTTGCTGGAAAGCCACTGCCACATGGGGATCTACAGATTAATAGAAATGGGTTAAATTAAGATATAAGAGTTGGCCAATAAAAAGCTAGAGCTAATGGACCAAGGAGTGATATAATTAATACAGTTTCTGTGTGGTTATTTTGGGACTGAGCAGCCAGGAACGAACAAGTGGCTGTCTCCTCCCACAGATTGGTGCACAATGTGGGGCTAACTAAATCCATGTAAAACCTGAGAGAGCTTAAAAAGAAATCCTGAACAACAACAACAAAAAACATACAGAGTTTAAGATCTAAATGAGTCACAGTGTTGGATAAATGTGTGTAGGCTTGGGAGAGGAAAGAAAAAAATATCAACAGTTATAAAATGAAGTAAATGATTTTAAAAACTTAAAACAAAGTCTTTTAACAGACAGACTACATAAAAAGTAATAGAGTAAAAATAAATAAGTCATGTAAAGATGGAAAACTCATCAAGAGTCTGAATCGTGTATATTTTTTGTGTCTTCCTTGAATTTTTGACTCTGAAAGAGCAAAATACAGAGAGACATTTCATTGTATGGGCTACTAAGATAAACTAGCATATATACTATAAAGGTATCTTGACTTCAAAATTTGGGTCTAAGGATATGTTGCTTTGCAAAGGAAATTCTTCTTTTTGTCTCCACAGAGGATGAGAACCTATGGATTCATTCCAGGCTATTATGGTTTGACAGACCAAGACCTCCTGAAGGGTTGCCTTAAATACCCCTTAAAAGTACACCCCTCAAAAAATTACTTTGCCCAATAAACACCAGAAAGAAGTTTGGACAGAACTGCATCCATATTCTCAAATATTGTTTGTAAATGTTTCTTTACATTTAAAGGGAGAAATAATATAGATATACTATAGAGATTTGTGTTGGTATGGATCTTGGTTTATTGATAAAAATTTAAGTTAAATTTTGTTATACTGTATATGTATATTTCTGCTCTTGATTAAGGTATTGTGTTTATGTACTGTGGTTGCCAATAATGAATAAAGAAACTGCCTTGGCCTGTTGATAGGGCAGAACTTCGGTGGGAAAAATTGGACTAAATTCTTGGAGGAAGTGGGCAAGTCAGAGAGACGCCATCAAGCCGCTAGAGTCAGACATGCCATATCTTTGCTGAAAAGCCCCTGCTATGTGGTGAGATACAGATTAATAGAAATGGGTTACATTAAGATATAAGAGTTATCCAAAAAGAAGCTGGAGCTACTGGACCAAGCAGTGACATAATTAGTAGAGTTTCTTTGTGGTTATTTCAGGGTTGAGCAGTTGGGAATGAATGAGCAACTCTCTCCTCCTACAAGGTTAAAAGGGTATGTCTTGCTGGAATAAACTAAAAATTATTGACCAAATAATCTTGCAAAACTACTACTTTGCAGATATGGATTTCTTGAAATAGAAGGTTTTTTTATGAATTTAGTAACCAGCTTCATGGCAACATTCAAAGAGAGCCAGTAAGATCGCATGAGATTCCTTCCAGGTTGTATTTCAGCCTCCTTTTCTTACATAGTTGTACATCCTTGGACAAGGTATGTATCCATCTAACTTCAACGTGCTTTTCCTAAGCTTAGAAAAGGGCTGATTACATCTACATGGTTAGGGTTATGAGGGCTAATTAACAAGTGTACATACATAAAGCTAACTATCATTCTACCTCATGTTTTCAGTATGAGTCTGTTGCTCCAATATACCTCCTGGAGGCAGCACTGGTTATTAATCTCAATGCCTGAGTCACTAGCATCTATCTTGCTACTTTGGAAGTAAGGTTAACAGCTTCACTTCTACTTCTTACTACTCTTCTTGCTCAGAGGTAGAGATACTCCCCCTTTAAGTATAAGCTCACAGTTTGAGATTTTTTTTTGGTCTCCCTTTTCTATAAAATGTTCCTTTGAGCTTCTTAAAGTAGCTCTTGAATCTTGCCTCAATCCAAGATCACTCATCAGCTCACCATCAGTGCTGCCAGGTACTCAAGTCTCACAGACCAGACAAGCTACTCCTGCTTCCTCAGAACTACCCAACAGAGGTTCAACACACTTGTTTGAGACTTTTAGTGTGTCTGTTGTGTGATATTTTGATTGTGTCCTGACAAATAAAACTTGCTTGGAGTCAGAGGACAGAGCTATCACTAGCTGATCAAAATTAACCATAGAGGTTTGGAGGACTGAAGACAAAGAGAAGACAGGAAGTAGTAAGTGGATTGGGGGAGGAAGAAGGGAGGAATGAAGGTGAGAGAGGATCTCAGTCTTTTTTGGGTTCCTCCAAAAAAGGAATCCAACAAAATAGACTGTAGAGTTAGGATGCGACTGGCAGCTTTTCCTAGATTCTCTGATTTTTCAGGTTTTTACTCCTGATTTTTTATTGTTAAAGGTTAATTAGATTAACACCTCATGTGTCTTTTGTGAAAATCTCCAAATGTACAGTTTTTTGAAAGCATATCTCCTGGTGATCTCCTGGTAGTAAGACCTCATGCTGGGCTTTCCAATAGATACCATCTTTCTCCTTAGGCTTTTTGGGACATCATGTCTAAAGATTCAATTTGTTTGTGAATAACTCTACATGTCTGTAACAACCAATTCTGTGTTACCCTCTCGGTACAGTTCACTCGCAACCGTACCTTATGTGAGTCAGGCAAAGGCCTGGAGATTGAAAGAAACACACAAGAGACCTTGGTCATTCGAAAGAAGACCAGCCGAATGCCCTTTATTTAGCTTTCTATAAAACTAATATACTTTTGCTGCTGCAAAAGGATTACCTCCCAGGCAGGGGGAATCTGGCTGCTACAAGGATTTCCTCTCAGGCAGGTGGGAAATTACCGTACCAAAGATAAAACAATGCCCTACAGCTAATCACCAGGCTATGGCAGAGGGAGCACAGGAGCAAACAGGATGCTAGATGACTGGCCAGAAATAGTCCTAGAAATTCACCCCAAGGAGCAAGGGGAGACCAGGCCCTACAGATCCCCCTTCTATATAAATTATATGACTAGGCTTGTCTTGGGTGGCATTGGACATCAGGCAATTATCCCTTACCCATCACGGGAAAGCATCCAGGTCAAAACACATTTCCTGTCTTAGGTTAGGGAAGCCCCCCAAAACCTTACCCATCATTGGCTCACTAGTCACCCATCACACCAGATTTCTGTTGAAAGATACTCCGGGGCAAATGCTAAGAGGACTTGTCACGTGGCAACATTGACCTGAGCTTGCGTTAGGCTCTGGCACCATGAAACCATGAAGATGATGCTCCAGCACATATAAGCACTCCTAAAGGAGACTGTGCCTGCTCAATCCTAAATAAATCTGTCCAAAATGGAGCCCTTAAGTAAGGTCTCAGCACTGGTAGAAGGAACCCTGGTATAGTTAACTAGAATAATAATAATATCCAATTTGTTAATCTTATCCTCCAGGGTCCATGAATAACAGCAAAAAGCCTTTTTTGTAACCTAGCAGAGGTCAAAACACACAACCAATTGTAAAATTAACTGCAGTATCTAATTGTAAATTTAGCTCAATTTGAATGGCCAAGGCATTTGCAAACTGTCCTGAGAAGGTATCCATTGTGCTAGCAGAAGCAGCTAACTGATTAAAGGAAAATTTTAGCAGCATTAGCCACTCTGGCAGCCACAGCAATGGCTACCAATAATATGGGAAGGGTAAATAGGTAAAGGAACAATACTTGGCACTTGGACCACCACAGCCAGCTCTTCAGGAACCCAGCTACTCTTCAGTTGGCAAGCCAGTGTCTGTTGGATCTCTTGGTTCTGTCCTGTCTTCAGGCTTTTGGACAGGAAAATTCACAGCACGCACCAGATGCTCAGGTACCGAAATCGGATTGTCAGAATCCTGCAGAAAAACACAAACAGCTCCCCTTCCCCAGATTAGTACAGGATCTGGACCATACCAGTTGCCTTCTGCTAGATTTTTTCATTTACAATGAGGCATCCCAGAGGAATTTGGCCGCCAATGTCATTCATCAGTGGTCTGAGACTGAGCATCAACAGTCAAAAAATTTAAAATTTATAAAATAAAAGACAAATGGTCTTTGGGGGTGGAACCATAATCCCCCTTTTTGTTTTATTCAAATAAGCTTTGAGTGTACGATGCACTCGTTCTACTATAGCTTATCCTTGAGGATAATAGGGTATACCCGATTTATGAGAAATAGAAAACTCAGAGAAAATTTAGCAAAGCCAGTGCTGGTGTAGGCCAGTCCATTATCAGTTTTTACAGTTTTTGGAACTCCCATGTAGGCAAAAGCCTGGAGACAGTGACTTTTAACATCCCGTAATTTTTTTTCTCTATGAGCTGAGGCAAAAATAAGGTGAGAATATGTATCCACAGTTACATGAACATGTTGCATGCGCCCAAAAGAAGGAACGTGGGTAACATTCATTTTCCACAAATGATTAGGAGCAAGCCCATGAGGATTAACTCCCAAATGGGGAACAGTTAAAAGTTCTATACACAAAGGGCATTTTTTACCAATATCAGTGGCTTGCTCTCGAGATATCTTAAAATGAAATCTTAAAGACCCAGCATTGAGATGAAAGCAATTATGAGCCCTTTTTGTAGCTCCATAAAATTCTTGACTCATTGCATAAATTTGGCGAGTAAGCTGATCAGTCAAAGCATTCCCCTTGCTCAAGGGACCAGGCGGGTCCGTATGAGCCCACAAATGTCCTACGTAAATGGGAACAGATCGGGCCCAAAGCAAAGTTTGAATAGCCAATAACTGCGCCTGGACTTGAGATTCAGAAGCAATATAAGCTGCAGTTTCCAAAGGCACAAGAATCTTGCTTACATACTGACTGTCAGTAAAAAGGTTAAATGGAACATCAGCATATTTCTCTAAGGCCATTTGTACAGCGATCAATTCAGCCACTTGAGCAGATTTAGCATTATCAGGCTGAATATCAAAATCAGGAGGAGAGGCCACCACAGCTCTCCCAGTGGAAGAACCATCAGTAAACACATTTCTTGCCCCTGCCAGAGGCTGCAAAGAAATAACTTTAGGGAAACATACTGGATGATTTTTGAAAAAGGTGACCAACTTATCAGAAGGATAATGATTATCAAACTTGCAGGGATTAGTGCATAAAAACAAGGCCCAATCCTCAGCAAAATTCTGCAGCCAAATTATTTCTGCCTGGGTATGTGGTGTAATGACCTTATCAGGTAACATTTTAAAGGTTTGTAAACCAAGTTTATACCCTTTTAGAATAACACGTAACACAGCTGATGGGTATGAGATAACAATTTTTACAGGTGACACATGTTTATGTATCCATAGGATGGGTTCTTTCTGCCAAAAAACTAAAGTAGGACTATGTTGAGAGGAAAAAATTATCAACTTATGAAAGGAAGTTTGATCTGGATTTTTCTGCAGAATGTCTATATAACCATTTACTATTCTAAGATCTTACAGCAACCTCCATTTATTAGATATTTTCTTAATAACAAAGATAGGAGTATTCCAGGGAGAAGTGGATGTCACTATGCATCCTGCCTCTATCTGTTATAGGAACTCACTCTGTAGACCATGCTGGCCTTGAATTTACAGAGATCTGTAGGTCTCTGCCTCCAAAGAGTTGGGATTAAAGGCATGTGCCATTACACCTGACTTTTTCCCTGGGCTGATTAACTGTCCCTTTGAAAGACTCCCGTGGGTGTCTTCCCTCGGGAGAGACCCCGTGCCCAAAGATCAGTCGAAAACACGCAGCCGGATGCAAACAGCAAGAGGTTTATTGGGGATACACATGTACCTGGGGCGACAAGTCTCTCAGAGGACTTGCACGCCTGCAGGCTGGGGGTGAGGGGTTCTTATAGGAGAGCAAAAAGCGAGGTTTACAGAAGCAAGATGCAGGGTGATAAATTTTTAACCTAAATAACAATGGGGGGAACTACTCAGCGGTTTACTGTTTCTCCTATCCTGCTCTCCCCTTCCCTGGCTGGCGACTAGATGTCTGATTGCACAGCCCCTGACTCGTGAGAGCCCCGCTTTATACGTGACTCAGGCCTCGCAATCTTCTCTTTCTTTGTTTTCTATGGCCAGTTCATAAATTCCCTGTCTTGCAGCCAGATAAGGCTGTCCTTGCTCTAACCTCAGGTGCTCAGCATTCTGGAGGCACTGAATTCCGGAGGCCTTCAATTAAGCCTGTTATTAGCTCAGCATTCCGGAGGTCCTGAGCTCCGGAGGCCCTTAATTAAGCTTGCTATCTGAAAACCTTTGCAGAAAGGCATAACTGTGGTTAAAACGAGGGGTTCTTCACCTTTTCCCTCAGGGCAATTTTTTTAATGTGTCCTGATCATCTGTATTGAAAACAATATTTTGATCTAGCTCTGCTTTGACCTTCCCTAAGGGCAGAAACAATAACCTGACCCAGCACATGAGTGTCATCACATAATCAGATAAAATTATTTAAATTGTCATCTTTATGGGGGCATATAGCCTCTTGACAAGATCTGTTAGCGTTTTTATAGGCTAATTGCTTTTATGACCGGCATAGCTGAGTCCACATCCCCCAAAATGCGACTTTCAACCTGTAGCAGGTGGTCGATAAACTCAGAATAAGGTTCTGAAGATCCTTGAAGGGTCTTAGAAAGCTGTTTTCCTGCTCCTTTGTTAGGTAAAGTTTTCCAAGCTTTAATGGCCGTGGCTATCTGAGCATAAATTGCAGGATCATATGCAATCTGTGCTGCTAAACCAGCATACTGTCTATCACCAGTTAACATGTCAAGGTTATGCTGGGGGAAACCCGTGGTGGCATTATTTTTGTGGTCTTTTTGCAATTTTCCTGCATATCACCTCTCCATAAAAAATAATCTTCCCATGAAAGACAGGCTCTGCAAAGCTGCCTTGCTTCTAAACTAATATACTTTTGCTGCTGCAAAAAAATTACCTCCCAGGCAGGGGGAAATCTGGCTGCTACAAGGATTTCCTCCAGGGCACTTAAAAAATTACCACACCAAAGATAAAACAATGCCCTACAGCTAATCACCAGGCTACGACAGAGGGAACACAGGAGAAAACAGGATGCTAGCTGACTGGCCAGAAATAGTCCTAAAAATTTGCCCCAAGGAGCAAGGGGAGACCGGTTCCTACACATGTCACAATTTTTCTTCACAGCTGCTAATTTCTGTGAGGTCACTGAATTAAGTCAGAGTGGAGAACTATGGTTAGGTAGCTTTGAACATTTTATTTGGCTATTTTGACTTAGCCTCACTCAGTAAAAGAGTTCTCTTCTTTATTATACATGTCTAATATGGTTAAAGAAACCAAGACTTTTCAAAGAGAAAGAACATATAAATTGTGGTCCCTTTAATAAAATACATCAGCAAGTAGGCTACTAATATTTGTTTTAAATATATAAATGCAATAATTAAAGAAAAGTTTATTAAGCTATGAGAGAGCAGGGCTGTGTTGCCTCTCTCTAATGAATGTATATAATTATCAAAGGATGAGGAACTCAGGGAAAGGTTAGCTGAGCTTGCTTGTTTTCAAGCAGATTTAAGTTGGCAAATGTTACATTCAGCTTGACTTTCAGATTTAAATTTGTGAACATTATATGTAGATTTAGTTTCTAATGCTAAAAATAAATTGTAAAGCTTACTTTTTCAAAATACACAATAAACATTTTTAGATGCCAAAATATTATCATTAAGCACTTATTGGTCATCTAAAGGACAGAATATACTCTACCAGGAGTTTTGTGATCTCTATAATTTTAATTGAAATAATTTTTTCCTCTAAACTCTTATAATGAGGGTTCTGGGACTATGATTCAGTTATAGGGTATCTGATGTTCTTTTCTGGTTCCACAGTGTGGTTGTCTGGATGAAAATTGTCCCCCTAGGCTCATAGATTTGAATGTTTGGTCACTATTTTAAAGAATTAAGAGGTGTGGCCTTGCTGGGTGTGTTTTGTTTCTTGGGACAGGGTTTCTCTGTGTAACAGTTCCCCCTGTTTTGAAACTTACTTTGTAGACCAGGCTGGCCTTGGTCTGCCTGCCTTTGCCTCCCAAGTGCTGGGATTAAAGGCCAGCCTGGTCTACAAAGTAAGTTTCAAAACAGGGGGAACAAAACAAACAAAAAACAAACAAAAGGTGCTCTTGTTTGAGGAAGTGTGTCACTGGGGTGGGCTTTGAGGTTTTAAAAGTCCCTGCCAAGTCCAGAGTCAGTGACTCTCTTTTGCCTCCCACCTGAAAATGAGGATATGTCTCTTAGCTAATCCCCCAATGCCATGCTCCCTGCCATGATGATAATGGACTAAGCCACTGCAAGTGCAAGAAAGCCCTCAGTTAAATAATTTCCTTTATAAAAATTGTCTTAATCATGGTATGTTAGTGTCTCCTCTTACCATGAATGAACAGATGACTAATACACACATGCATATGTACTCATGTGCACATATCCATACACATATTTTAAAGGAAGAAATTATGTAATGAAATAATGAGATCCCTAGTATAATATAAATATATTAATTTACTTAAAATTAAGTATTAATTTTTAAAGCTTTATTTTTATTCATTCTTGATGCTTTTTATATCATTCATCTCAACCCTATTCATTTTCTGACCCTTTGCATTTGCCCTCTACCTTTGCCAGCCCCCCAATAAAGTAAAATTTAAGAATAAGAAAAATGGGAAAAGGAAAAAAAATCTCATCATGGAAGCTGTAGTGTGACAAAGTGAGTCAATGCAGTAAATCCTTTCATCCATATATCTTTACTTATAAGTGTTCATTGAAAAGAGTCATTGGTCTGGTTCAAGGACCTTTTTTTCTGCAACACTATTGATGTTGGGCCCTCACAGGTACTCCTCTTGGACACATTGTTATTGCACTTTGTCCTGCATATCCTGCATCATAGAGTCTTCAGGGATTGTGCCTTCATGTGCTCCCACAGATCATAGATAGGGTGGATATTGGAGTGGGCTGACTCATAACCCTCTTTGTGGGTCTGGGAAGTTCTAGGTTTGGTCAGCCCACCAGGTCTCTCCTGTCCTCACCAAGAGGATGAGCTCCCCAGCATTGCCTGGACAAGTTCACCCCTCGTAGTGATGAGCAACAGGTGGGGTCACTTCTGCTTTGTGTCCTCAGGGTCAGCTATCCCTCACCTGCACCATCAGGGCCAGATAGTTCTAGGATAGTCTCCAAAGCTATAGAGAAATCCTATCTCAAAAAGGCAATCAAGAAATAAATTGAACTGTGTTCAAACAAAAATTTATAAATTCTTCTACATTTATTTATTGATTTACTCATTTATCAAAATAAATCATTGAAAAAATTTCCAAATTCCCTAAAGACTGCACAAATCTCACTTATTTTTTATGGTTATGGAACTCTGGTATCTGACTCCTTTGCTAAAGAGTAAGCAGGCTAGTTGGGCTTCATTCTTCATTTACCATTAGATATAGGAGTCCTTCTTGCTTGTGAGAGCTGTGACCCAAAGAGCAAACATGAAGTAGTCATGTAAACAAAGTACTTCTAAGCATTATGCAATAATCTGGAGAAACTCAGAAAATGGTTGTTACCTTCTGACAGAATAGAGTCTGCACAAATTCCCAACATATGTGACATCACAAGATTGGGCCTATTCCTGGTTCATCATCTAGGGGGGAGTCACTCATGAGTTTCTGCCCTCATCAAGGGACTATGGGCAGCTAATGTAAGCTGAGAGAGGAAATGTCATCTCCTCAGTGATCCAGTTACTGATAAGTTTCAAGTAAGTAAACCCAACTCACACTCATGCAAACAATTTAAACTTAGTAGTTTTCACATAAAAATCAAAGTAGGAAAGGGCTTTACTGAGAGAAAAGTTTTTGCAGGATAAAGAATGGGATGAGAGAAGATAGTGAGGGATGGAAATGACCAAAATTCAGTAAACACTTGTATGAGAATGTCAAAGAATTATATATAAAAAGTTTGTTGAGTGAATAAATTAATAGTTAAGAAATTAATGCTTGAGTTTATGAGAGGGAACGTTTAAAACTACATTAAAAACAATTTGGGTGGTGGCAAAGGGAGGTGGTGGAAAGAGATGGGAGGAGAGTAGGGAGGGGAAATTGCAGTTGGGATGTAATATAAATAAATAAAATGTTTTTAAAAAAATAAAGTGATGGGCATGTTAACTAGCCTAATTCGCCCATGAAACAATACCTACCTTAAAACATCAAATAACAAAATGAAGAAAAAAAAACAGGGGCAAGGTATATTGAAGGACCTTTTTCAAGCTTCTAAAGTTTTACAAAAATATGGAGATGGGAACCATGCCTGTCTTAATTCAGAGCAGAGTTCTTGACCTCTACAGAAGAATGTTTTATAGTTTGTCCAACAGTGAAATCATTTGTCATACTTATGAAATATTTAAGCTCCCATTGTCCTAAATGTAGAACTTCATGAATAAATATCTCTTTGGTTTGGTCTATTGCTTATAGGTACATCTCAAATTAGCATATGCATTTGTTTGTTGATGGTTTGACTTACTTTGTTTGTGTTTTCACCATGTGTACACACATGGAAACTAGAGGTTGAATTGGGGTATCTTTCCTTATCACTCTCCACCCTATGTTTTGGGACATGGTCTCTCACTCAACATAGAGCTTCTTCAATCATTGTCCTTTGACTAGTATGAACTCAGCATGGTCTAGCAGTGGGGTTAGAGATGCTTGTGGCCATGCTTACTTTTACATGGGTTCTGGCAATGAACTTAGAACTACATTCTTATGCAATAAACTATCTCCTCAGCCCCCAATTATTTTATTTTTGAGTTAAGGAAAATTTACTGACACTACACATTCTCTTTGTTTGTTTGCTATGCTTTTTTGAAACAGGGTTTCTTTGTATAGCCCTGGCTATCCTGGAACTCACTTGGTAGACCAGGCTGGCCTGAGACTCTCAGACTCAGGTAGCTGCTTCTATCTCCCAAGTGCTGATATTAAAAACATGTGCCACCACTGACCAGCAATACTGCTCATTCTTGATGGACATTATTTTATAATGATCTTGGTTGAAGGAGCTGGAGAGATGTCTCAACATTTAAGAGTACTTGCTGTTCTAGATTTAGTGCCCAGCAACCAGATTGAGTTGCTTGCAACCATCTTTATCTTTACATTCAGCTCCCGGGCATCCAATATCTCTGGCCTCTGAGGGCACCTATATTGATTTACACAACACACACATAGAGTCATAGACACACACAAACACACCTACACACACACAAACACACATACAGACAGGCAGACACAGATACACACAGACAGACAGGCAGGAACACAAACAGGCAGAAACACAGAGACAGTGAAGCAGGCAGGCAGGCAGGCAGAGAGACAGACACACACACACACACACACACACACATTCACTTAAAAATAAAATCTAAATCTTCCTGGTTTTAGCTGCAAATTTTCTCTCATAAAAACAAGAAGGCCCAATACTTTAAACTATTGACATTTTTAGCAAAAATGTTTAGAGGTATGAGTGAATACTAATTTGTACTCACAAAAGACATAAAGAACATGGTAGAAGAGATGAACAATATTTGTAAAAGAAATAAAATTTTGCTGATACATTAAAAGGTTGTTTTTGAAAAAGCTATAAATAGTTTTAATTCTAATTTTTGTTTCATAGCATTAAAAGGCAGTTAATCTCTAAGAGGAAAAACATTAAAACTAATTGGATTTTAAAATCTGAAGAGCCCATAGGGAAAGGTTTTTCTTGATTAAAATTTTTAAATTCATTTCCCAGCATATATTTTCGTGGGGTTTAGAAAGAGTAATTACATTCCCTGGAAGATTCAGTAAATGAAGATTCACTAATTAGCAGGTGAGCAAAATCAGGTTAGAGAGACTTGAACATGGAAGAAATGCAAAAAATACTTATCATGTGTAATAGAACCTAATACTGCAAATTCTAAGGTAATGTGCTTAATATTTATGTCTAAGTTCTAGTTTGAGATGGTATTTACAGGGTTCGTTAGATTTTCATAGGTAGTAACTCATTTGCTCTCTTAAATTTCTGTTCATTAAAGTATTATTAAAAATATTATAAACTACAAAATTTAATAAGTACAAAGTGACTTTATTCTGCAAATATAGGTCTTAAAATATTTAAATAAAATTTCAGGGTTTTTTAGAGGGGTGGGGTTTCAAGACAGGGTTTCCCTGTGTGGCTTTGGAACCTGTAGAACAGTATGACTTTAGAACATGTAGAACAGTGTGGCTTTGCAACCTGTAGAACAGGAATCTGTAGAACAGGGTGGCCTATAAATCACAGAGATTCACTTGCCTCTGCCTCTTGAGTGCTGGGATTAAGGTGTGTGCCACAGACACCTGGATAAAATTTCAGTTTTAAAAAACAATATTCAGTATGTCGACAGTTCTAGTGACATTTTACCTCAAAATTTGGGGTTCTTTTTTATTTATTTTTGTATTAATTTCTTAAAGTTCAGTTAATTCTAAATGTTTTGAAACAGAAGAATGGATAAAGAAAATGTAGTGGAAACATAGCCTGCTCCAATACTGAGGGGATTTAAGAGGGCAAACCAAGAAAAAAATCACCAAATAGACAGCCACAGCAAGGATTGAACCAAGACGCCATGATATTGCTGGCCTCATTTGAAGGAAGAGATGGGTAGGTGGCAATGCAAGAATTGCTCCATCATCCTAAAAAGCAACATGGTAACACAAGAACCCAGTGGACACACAACAGGAAAAGTTCATCATCCAAACCCAGAAGAAATAGAAGCAAACAACCTAAATGTAACTTTATGAAAATGATGGAGACATTTAAAAAGTTTCCTTTTAAAAACTTCTTTAAAATCTTCTTTAAAGAAATAGAAGAGAAGACAAACAAAAAGTTGGAAGACATTAATAAATCTCTCAAAGAAAACCAAGAAAAAGCAATCAAACAAGTGAAGGAAACAGTTCAAGTCTTGAGGTCAGAAATAGAGTTAATAAAGAAAACACAAAATGAGAAAATCTGGATATGGAAAATCTGGGTAAATGAACAGGAACTACAGAGACAAGTATAACAAACAGAGTGCAAGAGATAGAAGAAAGAATCTCAGGCACTGGGGATATTATAAAAAAAATAGATCCATTGGTCAAAGAAAACATTAAATCCAACAAATTATTAACACAAAACATTTAGGAAAGCTGGGAAACCATGAAAAGGCCAAACCTAAGAATAATAGGGGTAGAAAAACATGAAGAACTCCAGCTGAAAGGCCCAGAAAATATATTCAACTAAATTATAGAAGAAAACTTTCCAAACCTAAAGAAGAATATTCCTATGATGGTACAATAAGCATACAGAACAATAAATAGAATGAATCAAAAAAGCATCCCCTCACCATATAATAATCAAAACACAAAACATACAGAATAAAGAAAGAATATTAAGAGATGCAAGGGAAAATGTCAAGTAACATAAAAAGGTAAACCTATCAGAATTACACCTGAATTCTCAGTGAAAATCATGAAAGCTAGAAGGTTCTGAATAGATGTGCTGCAGGCTCTAAGAGACTATGGATGTAAGCCCAGAAAACTATGCTCAGCTAAGCTTTCATTTACCATTAATGGAAAAAACAAGATATTCCAAGACAAAAACAGACTTAAACAATACGTATTCATAAACCCATCCTTACAGAAAGTACTAGAAATATAACCTCAACCAAAGGAAGATAATTAAACCTACAATAACACAGACATCTGATAACCCCCACCCCACCAGCATAATCTAAAGAAGAGAAACACACAAGCACTACTTCTGAAAAATAACCAGAGTTAACAACCACTGGTCATTAATATAGCTGAATATCAATGGACACAATTCACCAATAAAAAGATACAGGATAAAAGAATGAATGTGAAAAACAGGATCCAGCCTTCCACTGTTTCCAGGACACACACTTTAACCTCAAAGACAGACACTACCTCAGAGTAAAGGGTTGGGGAAAGGTTTTCCAATCAAATGGACCTATGATACAAGTAGGTGTGGCTATACTAATATCTAACAAAATTGATATCAAACTAAAATCAATCAGAAGAGATGGATAAGAAGACTTTATACTCATAATAGGAATATTTCATCAAGATGAAGCTTCAATCCTGAATATTTATGTCCTAATACTAGAGCACCCACATATGTAAAATAAACATTACTGAAACCTAAATTGCACATCAAACCACACTGCGACATGCACTCCTTGTCCAGCAAGAAGGAATGGACACAAAATCAAGAATCCTTCTCAATCACAATTTATTGGAGCCATTTGATTAAAAAGGGGAATGGGAAAAGGGATGACGAGAGAGAGCGAAAAACCCAAAGGCAGCTGCTTTTCTAGGGTGAGAGGCTCGAATGCTGATTGGTTGATGCCATTCTGCTAGGGCCCAAGGCCACAGGACAGGTCAGGGAACCAAGTCTCTGAAATGCAAAACAAGGCCCCAAGCACACTGGCCTGCACAGCAGCATCAAAGGATTTGTATACCTCCAGGCTGTAGGACCGCTGGCACTATCTCGCCAAGGCGACATCCTGGAGGCTCCTTACAGCTCCTTCTTTTTTTTGTTTTTAAGAGCAATAAGGCAAAACTATTTCCCAATCTGGTCCCCACCTCATGATGTGTGGACAGATTAAAGAAAAGAAAAGCAAGACACACCCTTCCCGTGCAATGGGACAACTACTTCCCTGGGATTGCTAGGGCTGTGTCTGCACACCCTCCACCTATGCATACCTTCCTCTGTGCCGTGGGACTATCTGGTCCCTAGAGGGTGCAAAGGCTATGCATGGCTAATTGCCTATGAGCTCTTTAAGGCTGAGAGCCAAACTTGGGGTGAGGATACACATTCCAAGGCTGCCAAGGCCTGTGCCACAAAGACCTTGTCCCTCCTCACTTGGGCTAGCAGGTGGCACACACAATCAGAGACATACAGCACTTCCACCTAGACACAGCATGCCAGGAATATCTCTGTTCCCACCCATTCCCAAGGAGGGAGAAAGGCAGAATAGAGTCAGTCAGAAAATTGTTTAAAGGTAAGAGGCTGCACAGGGTGCTGCTCAAGGTAATATTGTGAAACAGCTGTTCTTGACACCGCCCAGGGGGTCATCTCTGCTGCCTCTGCACGATTCTTCCACAGCAGGACACTCAGCATCCACTGGGTCATCTTTCTTCTTTATTTCTCTTGTCAGTCTCGCTGGCACCCAGATTGGATCTTCACGATTCTGAGGGAAAACGCAAATTGCACCTCTGTATCTGGTAATTACCGGATCCGGTCCACACCATTTGTTAATCAATACATCTTTCCACATGACCAAATCTCGCTCCGTAGAGCTATCAAACAGGGCATGCCTGTCTGCTGCTGTTTTTCCACCAATATTTTGAATTAAAAAATTAAGTGTAAAGAGTGCAAGAGAAATCCTTTCTCTGGGGGAAGCTGCTACAGCTATCTCCCCTCTCTGTTTTTGTAAAATTTCCTTTAAATTTCTATTTGCTCTTTCTACGATACCCTGGCTTTGAGAGTTATATGGTAGGCCAGTGGTATGTTCAACTTGTAATTGCTTGCAAAAGGCTTTAAAGCCCTGTGAGGCATATGCCGGGCCATTGTCAGTTTTTATACGACTTGGCTTTCCCGAAGCTGCCCAGGCCTCTAAGCAATGCATTTTTACATGAGTTACCTTTTCCCCTGCCAGTGGCGTGGCATGAATTATTCCAGAGCATGTGTCCACCGACACATGAACATACTTTTGTCTGCCAAATTCCGAGATGTGAGTCACATCCATTTGCCAGAGTGAGTTTGGCTTTAACCCCCTGGGATTTACTCCAATATGTGGGGGATGTAACATGGTCACGCAGGAGGGACAGGCTTTTACCATCCTCCTGGCATTCTCCCTAGAGATCTTAAACTTTAAGTGAAGTGTATTCGATGGAACATGATAGAGATGATGGAAATCTCTAGCTAGCTGGAGTGAATCTGTAGCCACAAGGGCGAGTGCTCGAGTAGCACCATCAGCTTGAGCATTGGCCTCTGCCATACGTCCTGGCAAAAGAAAATGGGCTTGAATATGAGCAACATAAAAGGGATTTTCTCTTTTTAGAATATGTTTTTGTATTTGTAAAAGAACATTAGACACTGTACTTGAGCTGCGAATTGAGGCTGCAACCTCAAGAGAGGCCACAGCATTGACCACATATTGTGAAACTGAAATTAAATTAAATGGCTCAAGAAATCTCTGAAACACCTCCAAAACCACCAAGCACTCAGTGACTTGGGGGGAATCAGGCCGAAATTGAAAGACCACAGGTTTAGCATTTCCTGCCACCAAAGCCCCTTTTCCAGTCTTTGAGCCATCTGTATAGATAGTTAAGGCTCCTTCTAATGGGTGGGGCGAGGTAATCCTGGGAAAATACACCAAATTTTTCTCCACAAAATTTATTAAGGGGTGCCTTGGCACATGATTGTCAATAACATTAGGGAATGCACAAAGCAGGATAGCCCAGCCATCTACCGTGGCTGTCAAAACTTCTACCTGTTCCCTCGTATAGGGAATTATCAACTTGTCAGGTATTCTTGCAAAGTGGGCTAAGCAAAGCTTTATTCCCATTAATGCTTGGCCAGCCACCAATTCTGGATAATATTGAACAGATCTTGCTCCTATGGAATTTTCATGCATCCACCAGAGGGGCCCATCTTGCCATAACACTCCAGTGGGATAATTCTTTGTTTTGAGAATGCATAGCAAGATTGGTAAGGATGGATTCACCCACTGTAATTGAGCTGTAGTAATAGCAGATTCTACCCTCTAAAGGGCCTGCATTGCAGCCGGGGTCATGGCTCTAGATGAACAGATATCAGGATTGCCCTCTAAGATGGAAAATAAAGGCAAGAGCTCAGATCGAGGTATATTTAAATATCCTCTAATCCAATTTATATCTCCCAGCAACTGCTGGAAATCATTAAGAGTTTTAAGGTGATGGGTGCGAATAAGCACTTTCTGAGGATAATTATTCTGATATCCAGCAAATGCCCCCTGTCCAAGAAACATATCAGCCATCCACTCTGGGTGGCCACCTTGTATGCTAATGCACTCTTGGGTCTGAGCTTTGTCCTGGGCTATAGATTTAAAGTACAGGAACTGCCCTGCTGGAAGAGCTGCCCTTGCAATCTCCTGCCAGTCTGTAGGAGTCAGCGCTACTGTAGCAATCCTCCTCAATAATGCGGTTGTATAATTGGCATTTGCTCCATAATTTTTCGTAGCTTCAACCAGATCCATAAGCTGTCTTTATGAGACTGGTTCATACCACCTATTATGATTCTGTGGCTCTTCAAAAACAGGAAAGGCAGCAGCCAATTGCGACCATGTTTGTCTTCCTATGAAGTTGTGGCCTTCTGTAGCTACCTGCTGGTACATGGGTGGAGGGGAGGATGAGGGAGGGGCAGAAGCTACTGGCACCTCGTCTCTTCTGCCCTTCGTAGTAAACACATCATCATCATCACCTCGCCTCCGGCTACCTCGCTGCTCTTTCTCAGATATAGCAGCCGCTTCCTCTAGTTGCTCTTCCTCCTCTGATAAATCTAGATCCACAAATTCTTTCACTACTAAAGTTATGGGGCTTCTCTTCCCCTTTTCTCCTTTTTCTATTTCCGGATCCTTATCTTTTAATTTTTCCCTTTTCTTTCTAGGCCTACACTCTTGTTCTTCCTTCTAGTCTGATTCTGAAAAGCTGTCCTGATGTTTCTGTAATGCCTTGCGACCCTGTTTTAATATCTCTATATTACGTTCTTCCTTCAAGCAGTCCCGCACCATCCTCCAAAAAGGAAGTGTGCCCCTTCCAATTTTTCCTTCTGCTTGTTCCAAATCCCTGCCTAGCCTATTCCAAGATGGCAAAGTTAGATCACCTGAAGCTGCAAACCAAGGTGAGACATTCACAACGTCGTTTCCAATGGTAGCGACAGTGCTGGAAGAGATCTTTAAATCACGCTGTCGCAAAAGTGCCTGGATTGAGCGATAAATCTCCCTGGGGTTTGAGGTGGCTCCATAAGAATTACCCATGGTGCGCACTTACCCCCTGGGCTAAAGAACAAAACCTCCTTTTTACTCACAAGGAAGTCTCTTTAGAAAAATGCCGCTTGATCTACTGCGGACTTAGTTTTACTTTTGACTAGAGCTGCAGTCGCAGCAGCAAAGGCACTCACCACCTGGTTAATCGCAGCGCAACCCAAAGCAGCAGAGAGGAACGAATGCAAACATTACCACTCTGGACCAGCCTTAGCAATCAGCATACATCTGGAGGATTTCCTGACGTCAGTCACCGCTCCCTTGTGTTGAGTTCTGAATTCTGCTCCCTCCTTGGCTTGTTCAAATCCGGCTTCTCGGGTTTTCAACACCAAAATGCGACATGCACTCCTTGTCCAGCAAGAAGGAACGGTCACAAAATCAAGAATCCTTCTCAATCACAATTTATTGGAGCCATTTGATTAAAAAGGGGAATGGGAAAAGGGATGACAAGAGAGAGTGAAAAACCCAAAGGCAGCTGCTTTTCTAGGGTGAGAGGTTCGAATGCTGATTGGTTGATGCCATTCTGCTAGGGCCCAAGGCCACAGGACAGGTCAGGGAACCAAGTCTCTGAAATGCAAAACAAGGCCCCAAGCACACTGGCCTGCACAGCAGCATCAAAGGATTTGTATACCTCCAGGCTGTAGGACCGCTGGCACTATCTCGCCAAGGCGACATCCTGGCGGCTCCTTATACCACACAAACTAATAGTAGGAGATTTCAATACTCCTCTCTCACCAATAGACAGGTCAACGAGACAGAAACTTAAGAGAAACAAGAGAACTAACAGATGTAATGAATCAAATGTACTTAACAGACATATACAGAACATACACAAAACACAGAAATATATACCTTCTCAGCATCTCATGGAACCGTCTCTAAAATTGATCACATACTACATAACAAAGCAAACATCTACAGATACAAAAAAATTGGAGTAACCCCCTGTGTTTTATCAAATCCCCATGGATAAAAGTTAGAAGTTCACAGCAATACTACTCCCAGAAAGCCTACAAACTCATGAAAAATGAACATTCAACTACTGAACCATCCCTGGGTTAAGGAAGAAATAAAGAAAAAAATTAGTTTTTCTTGAATTCAACAAAAATGAAGGCAGAACATATTCAAACCTATGGGACAGTATGAAAGTAATGCTAAGAGAAAAGTTCATAGCAGTAAGTATCCACATAAAGAAAATAGAAAAAGCTCACATTAACAATTTAACAGCACACCTGAAAGCTCTAAGGAAAAAAGAAGAAGAAGACTCACACAGAAGGAATGGAAGACAGGAAATAATCAAACTGAGGGTTCAAATCAACAAAATAGAAACACAGAAAACAATTCAAAGAATCAATAAAACAAAGAGCTGGTTCTTTGAAAAAATCAACAAGATAGACAAAACCCAAAAGGCAGACAGAGAACATCCAAATTAACAAGATCAGAAATGAAAATGTGGACAGAACAGCAGACACTGAGGAAATTAAGAGAATCATTAGGTCTTACTACAAAAACCTGTACTCCACAAATTTGGAAAATGTAAAAGAAATTGACAATTTTTCAGATAGATGCCATATACCAAAATTAAATTGAGACCACATGAGCAATTTAAAGAGACCTATAAGCCACGAGGAAATAGAAGCTCTTATTAAAAAAAAAAACCTCCCAACCAAAAAAAATACCAGGGTTGGATGATTTTAGTGCAGAATTCTGCCAGAACTTTCAAGAAGAGCTAATACCTATACTCCTCAAAGCGCTCCACATAATGGAAACAGAACGGTCATTTCCAAACTCCTTTTTCTATGTTACCCTGATTCCAAAACCACACAAAGACTCAACCAAGAAAGAGAATTACAGACCAAACTCAATCATGAACATGGATTCAAAAATTCTCAATTAAATACTGGCAAACCAAATAAAAGAACATACCAAAAAACAAATATCATCCATCACAATCAAGTAGGCTTCATCCCAGAGACGTAGGTCGGTTTCAACATATGGAAATCTATCAATGTAATCCATCATAAAAATAAACTGAAAGGAAAAAAACATGATCATTTCATTAGATGCTGAAAAAGCATTTGATAAAATTCAAGTCCTCTTAATGATAAAGGTCTTGGAGAGATTAGGGATACAAGGATCATATCTAAATATAATAAAATCAATATACAGCAAGCCGACAGCTACCATCAAACTAAGTTGAGAGAAAATCAAAGTGATTCCACTAACATCAGGAACGAGACAAGGCTGTTTACTCTCTCCATATCTCCTCAACATAGTTCTTGAAGTTTAAGCACCAGCAATAAGACAACATAATAAGATCAAGGGGATTCAAATTGTAAATAAAGAATTCAAACCTTCATTGTCTGCAGATAATAACTTGGTGTACATAAATGACCCCAAAAACTCTATCAGTGAACTCCTACAGCTGATAAATACCTTCAGTGATGTGGCAGGATACAATATCAACTCAAAAACATCAGCAGCCCTCCTTCACACAAAGGATAAAGAAGCTGAGAGGGAAATCAGAGAAACATCACCTTTCACAATAGCCACAAATAACATAAAATATCATGGAATAACACTGACCAATGAAGGGAAAGAACTATTTGACAAGAACTTTAAGTCTTTGAAGAAAGAAATTGAAGAAGATACCAGAAAATGGAAAGATCTCCCATGCTCTTGGTTAGGAAGGATCAACATAGTAAAAAATGGCAATCCTACCAAAAGCAATATAAAGATTCAATGCAATCCCTGACAAAATCCCAACACAATTATTCAAAGAACTTGAAAGAACAATAACCACCTTCATATGGAAAAGCAAAAAATCCAGGATAGCCAAAACAATCCTATACAATAAAGGAACTTCCAGAAGCATTACCATCCCTGACATCAATCTCTATTACAGTGCTACAGTAATGAAAACAGCTTGGTATTGGCATAAAAACAGAGACGTTGACCAATGGAATCATATTGAAGACCTGGATATTAATCCGCACACCTCTGAACACCCGAGTTTTGATAAAGAAGCTAAAATTATACAATGGAAGAAAGAAAACATCTTTAAAAAATGGTGCTGGCATAACTGGATGTCAACCTGTAGAAGAATGAAAATAGATCCATATCTATCACCATGCACAAAATTCAAGTCCAAATGAATTAAAGACCTCAATATAAATTTGACCACACTGAACCTGATAGAAGAGAAAGGGGGAAGTAGCCTTCAATGTCTTGTGCATGGTCACAAGATACCACATTTTAAATAAGACCCCAGTATCACAGACAATAAGAGCAACAATAAGTAAATAGAACATCGTGAAACTGAGAAGCTTCTGTAAAGCAAAGGAATCAGTCAATAAGACAAAAAAAATCAGCCTATTGAATAGGAAAAGATCTTTACCAACCCCACATCAGACAAAGGTCTGATCTCCAAAATATATAAAGAACTTAAAACTTCTCTTAGGATTGGAGAGGGAGGGGGGAGGTGAAATGGGGGAAGGGGAAGGGAAATGGGAGGAGAGGAGGAGGTGGAAATTTTAAATAAATAAATAAATAACTCAAAAAATTAGACATTAAAGTTCTAAATTACCCTATTAAAAATGGTATACTGAACTAAACAGAGATTTCTCAACAGAAGAATTTCAAGTGGCCAAAAAGTACTTAAGGACATGTTCAATTTCCTTAGCTATCAGGGAAATGCAAATAAAAACAACTCTGAGATACTGTCTTTCACCTGTCTGAATGGATAAGATCAAAAACACTAATGATAGCTTACACTGAAGAGGATGTGGAGTAAGGGGAACACTCATCCATTGCTGATAGGAATGCAAACTTGTGCAACCACTTTGGAAATTAGTAATATGGTTTCTCAGAAAACTGTATATCAACCTACATCAGGATCCAGCAATACCACTCTTGGGAATATACCCAAGAGAAGCCCAATCATACTATGTATTTGTTCAACTATGTTCATAGCAGCATTATTTGTAATAGCTAAAAACTGCAAACCTAAATGCCCCACAACTGAAGAATGGAAAAAGAAAGTGTGGCATATTTGCACATTAGAGTACTATTCAGCATTAAAAAATAATGACATCTTGAATTTTGCATGCAAACAGATGGAATTAGAAAACACTATCCTGAGTGAGATAACCCAGACCCTAAAAATGAATATGGTATGTACTCACTCATAAGTGGATACTAGCCATAAACAAAGGGCATTGAGCCTATAGTTCATGATCCTAGAGAAGCTAAGTAATAAGGTGAACCCAAAGAAAAACATATATAGACCCACCTGGAAATTGGAAGCAGACAAGATCGCCTGACAAAATAGGGAGCATTGGAGCAGCAGATAGAAGGAAGGGGAAAAGGGCAGGTTGAGGAGAACTTGAGGGAATGGCATAATTGAGAAGGAAGAAGGACAGATATTAGAGTAAGGAAAGAGATATCTTGATTGAGGAAACATTATGGGGTTACCAAGAAATCTGGCTCTAGAAAAATTCCCAGGAATTTACAAGAATGATTCCAGCTAAGACCCTTAAGCAATAGAGGAGAGGGTGCCTGAACTGGCCTTGCCCTGTAGGCAGACCGATGATTATCTCAAATATCACCATAGAACCTTTGTCCAACAACAGATGGAAACAGAGGCAAAGTACCACATCAGAGCTCTGGACTGAGCTCCCAAAGTCCAGTTGAAGACTGGAAGGAGTGAGAATATGAGCAAGGAAATCAAGACCATGAGGGGTTCTCCCACAGAGACAGTTTGCCTGAGCTAATGGGAGATCACCAACTCCAACTGGACTGGGAGTGAACAAGCATGGGATAAAACTAGTCTCTCTGAATGTTGTTGACAGTTGTGGCAGACTGAGGGGCCACACACAGTGGCACTGGGATTTGTCTCTACTGCATGTACTGGCATTTTTGGATCCTCTTCTCTTTAGATGTATATCTTGCTCAACCTAGATGTAGTAGGGAAGGCCTTGGACATTCTACAAGACAGGGTGCCTTGCCCTCTTTTAGGAGAAGAAAGGGTGACAGGGTTTGTGGTGGGAGTGGAAGGAGGGGAGAGAATGGGAATTTAGGGTTTTTTAGGTAATTAAATAAAATAATAATAAAAATAAAATGTAGCATATTTATACAATGGAGTATTGCTCAGCTGTTAAAAACAACAACATTGTGAAATTTGCAGACAAATGGGTGGAACTAGAAAAAAGTTTATCCTGAGTGAGGGTAGATCCTAGATCAAGAAAGAAAAACGTGACACATATTCACTTGCATGTGAACATTAATAAATGATTACCAAGCTATGCTGCGGGAATACTTTCCGCTGCTCCAGCCAATAGTCGCTGAAGCAAGAGCCCACAGTGCTACGGGAGCACCTTCTGCTCCGTCAGCTAATAGCTGCTGAAATACCAGCTCACTGGGGCATGGTATATTTCTCTTTAAAAGAAGAGCAGCAAGCCTCGGTTCGGCCTCTTGGTTCCGGCGCTTGGTTCCGGCTCCTGCTCCTGGCTCCTGCTCCAGCAACTAGGCTCCTTTCCTGACGGTTTATGGTGTTTGTAAGTTTTACCCCCCAAATAAATACCCCTTTAAAACATAATTGGTGTGGGATTGATTCGCCATTATCTGGTGCCCGAACATGTGGGTTTTTCCCCCTCGTGGCGTGGGCCAAGCAACCAGAGCTGCACACCACTACTGGACCCCGACCTCGGGCGGATCGAGGAGGGAACTTTTTGGCTTCTGCTACCCCTATTGGGCACTGTCTTCCCTGCCGCCCGGCTGAGTCCAGTGCTCGACCTGCGCCAGAGCACACGATCTGTGAATTTAACCTCTGAATTTGAGTGTATATATTTTAGAGTTTACTTCCTGAATTGATGCCATTACAACATGGATTCAGGTGCGCCCCTGCCACCTACTGGCAGGCAACCATTATTACAGGTAAGATTTTTCTTTTAGGTTGAAAATACATACATACATACATACATACATACATACATACATACATACATACAAGTACAATTTCTTTTGATTGAAAATGTCAGAAAATATTACTATCCAAAAGTTCAATGGTTTTTTTAATTGCACTATGGAGAATATTCTGAAGGATGTCTCTGATATTCCTCTTACTTGTTTATTCCTGGGATCTGTCACTTTTCTGGTGTTTGGCTATTTTATAAGGATGGTACAGTCCTTACAGATTGAATCCACATTGCTGATGGTAGAGATTAAAACCTTAAGGACAATTCAGACTGACACCAACCTCCTCAAAAAAGAGTTTGGAGTTTGCAAGGAGGAGACTAGATCAGAGTTTGGAGATGTCAAGGAGTAGACTAGATTTTTGTCTTATATGACTTGGTCGACTGACCAAAATATCAAGAAGGAACAGTCGGATATTGCTTCTTTAGAAGGGAGCTTCACTGCTCTGGAGGAGGGGACAACCAAAATGATTCATAACCTCCAGTCCCTGACTGTAAGTGCTGAAACATTAGCTGAGAGGATTGTAACCATTGAATGTGACAATCAGATTTTATCAAAAGGGTATGATAGATTAATTGACAGGATTTCCATACAAGAAGGCACAGTACAGGCCATGAGGATTATGTCCAAGGAGGAAATGGTGTCTCTGACGGACAAGCTCCATGCCTTAGAATCATTAATGAAGGCTTTGGAGCATAATACTGGACAGGAGATTCAGGACTTAGAGAAGGCAATGGTTAATAAGTTAATCAGGTTAATGGTTAATGATTTAATAAGATTGAGGAAATCATAGACTCTGATGAACAGGAGCAAAAGGTAGAAATGCAACATTCACCCCCAAAAACTCTCAGTCTACATAGAGTTATACCTGCCTTTCCAGTAATAACATCAGAAAAGATAACCAGCTCCAAAAACCCTAAGGTCTTTAAAGAACATACATGGGAGCCTATACATATGAATGATCTGAAAGAATTTAAACAAGCTATTGTGAATTACGAACTACATTCATCCTTTGTTAGGGAGATGTTAAAATCCTGGGCTCTGAGCAGCAGGGCCACTTCTCAAGATTGGAATCAATTAACATCAGCTGTCCTCGAGAATGGACCTTTATGGCATTTCAAATGCCTATTCAAACAAGAGGCCAGACTTTTACAACAACAAGAATCAGCAAAAGGAATTGAGGGTTCTCTAGATCAAATTCAAGGGGATGGATTATACTCTGATCCTCAGGAACAAGCTCTTTATGATGAAAACATTTTATCCATATGTGCTACAGCAGCTCCAAGGGCCTGGGACAGGGTTCAAGACTCAGGTCAGAGAGTAGAATCATATATCAGGGTCAAACAGGGTCAGAGAGAACCCTTTAGTGACTTTTTACAAAGACTAACTAAGGCTGTACAAATAGGGATACCTGATCCAGAAGCAAGAAATATAGTAATGGAGTCTTTGGCTTATGAGAATGCCAATGTAGAATGCAAAAGGATTCTGGGGCCTTTAAAGATCAGATCAGCGCCTTTGGATGAATGGTTTTTACATACAATGAATGTTGATACATTTGATTATGGCAATGAAACATGGGTGCAAGAAACAATTTCCAAAGGTAAAAGGAGAAATCAGATTACAAAATGCTTTCATTGTGGCAAAATGGGACACATGAAAAGGGACTGCAGACAATGGAATTCCAGAAATAAAACCTCTTCTAGGAATAACAGGAATAGGAGGACTCAGCCTTCAAGTTCATGTAGATGTGGAAAGGACAGGCATTGGACGAATGAGTGTAGGTCATCAAGAGATAAACAGGGCAACCCGTTGCCATTGGGAAACTCAATGGGGGGCCTCACGCAGGCCCCCATGGCATATGTGGTCCAGTCATTTCCGATCACTGCAGAGAACATGCCTCTTCAGGGAAATTAGAATGCCCCATGCCTGCTGTTAAAAACAATAACAGCCTGAAGGATGAGTTAAATGTGGTGAATAAATCAAGAAATCTAAGAGGACAAAGTAAACGAATATTCTGGCAGACTTCTATAAATGAACAAAGACCACAGCTAAGAGTGTGTGTAAATGGCAAATTTATTACTGGCTTACTGGACACAGGTGAGGATGTAAGTATCATTACTCCAGAATCTTGGCATCCTCATTGGCCTTTTTAGGAGGTAGATATTCAGTTCTTAGGAATTGGAACCCTATTTCAAGTAAGACAAAGCACGAGATGGGTCAATTGTATAGGCCCAGACGGACAAATAGGAAAACTGAGGCCATATGTAGCCAATATTGCAGTGAATTTATGGGACCGTGACCTATTGCAGCAATGGAATACCCAAATTAACATTCCTGCTGCTTCCAGAGCCTATTTTTCTGTGGACAATATTACAAGATATTGCAGATTGCAGAAACCAGTCATTAGAGCTATACAAGAACACAACACAATTGATGGCCCTTCAGAGGTACCAACAGCCATGCCTCTACAATGGTTGACTGAGAAACCAATATGGACTAAACAGTGGCCTTTAGCTGAATAAAAGTTACAGGCTTTAAAACAGCTGGTACAAGAGCAATTAGATGCTGGACATATAGAAGAATCTACCAGCCCTTGGAACTCTCCTGTATTTGTTGTTAAGAAAAAATCTGGTAAATGGAGAATGGTGACAGATCTTAGAGCTATCAACAAGGTTATTCAACCTATGGGCCCTCTGCAATCTGGAATTCCTCTGCCCTTCCTATTACCAAAGTGATGGACTCTTATAGTTATTGATCTGAAAGATTGTTTCTTCACTATACCATTACAAGAAAAAGATAGAAAAAAGTTTGCCTTCACAGTGCCTACTTATAATAACTCTCAGCCTGCAAGGAGGTACCAGTGGACCGTCCTCCCACAGGAAATGTTAAACTCTCCCACCCTCTGCCAATATTTTGTAAGCAAACTATTGAAAACTATACGCAAACAATTTCCTAAGTCCATAATATACCACTATATGGATGATATCCTGATATCTATCTGATCAAAACAAAGACACCTTAGAAAGGCTGTTTGAAGAAGTAAAAATAGTATTACCTAAATGGGGATTGCAAATTGCTCCTGAAAAAAATTCAGAGAGTAGATTCTGTTAATTATTTAGGTTATAAAATAGGTTTACAAAGAATTAAGACTCAAAAGGCACAAATCAGGAGAGACCGATTACAAACCCTTAATGACTTTCAAGTATTATTAGGAGACATCTCCAGCCTACGACTGGCTTTTGCGATAACACCTGATCTAATAATTCATTTAAACAAGACCTTGGATGGTGATAAAGACTTAAAACAGTCCCAGAGAATTAACAACCGAAGCAGAAAAAGAACTGACAATGGTTGTGGAAAAATTATAGGAGGCTCATGTGGACAGGGTAAATCCAAAGCTTAGTTGTATTCTCATCATATTGCCTTCCAGAAATTCTCCTACAGGAATCTTGATGCAAAGAGATGATATTATCTTGGAATGGATCTTTTTACCACACAAACCAAGTAAAAAATTAAAAACTTATGTGGAAAAAGTCTCTGAATTGATTATAAAAGGAAAATTAACACTTCGTCAATTAGCAGGTATAGACCCAGCACAAATTATAGTGCCTTTCACTGCTGATGAGATAAAAAAAAAAGTTGTGGGAAGACAATGAACCATGGCAAAGAGCTTGTGCTAATTTTTTGGGAGAAATCAATAAGAATTACCCAAAAAGCAAGAGATTTAACTTTATAAAGAGAATTTCTTGGATCCTTCCTCGAATTGTCCATGATGCTCCAATAACCGAAGCCCATACATTTTATACTGATGCAAATAAATCAGGGAAAGCAGGTTACAAATCAGAAGAATTGAGTAAAGTGGAACATAGTCCTTATGATTCTGTCCAGAAGGCAGAATTATATGCCATCCTTATGGTGCTTAGGGATTTTAAAAAACCTCTTAATATAATTACTGACTCATAATACGCAGAAAGAGTTATTTTGCATAGTGAAACTGCTGAATGTATACCTGATGATACAGAACAGACCTCATTGTTTATCCAGGTACAAGACATGACTAGGAACAGGCTCTGCCCTATGTATATAACACATATCCGATCCCATACGGGTCTGCCAGGTCCTCTAGCACAAGGTAATGCAGATATTGATCAATTATTGATTGGTAGTGTACTGCAGGCATCTGAATTTCATAAAAAACATCATGTCAATAGCAAAGGCTTAAAAAAAGAGTTTTCTATTACATGGCAACAAGCTAAGGAGATTGTAAAGAAATGCCCTACTTGCTCTTTTTATAACCAAACACCATTGCCTGCAAGGACTAATCCAAAGGGTATTAAAAGGAATGAAATTTGGCAGATGGATATGTTCCACTTTGCAGAATTTGGAAAATTAAAATATGTACATCACACCATTGACACTTATTCAGTCTTTCAGTGGGCAACTGCTTTAAGCTCAGAAAAAACTGACTCAGTAATCACACATTTATTAGAAGTTATGGCCATTATGGGTATACCTGCACAAATAAAAACAGATAATGGTCCAGCTTATGTATCTAGGAAAATGAAACGGTTTTTTGCGTATTATACTATTAAGTATGTTACAGGTATACCATACAATCCTACAGGTCAAGCAGTCATAGAAAGATCAAATCAAACTATATAGGATATGATAAATAAACAGAAAGGGGTGGAAAATGCCCCCAGAAATAGATTACATAATGCCTTATTAACCTTGAATTTTCTTAACGCTAATGAGAAGGGAACAACAGCGGCAGAAAGACATTGGATAATGGAAAAGTCTGCTGAACTAAATCAACCGGTTTATATCAAGGATGTGCTGACCTCTCAATGGAAGCCAGGAGATGTGCTACGTTGGGGAAGGGGTTTTGCTCTTGTTTCCACAGGAGAAGAAAAATTGTGGATACCATCAAAATTAATAAAGGTTAGATCTGAAGAGAAGAAACCTCTTGGAAAGGAGAAATGATAGCATCTACAATGATGATGACCATACAGGTGGTAAGAAAAACATACAATGGGGGCAGGGTTCTGTTCTTATCTCCACAGGAAAACCCTCGTTTTTGAAAAATTCAAAGGACCCTGGATGTTTGAATACTGACAAATGGAAAAATAACTACCCAATATGGATTATCAAGAAAACTGAATAGGTTCTGTGAGTATGAAGCTCTGGAATATACTAAATCATATTTCTGAATTTATAGAGCTGGGTTTTAAGTTGGACTCTTGGCTCGGTCCCTCTCTAATTCCAAGCCTGTTGTTAGGAGAAAAACCCAGAGTTTCTGGAGTTTCTGTCTTATGTCAAGAGCCATGATATGAGACAGAAAGAAATATGAGTTTAGAAAACATATTTGCTTTTCTTCATATCTATCATACTTTTCATTGAATATGTCTATCATACCTTTCATTGAATATATGTTTGTATATGTCTATATGATTAATGTTTAAGTTTTCCACTATGAACAATGAGTTTTTCATGCACTGACATTTGAAGTTTCCAGGAAGAAGTTCGGACCCCCATAACAACAACTCCACTCGGTTGATATGACGTCATGATACTGATAGTGCTACTACAAGTCCTGTTCCGGGTATCAGCTGCACAGATGATTCCAACTTGGTTAGCTGAAATGGTGCACATCTTGAACAACATTCTGGCCAGACCTCCACAAAATACTCAGAGACTGTTTGCAATTTTAAAAGACATTGACCTTGAAATTTAACCATCATTTTACTTTCACAGGATCCTCCAGAAAGAACCTTACCCCCATGACAGCTGGAAGTAATTCTAGAGGACGATGTCCCCTCTCTGAGCAAAGTTTGTCCTGAGGTTTAGGAACAATATTTAGGGATTGATTATAATTAGTATATGGTTGAGAGTTGGGAAAGGAATTTTATAAGCTCAGGGATCTTTTGAAAGAAAAAAAAGAGGGATAATTGGATAGATGATAATGGTATTTGTGAGTTATTGTTTATAGATAATTACATCAGCATATATTGAATATTGTATGTATGCATGCTTCTACCTGTTTAAAACATTTTTTATGTATTGATATATATTGTATTAATAGATGTATACCATATTACAGTGTACATTTCTACTTCTGATTAAGATACTTATATATTGTTTATTATTGATATTTATTGTTTACATTTGGAGGTCATTGTCCTCATTTATTGCACAGTTGTTTATTCTCTTAGTCTTTAAGTTAGATATGTGTTAAGAATTGTAGATCAATAGTCATCTATGTCTGTCATATTTATCGTTAGACTAATCAGATTCTTTAGATACATAAAGATTATATTCTGTATAAATAGTCTTCAACCTCTTTGAAGAGCTGTAGAAAATGGCATTTAATTTAATCTTAGAGTTCTGTGTAGTGAGACACAATCACTCCTGGCAACACCGACCTATTCCCGAGAGATTGTTGAGCACCAAAGACACTCCACTTGGAGCTTGTCTTCTTGAGTAAACTGGCCTCTGGGCAAGGAACTGCCCATACCTCAGCTACTGACAAATACACAGTGTCCGGAAATGGATAAGCAGAACTTTCCAGTCTTACCAAGACAGGGTAAGATGGTTTTGAAAAATCTCTTGCCTGTTAAAAATAATCTGTAAGTTATTCTAGGCCTTAGCCAAAGTTGGTTGCTTCAACGCTGCAAACAGGTATTTGGTGATTGCCCAGGTAGCCAGTTGTCTCTGTGATTTGTTGCATGCTTTGGAAGTTCTTTGATTGCACTTCCTAATTACGCAGGTAACATTATTTCCCTTCTTGTATCTTCTATGGGGTCGAAGACTAGATAAATGTAGCTACTTTCCTTTCATGACTTGGCCAAGTTATTTATTATATAAGACTTTAACTAGTTAGAATAGGATATTTGTACTTATTGTATATAATTTTGTAGGTTTCTACTTACTGTACATAATTTTGTAGTAGGCTTATAACTCTCTTACTTAAACAAAAGGGGGAGGTTTTGCAGGAGTACCATCCACTGCTTCAGCCAATAGTCTCTGAAGCACGAGCCCATAGTGCTGCGGGAGCACCTTCTGCTCCGTCAGCCAATAGTTGCTGAAATACCAGCCCACTGGGGTGTGGTATATTTCTCTTTAAAAGAAGAGCAGCAAGCCTCGGCTCGGCCTCTTGGTTCCAGTGCTTGGTTCCGGCTCCTGCTCCCGGCTCCTGCTCCAGTGACTAGGCTCCTTTCCTGACGGTTTATGGTGTATGTAAGTTTTACCCCCCCCCCCCCAAATAAATACCCCTTTACAACATAACTGGTGTGGGATTGATTCGCCATTAAAGCTACAATTCATAGACCTTGAGAGGGTAGGTATAGAGGAAGCATCTGCGGGAAGGTACATGAATCTCCCTGCAGTGAGAAATAGAATACGTTTTACAGTTGGACTGGGAATAGGACTATCAGGTGAGGAGAGAGAAAGGAGATACTGTAGAGGAAGAGAATGCAGGAAGAGACAGCTGCAATTGAGGGACATTTGAGGGAGGGATGACCTGGAAATCTAGTGCAGTGGAAACTTCCTAAAATATATGTAAGTAATCCAAATTAGGTCTCTTAATAATGGGGAATATGAGTCTAAATTGACCATCACTTGTCACCAAACATGACCTCTAATAGCAGGACTGGATTGCATTCAGTTCAGTTGTTGAATAAGGTGGGTCCATGGATATCACAAATGTTGTAAGAATGCTGCTTGATTGTTCCAGTTGCTCAGGCCTGAAATAACCACACCAAACCTGTATTAATTAAATCACTGTTTGTCCCATTAGCTCTAGCTTCATATTGACTAGGTCTTTCATCTCAATTTAACCCATTTCTATTAATCTGTGTATTGCAATGAAGCTGTTGCTCAGCCGGTAAAGTTTCCATGTCTGTCTTTGGCAGGGCTACATGGCTTCTCCCTGAGTCCACCTTCTTTTTCACAACATTTTAGTTTTTCCCACTTAGTTCTACTCTGTCCTGCTCTGCTATAAGCTCAAAGTAGTTTCTTTATTAACCAATGGTATTCACAGCATACAGAGGGGAATTCCATATCACACAAACAACCAAGGTTATTGGTAACACAATTTTTTGCTTTAAGAAAGCTGAGAGTTGTGGGTGGTGGCACATTTCTGTTGGGTCCACTGGGGGTCACATAGAGATGGGAGACAGACCACCAAAGCCTATTAAACCAGAAGCAAACTTTATTCCAGGAAATAACTAAAAAATTTAAAAAAAAATCTCCACGGGCCACAAAAAGCTTATCAGCCAGCTGAGACCACAGCCAGAGATGGACTCATATAGCTATGGCAATAGGCTTTTCCAAACACCCCTTTCATAGCAAGAAGCAAGCAATAGCATGAATAAAGGAATTTTTATAATCTTGAGGTAAAACTCAGATACAAATTGCTTTTCTTCATAATTTTCATTAACAGGGTTTGTTTTTTTTTAGTTAAACTCGTGTTTATACTTAACCCATTGCTTCTCTCTGGTACTTGCTGGTGATATTTACCAAAGCTCTACACTCCCCTGATAATGTCAGTTTTGTGTATCAGGGAAGGGTATAGGACAATGCAAAACCAAAAAATTCACGTACATCCCATTATTTAAAAGTTAACTCAGATCATATTAGTTGCTGGTCTTGAGTGGCTAGGGGTTATCTAAAAGCTGACCTTCAGTTTGCAGAGTGACCCTTAGTTTGCAAAGGGCTGCTTCAGTCTTGCGGACAGGGCTATGGATTGTAAAGCAAAGTAACCCACTGTTAATAGTTAATTCTTCAGCTGCTGAGAAAGCTGCTGACAGCCGGCTCTCATTCTCCTAGACTTACAAGTTTGTATTTCTTTATTTCTCCATCCTTATTTTTGTAATCTACATTTGTATATTCTTATTCTTAGACACTCTTCAATAGCTAAGGACAACATACACGCTAGTCATTGAATACAAAGTAAAACTGGTACCTGTATAGAGACTTCACCTCTATGTTCTAGTGTTTTTGGTGCAGGAATGTGTTGATGAAGGTTGCTTGTTCAGTTCCTAGCTGCCCAGACTCAAAATAAACACAGAAACTATATTCTTTGCAATACTAACTGGCTAATAGTGTAAGTGCATTTCCATCTAGTTCTTACATCTTAAATTAAGCCATTTCTATTAATCTGTATAACCCCACATGGTTGTGATCTACCAGTAAGGTTCTATCCAGTGTTTATTTCTTATGGTGGCTACATGGTTTCTCCCTGGGTCTGCCTTTTTTCTCCTCTGTCTCTGCTTGGAATTCCCGCCTTGCTCTATTCTGTGCTGTATTAGGCCAAAAGCAGCTTCCTTATTAACCAGCGGCATTCACACCATACAGAGGGGAAACCCACATCACCTCTCCTTTTCTGTCTAAATAACAAGGAAGGTTTTGACTTTAACATTGCAAGATTATATACAACAAAATAGTTCTTAATCAAGAATTATAGTTACGGGCAGAGCGTCCTCTGAGTTCTGGTAGTGCAGGCTGCTCTCCCTGCAGGTACCAGTATCAGTGGGTGTCCCACTCCGCCAGCCCAGCTTCTGCAGGATCCCCGACTGGCCTGGGGCCCAGGTGACGCACTCACAGAGGCTACTCTGCCGCTGCGGAGCGAGTAGCAGCCCGGGTCCACCGAGGTTAGTATCATGAGGAGCCTGCTGTTCTTCTGCCTAGGCCAGGTGGTGCATGGCTTCGGCCGCGGCTCCAAGCAGCTGGACATCCCCACAGCCAATTTTCCGGAACAAGTACTAGATAGTCTTCCAGCTGATATATCCACTGGCATTTACTCTGGTTGGGCCAGTGTCAGGAGTGGAGCCATCCATAAAATGGTGAGCATAGGATGGAACCCATACTACAAGAATGTGACAAAGTCCATGGAAATCCACATAATACACACCTTCAAAGAGGACTTCCATGGCGAAATTCTCAATGTGGCCATTGTTGGCTACCTCATATCAGAAAAGAACTTTGATTCTTTAGAATCACTTATTTCAGCAATTCAAGGTGATAGTGAAGAAGCAAAAAAAAAAAAAAAAAAAACAAAACAAAAAAAAAAAAACAAAAAAACCTGGATTTACCAGAACATTTGAAACTCAAAGATGATAATTTCTTCCAAGTTTCTAAAAGCAAAATTATGAATTGCCACTGATGAAAGTGCCTTATCTAGGCCCTCGCTGTCGGGTCTCTTTGCTTGTGATACAGTCTCACCTTGGTCATATTTTAAATCAAGCCTTTCTCTGTTGCTGTCAAGTGGTCTTCAGCTATTAACTCCATCGTGTTATATAATATTAAAAGATGCATTCAGAAATCAAAGAAAAAGAGTTAGAGTTACAATATTTATATCTACTTTATCTTTTATTATAACTAAGGAAAACTATAATTATATATTTCTATTCTTCAATTCCATCAAAGACTCCAGAAGGATACAATATTACCTAAGTAAACAGGAAGTGCATTGTAAGCAACTTCCAAAACTCTAGAATTGACAGAGACTTCTCACTGCCTAGACAGTCTCCCAAAGTACTTTTGTAACATTGCAGCACAAATCTTCAGCCTATAGGCCCATGATGTCTGGCAGAGTTTTCTATGAAGTAGAAATTTTTAAAAACCATTCCACATATATTGGCAATTTGTCAGTCATTTTCTTCTCTTTCCTGCAAAATGTCTGGCAGACTCTTACATGAATCAGGAACTCTGATGGGCAATCTCACCTTTAGGCAAGCTTAGTAGTCATTTTTCTGTGGGTCCTGCATGTCCAGTTCATATAATATATCATCAAGCAGTCCAAACAAGTGCAGTTTCTTGCCCAAATAGCTAGCAAACTCCATAAAGAGCCTCTTTGGTGTCCATCTTCCTATTGAAGTAAATAGTGTTGCCAGGAACAGATGTCTCATCGTCATGAAAAGTCCCAAGTTCTTAAAACATTTTAAGTGTCACATTCTGTAGGTCTTTTAAAAGTTTAAAGACTATCTCTCTAATGGAAATATATTGCGATATATCTAGAAAACCTAATGACTACGAGCTTGAATATTATAAGTGATTATCTATTAACCTATATTTCTTAATTATCCATACATTTTTAAAATGAGTTACACAAACACAATACCTTAATCAAGAGCAGAAATATGTATATACATGTATATATACCAAAATGGATATTAAATTTGTATCAATAAACCAAGGTCCATACCAATGCAAAATAGTCATCTCTATAGTATTCTGGCCAGCAGGGTACAAAAAGAAGTCCCTAATATACATAGGGGAGAGGAATGGAGAGTACAAGACAGGGTTTCTGATCAAACTGATGTTTATTATTTCCTCAGAAGCTGTTATATAGCAAATGGGCAAGGGGGAGGGGAGATGTGTCAAGTCTCCTGGAATTCAGGCCTGGAGACATCCCTACCTGATAAGTAAATACTTTGATTGTTGACTAACAAAGGAAATGCTAATTGTTTCTAAAAGCCTGGTGCCTGGAGGTCTCACTAGGCTAAGTCCTAAATCCAGAAATTGACCTGCGAAGGTGAATTTAATGGCTGTAAACAAAATACAGATCTCAAAATACAGGCCTTTGCTTCCAGCATGACCACCCTTTTTAAGTATTAGAATGAGGCAAGTTAAAGGTCATCTGGTAGATAAGTGGGCATTAACCAGTTGGGGGGAATAGAGGCCCCATCTCCCCAAGTTTTATTGGTGGGGGAAAATTCTTTCCAACTTGGTGGAAAAATTTTCTTTTTAAAGTTACAGATGTCTTTTTTGGGAGGAGAGGGTTTAGGTTTTTATATCAATACTCTGAACATCAACCTCTATGCAATCAGGCATGTTCCTCAGGAGACCCAGAGACAGAATGCATGGTCTTCTCCTTGCAGTGTTTTGTCTAGCACTCCTTCTGCTGGTACCCATGTCTGTCATGTACAGACACACATATATCTGGGATTTATGTGGCTCCAATAGGAGACTCACTCTCAAGGGGCTTCTTTTAGCCCTTGATCAGTCACATTAAGCTGGTGATAATGGACCTGAATAGGCTTGGATGCAAGAGTCCACCTGTTGGTGAACAAATTTAGTGAGCCTATTAAGGATCCACCATCCAAAAGCCATCAATAATAAAAATCCTAAAAGGGGGTCTGTAATTGAAAGACCTGGATAAATCCAGATCCCCCTAGCAGGAAAACAGAGCCAAAAATCTAGCAGGAAGAAAAGAATCAGAAATCTAGGATTAACCAATTACAGGGTTTCAGGAACTAGCTGAAGATAAAGGTAGATTGTAATCTTGAGAGTAATCTTGAGAAACAGAGAGATTCCCCCTAGTAATTATCACCCCCTAGTAATTATCATTGGTATAGGAACTAGCTGATTACGACCTTGAGAATGATCTTGAGAGGCAGGGAGTTGCCCCCTTGTAATCATCACTGGAATTTTCAGAGTTTTCTGTGACATCCTCCCTGCCCCCCTTTTTGGATTACTGGGCTGTGTGGTTTCTTCCTATAAAAACTACTTCTCCCAGTCACTCAAGGTCGAACTCTTCCCCTGCGTGGGATAAGAGTCTCAGCCCCAGTGCACTGGTCCCCGTCTTGTCATCTTGTCATTAAACCTCGTGTGATTGCAGCAAGGATGGTCTCTCGTGAGTTACTGGGGGGGTTCGTGTCATCCCAAGGCACAAGTGAGAGTCTCCCCTAATCGGGGGTCTTTCATAATGAGCATAAATGCAGATTCCTCTGAATGAATAAATAAAGAGAAATCTGTAGTGTAGATAGAACAGCAAATTTATAGAATAAGAATGAATGCAATGTGGTGTAGTGTAAAATCATTTCTTCTTGTGTGTGGTATGAAAAATTACTAAGGTGAAATATTAAGAGAACATTTGCCCACTTGAAGGCTGCCATACCCATCTGGCCCTGCCAGATGGGGAGGCTGCACCCAGCAACCTTGGTAATGAAGTAATCTTGCCACATGAAAGGGACTCCCACCCTGCTGTGGCCAGTCAATACTGACAACCCAAGTTATTGGTAGAATCAAGCGTGAGGCAGTTTCAAACTAGCATAAAAAGAGAGGGCAGAAGCAGGGCAGTCATCTCACTTCTCACAATGGCTTGGGCATCAGGCCTCATGGAAAGAGATACTCTAAGCCTGCCTCACAAATAGCAGAAATATTTAACACCTTGCCTAAACATTCAATGTTCTGTCTCCGGAATACAGAGCTTCATCTCCCAAAAGCAGACATTTAATGTCTTGCATCCCAAATGAAAAGCCTCATTTCCTGAGAGTGGACATTGAAGGTCTGTTTCCTGAGAACAGACAAGATACTCTGCCTTTCTGAATGCAGACAGAATGCTTTGCTATCCCGAGAGCAAAGCTTCATCTTCTGACTTGAGAGCAGATAGAATGCCTTTGCTATCTAGAGAGTAGAGAACTAAAAGACGTGTCTCCTGAGACTCAGTCACTCAAAAAGCTGAGTCCAATGGCCCTACATTTTGAGATAGACTAGCACCAGGCCACAGACTATGTGGTCAAAAATTGATGTAGCACCTGGTACCAACCTAGGAGCAGGACCTTGAAACCTTATCTCCCAAATGCAGACTACGGGGTTAAGAGTTGAACCTTGCTATCCAGCCTGTGGTCAGGCATCCAGCCTGAAGAAATTCAAAAAGTCGTTTTTAAGCTGAAGAATACCAGGTCGTATGATGCTATTTAATGCATGCACGAAATGTTAGGAGAAGAGCATAGATGTGTTAATACATATGTTAGTATATGAAATATTAAGAGATATTGAAAGACCCCCGATTAGGGGAGACTCTCACTCGAGCCTTGGGATGATGCGAACCCCCCCAGTAACTCACGAGAGACCATCCTTGCTGCAATCACATGAGGTTTAATGACAAGACGACAAGATGGGGACCAGTGCACTGGGGCCGAGACTCATAACCCACTCAGGGGAAGAGTTCGACCTCGAGTGACTGGGAGAAGTAGTTTTTATAGGAAGAAACCACACAGCCCAGTAATCCAAAAAGGGGGGCAGGGAGGATGTCACAGAAAACTCTGAAAATTCCAGTGATGATTACAAGGGGGCAACTCCCTGCCTCTCAAGATCATTCTCAAGGTCGTAATCAGCTAGTTCCTATACCAATGATAATTACTAGGGGGTAATAATTACTAGGGGGAATCTCTCTGTTTCTCAAGATTACTCTCAAGATTACAATCTACCTTTATCTTCAGCTAGTTCCTGAAACCCTGAAATTGGTTAATCCTAGATTTCTGATTCTTCTCTTCCTGCTAGATTTTTGGCTCTGTTTTCCTGCTAGGGGGTCTGGATTTATCCAGGTCTTTCATCTCCCCACTTCTTCTAGTGCCTAGTTCTAATCATAGAACTAGATTTCAGTATCTTTTTGATGTTGTAAAGCACTATATTGGTGGCATAACATCAAAATTTGAACAGCACTTATTCTTTCTCTAATGAAAGTAATTAGTCTGTTTAATATACATGGACCTAATATCAGTAGCAGAAGCAAAATTAGGAGTGGTCCCATAAGGAGGATATCAAAGTAGTCATCCAGGGAGATCTATTAAACCAGCTCTCAAACCATCCCTGATGTACTTCTCTGTCTTTCTGTCTTTTGTCTAATCTTTCTCTAAGTTTGCTCATGGAATCTTTAATTACTCCTGAATGGTCCACATAGAAGCAACATTTCTCTTTGAGAGCAGCACATAATCCTCCATCCTTTAAGAATAACAAATCTAATCCCCTTCTATTCTGTAAGACCACTTCTGAGAGGGAAGTCAGTGATTCTTTGAGTTTGGAAACAGATTGTTCTAAAGCCCTCAAATCTTAATTCATTGAAGTACTGAGGGCACTGTATTAGGGCAGCAGTACCTGTCCCAACACCGGCAGCTACTCCAAGGCCCAGGATTACTGCTAGTGTCAGAGAAATAGGTTCTCGTCGAAAGCGAGTTGGGTGCCTGTCAAACTCATACCAGTTGTACAAACACATAGTAATCTTTGGTATCATCAAAAACTAATGTTGACACGCAAGGTGTCAAGGCTGTACTACAAACCAATCATCTACTCAAACCAGGAACCAAGTACCTGGTGTCAGGAGTCTTAGGGCTCTTAAGAGTCTCATTACATAACCTCAGTAAGAGTCCATCTATGATTAGTCCTCCAAACACAAGCCTCTTGACTGGTAGTGTTGTCAAAAGCCCCAGATACTGTAATTCAGGTAGTTCAGGAGCTCGCTTCATGTGGGAGGCGTGGATCCAGGCAGAGATGCATACTTCTTTCAGTTGTTCCCAGATCTGGCGTCTCACCACTTCAAGGGACTTTAGACGGGAAAAATAAAGGTCTAGAAAGAATAGCATCAGGATTATACATTCCACCCGACTCAGTGAGCAGTGGCGGTTCTCCACATAGGCTCTCATAAGGGATGAGTTTAAATCGCCCTGGGGTATTCCAAACCTGGAACAGGGCAAAGGGAAGGAGGGCTGTCCAGTCATTTCTGCAGGTCTCTTTTAGAATTCTATTCATCCTTTCTACCTGTCCTGACTCTGGGGTCGGTAAGCACAATGTAATTTCCAACTGATCCCCAGTTAGGTGGCCAGTCCCTGACTTACCTGGGCAACAAAGGCAGGTCCATTATCAGACCCGATTACCTTGGGTATCCCAAACCTCAGATAGATTTCTTCTAAGATCTTCTTAGCCACCACATTGGCCATCTCAGTCTTGGTAGGAAAAGCTTCTACCCAGCCTGAAAAGGTATCTATAAAAACTAAGTACTCTTTACCATACTGGTAACTTAATACCAGTTAAGCTGGCTGGCTTAATCTCTGTGAAATCTACTTCCCAGTAGGTCCCAGGCTGGTCACCCCTGAGCCTCGTCCCAGGGGCATATGTGGAGTGTCCTGCATTAGTCATAGCACAGGCCTTGCAGCTTTTGATTACTTCTTCTGCCAAGTCAGAGAGTCCTATAACATAATAGTCAGAGGTCCTAACAACATCTTTTAGTTTCTTGGCTCAAGTGGGTCAGATGGTAACATACTTGTGCCCTTCTTTTTGTGGGAGGACTAGTTTTCCTCCTTCTGTCTCTACTGCCCCGTACTGGGTTCTTTACCAGTCCTCATTCGCCCATAACTTGATCATGATAATCTTTAGGCTCTTTGACTGCCAGGATCATCGTTCCCTGGGCCTCCTGTTTAGCAGTTAGGTCTGCCATCTGATTTCCTTCAGCCACAGCATCTCAAGCTTTTTGGTGTCTTGGACAAGTATATGTCTTTACCTGCAGATGTTAACAGTCCTCTTTATCTGTATATTGTTCCATGAATATGGGCAGTGGCAAAAGCATACCTGCTGTCAGTGTAGATGCTGAGACTTTTCCCTCTGCCATTCGTAGAGCTGATATCAAAGCCACAAGTTCGGCTTTCTGTGCCAACGTCCTTCAGGGAGGCTATGCCCAGACTACCTGCTTCCCATACACCACTGCTGTCCCCGTCTTCCGCTTACCTTCAACCACGAAACAGCTGCCATCCGAATACCAGCTTGGACTTCCAGGCCAAGACTGATCCTTCAGATCATTTCGGGTACCAGCTTCTTCTGCCAAAATGTCAGCACAGTGATGAGTAGATGAGGTGTCATCAGTCTCAGGCAGTAGGGTAGCGGGATTGAAGACAGCAGGGGGAGCGAAGGTCACTGGTTCAGTCAACGAAAGGCTTTAATCACCTCCAGCCTGGTTCGAGTAAACCCGATCTGGGCCTTCAACTTTGTTAACAAGTCTCTTTCTAATAAAGACATAGGACACTCGGGGGTAACCAGGAAGGAATGAGTCACTTGTCCTCTCCCCAAATCTACAGTTCGTAAGGTGGTCCACAGATATTGTTTCTGTCCAGTTGCTCCAATTACTATAGTCTTTTTATTCTTTAGCTTCCCCAATGGTTATTACAGCACAGAGTGCTCAGCCCCTATGTCCATTAGAAAATCCATAGGGGTCTCCTCCACAGTCAGGGTTACCCTAGGCACAGGGAAGGGGGTCTGAGCCCCATTCCCTCTAATCATCTTCTTCTAGGGCCAGTACCTTAGAGGCCCTTCCTTTCTTCTTTGGGCATTCTCTTGCCCAATGTCCTTTTTCTTTGCAATAAGCACATTGTTCTTTGTCCAAGGGGTGCCTCTATCCATCTTCACTCATCTTTGGTCTTCTGTTGCCCAGGTTCCCTATCTGTCTAGGTCCTATCTTCCCTTTCTCTCCTACCACTGTGGCCAAAATTCTATCAAATTTCTCTCTTGTCTATGATCCCTCCAGTCCTCTCTTTCTTCTGCCTCCCCCCCTCTCGCTTCTCTTTCTCAGTTTCTCGCTTATGAAACACTTTCTCTGCCTCCTTAACCAAATCCTGCAAGATATAATTCTGCAACCCTTTTAACCATTGTAACTTTTCTTAATATCTGATGCTGACTGTCCTATAAAGGCCATAGCTACCACTGACCCTCAGAGGTTGGGTCAAAGGGAGTATAATGCCTGTAAGTCTCCTTTAAATGCTCAAGAAACACAGATGGCAGAGCCATGCGGTGATAGACTGTCAGATGCTCCCTACCTGCTTTAAGTTTGACCTTAAAAACATACACAGGGGACTAGATAAGGCCCATCTGTTTACATATTTTTTTAACCAAAATCTCTCTTGCTTTTTAGACAACACAGTGGACAACATAAAAACTCTTACCAAAGTCTTTCTTGTGGTTTTTCTCAGTGGGGATATATGGCTATATTTTAAACAAGAACATCATATAAAATCCTATATCAGTGTGAAACTTTTGAGATCAACAATAGGCTCTTTTTTTAAAAAATAAAACATTAATCAATGATAATTATTAAACAAGAACAGCACATAAAATCCTGTACCAGTGTGAAACATTTGAGACCAGCATTTTTTTTAACATTAACCAACAACAATTTGTAACCAGCCTCTATAAATGATGACAGATACTTATAATACTTATAACCCATAGGATCTGAAAGAGTTCTTCACAGGTGGAGTTAAGCCTTGGCCAGCTTTGACCAAAGGTTTGAGGCACACAGCTCCCAGGGCAGACAGAGGGAACTCGTTCATCAGCATGGGGGGGCAGGGTGGTACACAGCACTGAGGAAAAAAGATTGTTAACCTCTTTAGGTCATAGCAATTACCCTCAGATTTTTTGTTTGGTGTTTGAAATCCTGTTGGGGTACATCCACCTTCTACAACTGTGTCTGGCAGCCTCAATACCTTGTAACAGCAAAGCTGAATGGCCCAGTCATCCATACAAGCATGCTGCCCCGCAGCCACGTGCTTGGGGCTGAGGCTGACTCATTTTTTTTTATGAAATATACCCCTATGCTTATGGCTGTATCTCTAAAGTCTTGTAAGTGGTCACAATATCAAAGTCAAAGAAGTCATTATTTGAGTAGTCAGCATCAGTCTAAGTCAGGACAAAAGCACAACACACATTACACAGACATACAGGGCAAAGGCACCAAACAAACTAAAAACTTCAAGCTGCGTCACGGGTGTGACCAGCCCCACTTTTGAAATGAGACCACTATCCATGCAGTCTCTACAGAGAACTGACCATGTCATTCATGTATCATATCACAGAACTGAGAAATGCCACCTGCGTATCTCACCAGAGAACTGAATATGCTACCTGCATGTAAGACAAAATAGAGACCGAAGATACACAAGGGCTAACAAAGCTTTAGAAAGGCAAAACCACTGACTCAAGAGTCAATGTCACGGTCTGTTCCAGTCATCAAAGTCACAAGTAAGACAAAACAAAAGGCACACAAGACACGCAAGCAGACGTCTGTCTCCACTAAGACAGACAAAACCATTCCAGAAATACAGACAGCTGAGAGGACATAGTTCCTTCAATCCAGAATATCTTCCATATCCTCACCAGCACCCAGACGGGAATCTCCCAGGCATCCCTGGGTCCCTTCTCACCTCCCGGGACGTCTCCCAGGGCAGCAGTCAGTGATCTAGCATGCCTGCTGATCACTCCCTCTGTCTCCTCCCGAGACACAGGTGACTGCAAAACCGAAAATACAGAACCTGAACCTGAATTCAACAGAAACACAAAGGCATGACTGTAGACCAAAATGTACTGAACTTGAATTTAACCAGCACAAAAACACAAAGGCACGACTGTACAGAACCTGAATGGCATGGAAACACAAAGGCATAACTGTAACCTCTAATGTACAAACTCAAACCTGAATTCAGCCGATACACAAAAACACAAAGAACCTGCCTGCACACAAAGACAAAGATATATAGACAATGTCTTACCTCCAAGTGGGTCTTCAGAGACGAGGGTGGTTGCTCATCCTGGACGAGCCCCCAAAATGAAAGACCCCTGATTAGGGGAGACTCTCACTCGAGCCTTGGGATGATGCGAACCCCCCCAGTAACTCACGAGAGACTGTCCTTGCTGCAATCACATGAGGTTTAACGACAAGACGACAAGATGGGGACCAGTGCACTGGGGCCGAGACTCATAACCCACTCAGGGGAAGAGTTCGACCTCGAGTGACTGGGAGAAGTAGTTTTTATAGGAAGAAACCACACAGCCCAGTAATCCAAAAAGGGGGGCAGGGAGGATGTCACAGAAAACTCTGAAAATTCCAGTGATGATTACAAGGGGGCAACTCCCTGCCTCTCAAGATCATTCTCAAGGTCGTAATCAGCTAGTTCCTATACCAATGATAATTACTAGGGGGTGATAATTACTAGGGGGAATCTCTCTGTTTCTCAAGATTACTCTCAAGATTACAATCTACCTTTATCTTCAGCTAGTTCCTGAAACCCTGAAATTGGTTAATCCTAGATTTCTGATTCTTCTCCTCCTGCTAGCTTTTTTGCTCTGTTTTCCTGCTAAGGGGATCTGGATTTATCCAGGTCTTTCAATATCTTATAGATAAGTGATAAATTGTGTTAAGTTTAAGAAGTGTTTTATAGGTAATGGATAAGTTGTATTAAGGTTAAGAAGTGTTTTATGGTTAAGTGATAAGTTAGATTAAGGTTATGAGTTGGTTTTATGTATTATGATTAGTAGGATTAATAATTGTGATATTGAATTGCCTGTGTGTTCCCCATTATCAATCACCCATGCCTATTATGATTATAAACCCCATTGATGCCTTGGATACTGAAGTTGCTAGTAAAGAATCATTATAAAAACAATTCTCTTGCTTGGTCTGGTTACTCATTGCTCTCTGGGGAGAAGGGCACAGAGTCCTCATAGTTTTACTTGAAAAGAACCTGGAACTGAAGTCCTCCAGCTTGTAACAGGGTCCCAAAAGGGAAGTTAAGAGGGTGGTGACCCAGGGGAAACCATCCCTCCTCTTGCTCTCTCTGCTTTTTTCTACACTTTAATCCTTTCCTGATCTTAGCAAAACTGTCTCTAACTATCCCAGTGTGATCAGTATAGCAACAACATTTTTCTTTTAGGGAAGCACAAAGGGATCAAAATCTAAATTTTTTAACATATGCATAAAACCCAAACATTTTACAGGGTGTGTCAAACCTTTCTCAATATCTATAAGCAGTTACAAATATCATTAGGTCAATTCCAGTAAGAGTGCAATTGTTGTTGTTATTAAATACCAATTCCAGTCTCTGAGCAACAGTCAAACCCCCAGTCTGCTCCCTGCTTAAGTAAAGAGGGGTTAATATTTAATCAAAATGAGATTTGTGTCCCAAAGATTAAAACAGTCAGATGCTTAGTCTGCATCTCAGCTCCAACGCAAACAGGATTTAAAATGCAGAAAATTGTAGTCTCTATGGTCAGGTCATTTCATCCTGGCATCTGTGTCTGTGTCCCAGGTCTGGAAGCAGCTCAGCACCAGGGCAGGTGGTATTCCTGGGTGAGGAGAATTCAGCTTCCTGAAGCACATTTTGGCAATTATCTCAGCGGGGTTTCTTTGTGTGGACTCTCTGAAAGCAGAATGACACTTTGAGTGTAGAGTGGCTTAGCAGGTCCTGCAATCAGGCACTCCTCTCCATGGGGGCAGGGAAGACTGGATCAAGGATTTCTCTCCAATTGTTTTTCCGAACTTCTCTATGGGATGTTTGCAGCTAGGATGTAATTAGGTGTGAGGCCCTGTCTTCCCTGTTCCTCGAGGCCAAAGCACAGGATGCAAGAAATGTTTATGCTAACCAGCTAAGCTTCCTGCTATGTTCTGTGCTTGCTCTGCTATAGCCTGGTATAATAGCCTAAGGGCTCTATATCACTTTAAAATGGTAATTTCTCAACCTGCCTGGAAGAGCCCAGGTGCCAAGGTCCATCTTACTTGTCTGACACTGACTTGCACCCTCGACCACTTGCCTGTGGAGAAGCTCTCACAAGTGCCAGTTTCCCCAGCCCCCTCTGGGTGGGAGGAGTTTTTCTTTACTGGGGCAAAAGAGTATATTAACCCCATATTAAGCTGAATAAATTGGGCATTCTCCTCTGGAGGATGACACCAACTCTCTGTATCTGTGTTGTGTGCATCTTGTTCTTTAACCTCTAGGACAATATAGAACTCGTGGGAGGTGGGTAGTGATGCTGACCCCGTGGCGTGGAGCGACCCCCACAATTAGGTCCAGCTTTATTTTCTTTCTGTGAAAAAAGCACAAACATATCCTCGACCCCAAATGTGTACAGGTCAAGTCTTTTTTATAATTTATTGAAAGGGCTTTTTTTTTACCTTGCCTTAGTAAAGTTCAGCTTGATGTAATCATGTCAGATCTGTTTGCATCACTAATAGGATACCCTCTTTAAATGCAAAGAAACATTTATAAACAATATTTGGGAATTTGGGCATAGTTCTCTCCAAACTGCTTCCTTCTTTTTGTTGGGTGAAGTAATTTTAGCTGTTCACGGAGACTTTGGTACATCAAACCACATTAGCCTGGAAGGAATCAACAGGTTCTCATACTCTTTGGAAATAAAAGCAGAATTTCTTTTCCAAAGCAACAAATGCTTAGACCCAAATATTGAAGTCAAAATACCTTCAAAACATATATTGGTTTAGCTTAGCAGCCTGTACAATAAAATGTCTCTCTGTACTTAGCTTATTCACAGTCAAAAAATTTAAAGAAAACATAATAGTATACATAATCCAAACTCTCTATGTATATCCCATCTTTATGTGGCTCATTTTTCTTACTCTATTCCTTTTTCTACAAGTTTAATATTTATTTTATTACCTTTACTCCTTTAATCTATGACTGTCTGTTCTCTTTTATATGACTTTTACTGTCTCTTTACTTGTTGTTAGGAGGTCATTTGTTTCATTCCCTAAAATAATCACACAGAAACAATATTATTTAAATCACTGCTTGGCCCATTACCTCTAACTTCTTATCGGCTAGCTCTTTTGTCTAAGAATTTGTTGCTTTGGAAAAGAGGTTCTGCTTTTGTTTCCACAGAGGATAGAAGGTTGTGGATTCTTTATGGACTAATGTGGTTTGATCAAACAAGATTCCCTGAAGCAATGGCCAAGATGGTTCAACATCATTGACAGCTTCAGGATTGCTAGCTGAGATGTACCTACCACACAGGATACTCCATGAAAGACCTGTTTAACAGTATTCAGAACAAGCAGAGAACAATGCCCAAATTCACTAAAGGATTGTTAATATTTATTTACATTTAAAGGGGGGATATGCTATAAAAATCAATACTTTGCATTGGTATGGATCTTGGTTTGATACAAATTTAAGATTAATTTTGTTATATATATTTCTGCTCTTAAGGTATTATGTTTCTGCAGCTTACTTAAAAATGTAAAGTATAATTAAGAAATATAGGTTATGATCATTTATAGTAGTCAAGTTTGTAGTCATCTTAGATTTTCTAGATATATAGAGACATATTTCAGTTGAATAGGTATTCTTCAAATCTTTCAGAGACCTTCAGAGTATGACATTTAAAATGCTTCAAGAACTTTGGACTTTTTATGACAGTGACACACATCTGCTCCTGACAGCACCATTATCAAGAGGATAATGGGCATTGAAGTGGCTCCTCATGGAGTTTGTAAGCAATTTGGGCAAGAGACTGCTCTTGTCTGGAGTGCTTGATATTATGAACTGGACAAGCAGGTACCACAGAAAAATGACTACTGAACTTGCCTAAAGGTGAGATGGTCCTTTGGGGTTCCTGATTCATGAAATAGTCTGCCAGACATTCTGAAGAACACAAAAGAAAGTGGTTGACAAACTGCCAATATAGGTGGAACTGTCTTTGAAATTCTGTTCTGCTTTGTGGAAAAGTCTGCTGGATACTATGGCCTGTAGGCTAAAGATGGATGCCCCAATGGTACAGAAGAACTTTGGGTGACTGTCCTCCAGGCAGCAAGATATCTCTGTTAAATCTAGTGTTTTGGAAGTTGCTTACAATGCATTTCCTATTTACTACGATAATATTATGTCTTTCTATAGTCTTTGATGTACTTGAGAGTAGATAGTTATAATTATAGTTTTCTTTAGTGATGATAAAAGATAAAGTAGATATAAATGTTATTGATTGTGCTTTTGCAACTTACTTAAAAATGTAATGGATAATTAAGAAATACAGATTAATAGATAATCATCTATAAAAGTCAAGTTTGTAGTCATGATAGATTTTCTAGATATATAGGTATATTTAACTGAAATATATCTCTATATTTAATATATCTTGCTTATAATTCTTGCTTGATACCTGCTTTGTTATATGTAATTTTACTATTTTAAAGTTAAAATCTACTTCTTTATTTGGACAGAAAAGGAGAAATGATGTGAAAAGTCCTTCTGTGTTATGTGTGGCTTTTATCACTTAATGAATAAAGAAGCTTCTTTGGGCTGTGATAAGGCAGAATAGAGCAAAGTGAGGACAACTTAACTGAATGCTGGGAGAAAGAAGGAGTCAAGGGAAAACCCATGTTTGCTACTGGGGACAAACATGCTCTAACCTTGCTGTTAAGTCACAAGCCTCATAGTATAAAATAATAGAAATGGATTAACCAAAAATATGAGAGCTAGCTTGCAATACACTTAAGTGACTGGCCAAGCAGAGATTTAAATATATTTTCTGTGTGATTATTTCAGGTCTGAGCTGCAGGAAACAATCAAGCGGTCTCTGCGTATAGTACACTAAGAATCTTCCTATTTCAGGGTTTGGCTTTCTTGCTGAGGTGGAAATTTTATCAGTCAACGAAGACCACATGATACAGTGCTGAACTGCCCAGCAAGATAAGCCTTCAGATGCAATAGTGGCATGACTGTTATAAAGGTAATCAACTGCATTTTTTTTATGTCAAGGTCTGCTACACAAGAGGTAATTCATGCCTGGTACTATAAACTTGATCAAAAGTTTATAACTTGAGTATAGAGACCTAATACTGATTTTTGATAAACATGCATGTTAAATTACCTCTAAATATTTGTTTATATCAATAAATAAGTGCTTCTCTCAACATAGATCAAAGATTCTTTGTAGTAGGCAGTAGTCAGTACCCACAATAGTTAAATACCAAAAAAAATTGACTGTTGAGGGTGCAGCCCTAAATGAAAACACTATCAAGTCTAAAAGGACTCAGAGAACATTGTGGAAGAGAAAGCACATAGAAGGTATAAGAACTGGAAACATGGTAGTTACACTCAGGAACTCACTGTAGCTATGATTACCTCCACAAGTGGAGATGATTGCTGGCTACTGGGAGAAGATGTTCATTTTTCTTTCAGGAGTGTGGTCACTGATAGGTTGTTCATGAGCATGTAGGCAACATTAATTTGTCTAAGAGGATTGTTTTTAAGAGAAACCATAAATCTGAATGGATGTAGGGAAGCTGGAGATGGATATGATCAAGATAAATTGAACACACACACACACACACACACACACACTCACACAACTGTCAAAGAATGAATCAATAGAGAATTTTGTTTTTTGAGAAGGAACTATTGCAATCTAGGCCCATGTCTGAAATAAGGATTTAGAAGTCAATTGTTGGATCCTAGGATTTTCCCCTGCTCCTAGAGGCACAGGATGCAAGAACTGTTTATGCTAAACCAGCCTAGCTTCCTCTGCTCTATTCTGCTAGCCTGGGGGATTAGCACAGAGCCATGTTTTGTCTTTGGTATGGTAATTTCACCTGCTAAGGAGGGTTCCCATAGATGCCTAAATCTTCTCTAAACTGTTTGTCACAGCTCCCAACTTGGTACCCCTTGCCTGGGAACAACCTGCCATTCGGTACCAGGCTATCAACACTGTGATCTCACTCCCAGCTAGGAGGGGGTCCTTCTCCTCTGGGGAAAAGAGCATTTAACCTGGCGAAAACTAAACAAACTTGGCATTCACCTTCTGGCGAATGACCTGGACTCTCTATGTGTATGTGTCTTGTGTTTAACCCCTAGGCCCTTGCCCAGCTCATGATGGTATGGAGCCGTGGTCCATACCAGAAGGGTGGTGATGCAGACCTCGGGTGGTTTCCCACAAATGGTGTCCCTGGGTGGGCATGAAGAAGAAGCACCTACAAGTTTCTGGAAAGGTAAAAATCCATAGGGGTCACCCTCAGGAGAGGCTGGCTAGAGGTAAGTGAGTATGGAGGGTGAATTGGCCAGGATTTGGCGAATGGGTGCGGGAAGTTGTGCTCCAGGATAAAGGCCGGATAAACAGGTATTGTTAGGTCTTGGGGAGAGAATGAACACCAGTATTTTTAATGTAGATAACACAAGAGTTCCTTAAGACAGTTTTCTTTTATATAAGGTGATTAAATGCCTAATTTTTTTTTTGAGAGAATTCAGTCCCTGGCTTTTTACTTGCAGGGGGCTTTAATTTTTACTAACAGGCTGGCGCGATGATCGCCCAGCAGAAATCTGTTTCCTAAGCAACAGAGCCCAAAGCAGCTGGCGGTTAACAAATGGCTGATGGCTCATGGAAATGCAGGCCCCAGGCTAAGAGGAGATTCAAGAAACAGTAGCTATATGGCAGGAGCAGGAGCGCAGGCGGCTGAGGGAGCTTGGAGGGCTGCGGCTCCCAAAACTCAGCAGACATCCGCGGGCCACACTACACAGATACGGGTCACGAAGGCTGCCGCAGCTACAGCGAACCACAGGGATCGCCCGCAGACACGTGCCACAGCCAAGCGGTGCGATGCCCCTGGGACAGAGCTAGGAGTTTTCACCGTAGTTAGGGAGCCATGTCAGGCTGGGCAAAAGTGCCAGTGGCTGATGCACATAGAGCCAGAGAGAGAGAGAGAGAGAGTTACAAACGGTAACAAAATGGTTGAGAGAGGGCTGGCCACATGGGCCGCTGAGCAGCGGCGGTGCCCATAGCTAATGAGCCTACATGCTAAGGCAGGGCGCTGACAGCCAGGGCACGATGTGGGCTGGGCGGCATGCCCAAGTTGCGCAGAGTGCGGGCCCGGGTAACCCGCATGCTCAAGGCACACAGGGCCCCCGGGGTGGGGCCACTTACTGAGCGAGGAGATAAATTCCCAAAGAGCACAGGCCCGGAGAAACAGCCTACGGCAAACGACGAGGGCCAACAGGGAAAAGGCACGGTCATGGTAGTGAGTGCTAATGAGCCGGTGGCGGCTGGATGCCGGGCAGTTCCTGCCAGCTGTGCGCGCCTGCAGCCGGGCTCGCTCAGAGAGGAGATGGCAGTGGCTGTGGACAACAGAGGCGGACACAATAGCCTGTGGCGGCAGGCGGGGCTCGCAGAGTCACGGTTACTAGCTCAAGAATTTTTGCCTTACAATGGGGCTGGAGAGATGGCTCAGAGGTTAGGGGCTTTGACTGCGATTCCAATGGTCCTAAGTTTAATTCCCAGCCACCATGTGGGAATCTGACGCTTTCTCCTTTAAAAAAACGGGGGGGGGGGGGTTGTTTGTCCAGACAAAGGAGCAGATGAGAGAATTTCTTAAAGTTGTATTTTTAGAGATATGAACTCGGCTATAACAACCTTAAAATGGTTAGCCTATAAAAGGCTGAAAGATTTTCTGTCGGGAGGCTATATGCCCCCATAAAATGACAATTTTAATGATTTTATCTGATTATATGATGGCACACACGTGCTAGATTCTGAAAAAATTCAGATAATTGTTTTCTGTTCTTGGAAATATTCCAGGCGGAACTAGTTCTAAAAGTCGTTTACAGGTTGGCTATTCAGCCCAGACAAAAGGCCGGCTGCGATGGCACAGGTCGGTAGGATTTGCTCTTTAAAGGCAGAGACCTACAGATCTCTATAAGTTCAAGACCAGCCAACACCAACGCTGGCTGTACTAAATTTTGCTCTGAGCTTTTTATTACTCTTAATTCGGATTTACCCTATAGTCTCCAAAAACAGACTATAGTAAAACAAATACATCATATGCTCAAGGCTTATTTACATAAACAAAAAAGGGGGATTATTATAATATAGTCCAATTCATGCATTAATTTGGGAGATGTCTTTTCTAGAAATGCTGACATTCATTTGGGTACGGCTGCATGCTGCACTGTGCTGTGCATGCTGTGGAGTCTCCTGCCCGGAGGCCTATAGAGGGACAAAATTAGGAGGTCCAGCGGGTGCTGACCTGTCTGCTGCGGAGCTGGCTGAAGTGGTCCAATGCCTGGACTCCACCTTGCTCCGCTCCCCTCCCTTTGATCTGTCAGTCATTGCTGCGGCCACCAGAAGTGGCTTGCTACCAGTCTTTCCCTTTTTTTTTTCTTCCTTATCCTGTCAGCTTCTTCTGGACACTTTGGGTATTTTCCCAGGGCAGGCTGAAATCCTGTGGTCTTTCAAATTGAGCTAAATTTACAAGTAAATACTAAGGTCAATCTTTAGGGACTGGGTATGGGTTTTTTACCTCTGCTGGTCACAGAAAAGGCTTTTTGCTGATTTTCATGGACCCTGAAATAAAAGATTTACTAATTGGCTGTCATTTAATCTAGTTAGCTGTACCAGGGGCTCCATTCACTGGTGCAGAAGTCCTTACTTAAAGGGCTCCATTCTGAGCAGACTTTTTAAGGATTGTGCAGGTGCAATCTCCTTTAGGGATGCTTGTATATGCTGGAGCGTCACCTTCATGATCTCATGGTGCCAGAGCCAGTGGCTACTCAGGTCAATACTGCCACGTGACAAGTCCTTTTTAGCATCTACCTCGGAGTATCTTTCAACATAAATCTGACTAAACTTGATGATGTATGGCTAGTGAGCCCATGACGGGTAAGGTTTTTGAGGGGCTTCCCCAACCTTAGACAGGAATGTGTTTGGACCTGAACACTCTCCTATTGTGGGTAAGGAGTTTGCCTGACGCCAATGCCACCCAAGACAGACCTAGTCATCATATTTTATGTAAAATAGGGCGACCTGTTGGATCCTAGGGTTTTCCCCTGCTCCTAGAGGCCAAAGCACAGGATGCAAGAACTGTTTATGCTAAACCAGCCTAGCTTCCTCTGCTCTATTCTGCTAGCCTGGGGGATTAGCACAGAGCCTTGTTTCGTCTTTGGTATGGTAATTTCACCTGCTAAGGAGGGTTCCCACAGACGCCTAAATCTTCACTAAACTGTCTGTCACAGCTCCCAACTTGGTACCCCCTGCCTGGGAACAACCTGCCATTTGGTGCCAGGCTATCAACACTGTGATCTCACTCCCAGCTAGGAGGGGATCCTTCTCCTCTGGGGAAAAGAGCATTTAACCTGGCGAAAACTAAACAAACTTGGCATTCACCTCCTGGCGAATGACCCGGACTCTCTATGTGTATGTGTCTTGTGTTTAACCCCTAGGCCCTTGCCCAGATCATGCTGGTATGGAGCCGCGGTCCATACCAGAAGGGTGGTGATGCAGACTTCGGATGGCTTCCCACAGTCAATGTCTCTTAGTAAACTATAAATCGTCACTTAGTAAGATCAAAAACATGAGATAAGAGTGCTGTCAGAAAGCAAATTACAGAAACAAGAATAAAGCTAACACTGTAGAAAGCTAGTACATAATAAAAAAAAAATTTTCTTTGTAGTTCTTTTTAGATGTTCAGGCATTGGCTTCCTTTTCTAAGTCTATATTATGAGTTTTTGGTATGAAGTACAATGGTCCCAATTAGAAGATGACTTGTGTGGGTCCCTGCAAATGTTTACTGCTGGTCAAGAAATGATCAATGAGAAGCAGGAAGAAAATCTAGTTCAGCAAGACCTAGTTAGTTAGTACTGGTTCAAATATCTAGAGTGTGATATTGAGCAGTTTGTTTTAGACATATTTAAGTACAGTCTTGAAAAAATTTTCCTGCTTTCATCATCTCTGGCCCATAAATATTTGTTTTTCTTTCTCAAGCAGAGGCTGAGATTCTAACACCCTCCCCCTCAAATGCCATAGTCTCAGTGGTCTGAGATCAGACTTGTTTATCAGTCTAGACCATCTGGAAAAACATAAAAAAAAGAAGAGTATTGGCATCTACTTTTCTCTCTTTTATTTCTGACAAAAATACAGAATTGTGACACATTTAAATAAATTAACACTTTATAGAACTGAAATATTGTAGTACATAACTATTAAGGTTAATACTAACCCGAAAAACACTGATTTTATTTCTCATAGCATACAACAGAAGTCCCACATTTCACAAACAGACAAATAAAATATATTACCTGTGTAATAGCATTGGGGATTACTTCCCCTAACTGGAAAAAACATTAGTGAAGAAATTGCACTTAGAAATGGGTTTTGCAGATATATTAATGGAATTTGTACTGAGTGTTTTACCCATTATTGCCACTTAAAGGAAGTAAAGGATTAGCTGTTATAGTTACTATTATAGTTAAAATACATGAAAACAAATAATTATCAACTACCTGAAAACTAGATAATTATTTAGAAGTAATAACATCATCATCAGGAAAGAAGCTTTAACATCACCTCTAGAAAAAAATTTATAAGAATAACTTAAAAGCTTGAACATCACCTTCAGGAAACAATTTGCCAAAGTTACAGAATAATCACAGTCATGATATAACTGATAAATATATTTTGCTTTATATAAACACATTGCTCAATAGAATTAGGTTATTGGACAGATCTCTGTAACATACATTGAGCTAATTGCTGAGTTCTGAAATAAGTTATCTCTCAGTCTCTGTGAGCTACAGGTAGATGAGAAATATAAAGAAATATTTTAGTGTGATATTATTAACAGAAGGCTATACTCTGAGTTATTTCAGCCCACTTCATTACCCTTAAGAACAATAGCACAAAGTCGTTGAGCTAGTTAGACCTATATGGTTGGGAAGATTCTCAAAGTTAGTGAGGTAAATAAAGTTTCGTGGTTGATAATTATGGAATTGTGGCCTTGTTTTATGGAAATATCATGCTCTTATTACCATATGGCTAGTCTATACTGATCTATGAGTAAATTGTCCTCCTTTTAATAATGTAACTGTTATTTATGATTTCTGTTTTGTATACTTTCTGGAGAACTCTTTTAAAGCATTTTTAAAAATTTGAAAATTGTATCTAATAACAAAAATTGTTATTAAAAATTTTCCCTTAAATTTTTCCATCAAAATATATGTTTATGATTATGTTGATGGGATGAGAGTATGCAGGATACACACCAAGGCTTTAGACCAGTGGTTCTAAACTTTCCCAATGCTATCACCTTTTACTATCTCTAACCATAAAATTATTTTTTGTTGCTACTTCATAAGTGTAATTTTGCTACTATTATGAACTGACATGTAAATATTTGTGTTTTTTCTGATGGACTTTGGTGACCCTTGTGAAAGTGTCCCAATCCAGTTTGGAAAGCTAGACTAAAATGAAATGCTTGAACCACCAAGTTGTCTTGCACAGTAAAGTAAAATCCTCCTGTGAATTCTAAAAAGGCTGTCAGGCTCAACCCAACAACATGGTACTACAATGAAGACAAATTCTCTGTGGCAACCTTACAAAGAGAAATCATGCAACCTGGCCACTGATAGAAAAGTCAATATGTTAAGTTCTGCAACAAGAGGAAAATGAGAATATACTTTGCACCAACAAGAGACATGGTGCTGCTCCAAGTACTTGGAATGACTGATAGGCAGAGACAACTTTAAGGCAAGAACTGAAGCTCTTATCACAACTGCAAAGTTAATTTCATTGTTATAGCACTTTCTAAGGTTACTGCTTGGAATCAGTACAGCACAGTAATTCTTTATCCCTGAAAGCATTGAACTATAAACTCTAAGACAAAATCATTTATCTGAAATGTTTGTTAGAAAGATTTTCCCCATATTTTATTCCAAGATTGTTTACACTTTGAATGTACATCTCTAACTTAGAAGAGTTAACATTTTGTAAACAGTAGAATCACCCCTTGATTAAATCCTCAACTTTGTTATGAATTTGAGTAGGCATTAGGTCATCATATTTAATCTGTAAACATACTTTAAATTTTAAGATATAAGGTTAGGCAATCACCATTTCTGTTTACATAAGTACTTTATATAAGTACTGTATCAGGGAAATAATTTGTAAAGTTTTGCTTCTTGTCTTTGTGTTTTTACTCAGTTTAATGTTTGTCCTGTGTGGAAGTAGGAAAGAAGAATGGAAGAAACATGGAGGAGTGAGAGGACAGAGAAAATTTCCCTTCCATAAAATCAAGTCCTATTTTTTAAAATTCTCAAATATGTAAACAAATTAAATCAGAATAGTTAAAATGTGTAGTAATAGTCTCAACCTTAGGACTTTATAAAGTGCAATTGCTGTTTCTTACAGTGACTAGAATTCTGCTTTCCTTTAGAGTCTAGCCCCTATTTTAAAGGGCTCACCTCCAAAGCTGCTTTCTTTGAGATGTTTTAAAAACTTATACATTAATTTTAAATGCAGCAGAAAAACTTCCAGAACATTGGACCCAATTAATCTGAGAAGAGTGATTCCAATGTAATTTTCTGTATTCAAATATGCATGTAATCATAATATTTATTGCTTTAAAATATCAAAATACAAAACAGATCTATATCTCTGTCTTAGACTTTGGTTGTCAAATGCATCCTTGAGCCAAACACAAATGACTACACATTCAATTTAAATGAAAAGACAGAATTTAGTTGCAATGTGTGGTTTCCCTCAAATAATCCAGCTTTCAGGAGTAACAAATGCAATGAATGTTGCTCTGGTAAATATTTCTTTCCTTACCAATACAGAGTTAAGTGTTATGAGATTTGTTAATTTTGGTTATGCAAATACTCTTCCTCAAGACTGCACATGAACAAAGGTACACTGCATTTTAACTTAAGTTCAAAGACCACAACAAGAATGTCCAATAACTATAAATTTATTTCATATGTTAACCCTTTTTTATATTTAACAATGCCATAGACATACTTTCAATTTTAGGAGATCATAATTCAAATATTTCTGGATGCATACTCCTAATGAGGTAAAGTAAGACAAAAATAATGGAGAAATGTTAAACATTTTTCCCCCACAAGAATGGCAGCAGTCTGGATAGTGAGGTCAATTATTTGGCCATTACAATGTAGTCAACATGAAAGAAAGAATGACTTTAAAAAGAAAGAAAAAAAGAGAACTAAAGGAAGACATCATAGAAGGGTGCTATATTCTGAGAATAGACCTCGGTGATCACAGAGATTTGCATATTAGAAAACCAGAATGAAGAAAGCCAGAGTGGTACATTATGTTCTTAGGTTGCAAGGCCACAGTGCACTGGATGCACCAGTTTAGTCATGGAGCAAAGAATCCAGTATGGATAGAGTTCTGGAGATTCTGAACACAGGACCATTTTCCTCTTTGTGGCAGTTAGACGAAGTGAAAGCATGACAAGGAAATACAAAGTTAGGCGTTAGTTAGTAGAGTCAAGTCTGTTGTGGTGGTGATAAAGAAATGAAGAGCCTAGGTTTTATGACTGGACATAGTATTTTCTTCATAATGAAAAATGGAAAAAAGCACAAGGTGTAGATGTACAGAGATGGCAAGGAATGAACATATTTAAAAAAAGGAAACACAGCAATATAACAAAGATCCCAAACCAGTATAAGCAAAGAAAACAGATACCAAGACCAGTTGGGTCTTGATATCAAGGACATTATCACAGAGAATAGCAGAAATAAAAAGGATTGGAGAATGTAACACTGTTGGGAGGGGATATTTTAATTTAGTCTCTCTCTCCCTCTCTCTCTCTCTCTCTCTCTCTCTCTCTCTCTCTCTCTATATATATATATATATATAAAGAGTAATTCCTAGATTCACTGATGACATTATTTAAGCATACTTTACTAAGAAATATGTAACAGCTCTGCATAGATTACTAATTGTTACCTGCTTTCTCAAAGAATGCCAGAGAAGCAACCCTTAAGTTTTTTTTCTTAAGTAGATATGAAGGAAAATGACAGAGCCAACCAGTTTGTGTGCTTAAAACTAGGTATTGATTGTTATGAATATCATGTAATTGATACCTGAGAGTCTGATTTTGAAGCTGAATGCAAATATACTTTGAAAATACATCTGAAATTTGTGTGATAAAATTAAAGCATTTTCATTTCGGATAATCTTAACTCTACACTTACTACAAATTAATATTTATAATGTAGTGCAGGAAATCACACTAATTCTCAGTTGTGTGATCTACATAATGCCTGAGATATGAATCAGGTGTCTTAAAACCCAAATTGGCAGTATCTCTTAGAGCAATTAATCAAGCATGTCTCCTGCAAAACAGAATGACCTTGCTCAGGAACAGGATAGTCATGCTCTGGTTGAAGATGACAAAGACATAGATTTATAAACTACTGATATCAGAAATCCTGTAATTTTTTGAGTGATTCACTTAGAATTTACTAAAGTTGAAAAACAACATGGTGCTTTATGATTAGAACCCAAGGCAGGAAAATGTAAGGTACTAATTAAATCCTGAAATTGTACTTAAGTTATTGGTTATATACAAAAATAGTTCTCCATGAACATTTATGAACACTGACTTTTCTTTGCCAACTTTTACTTAAACCTGTAATTTTTATTTACATAAGAAAATACTAAGTATTCTGAACTATTCACATTCAACGTAACTTTGGTAAAATATACTTTATATTTTAATTATCTGGAAACTGTCTACTTATAGACACCAGACATCTATAGTCATTCTTCAATAGAAGGAATATTTTATTGTGCTAAGATATAATTTGTTTTACTAATTCTCCTAGGCATCATTTTAGACTACTCAAGCAAATATTACTTTTAGAAATGATTAGAAAACCATGGGTCCCTATATTTGTTGAACTGAATAACTTGGCAATAAAACTCAGTTAAGGCTCTTGGCATTGGTGACACCTCTTCCCACTCTGACTTGCTGCTGTGGTAAACTTGCACTTCATCTGTGATCTCATCTGGTGCATAATCTCCACCTAATATGTAAATCTTATCCTCAATCCCAATTGCACCTGCATTAAAGCCTGCACATTCAAAAGAGCCCTCTCCTTTCCAAACACAAGTATCAGGACAAAAACTATATACCTTATAGGTGGAAAGGTCACATATATACAGGGTGCAGTTTACTGAGACAGCTTTAATTAAAGTAGCATGAAAGAACTGTCCAAACTCTGCTACTAGTTCAGACCACTGGTCAGTTGTAGCATTGTATTTAAAAAAACAATCAAGTGATGGGTTAAAAGCATCTGCAATCTCTACCTCGGATCCAAGAACATAAATGACATTCTGGCATGCACTGGCTTCTGGGTAATAGATGCCTCTCGGTAAAGGGCTAACTGATATCCATTCTTTGGATAGTGGATCATAAGATTCAACATCTAAGAGACTCTTAATGTCCTGGGATCCTCTAGTCTTTCCACCTATAACAAATAATCGACTGACAGCCATGACTGATGTATGCATGGTTCTTGGGGTTTTCATGGTTGAAACCAAGAAAAACTCATTTTTGACTGGACAGTAGCACCAGGTCTGGTCAGTGGCATCATGATAAGACTCAGCAATATGAAGTCGAATCTTCCTACAACACTTCCCTTTGCAACCACCCATCAAGAATATTTTCTCTCCATAACTAGACAGACTAGATCCTGGCAAATCAATCAGATGTGATTGTGGCAGTATTTTCCATGAGTCAGTTTTAATGTTATAGCAAAATGTATGTTGATTTTCTCCATTTTCCTCAGTTTTATGGATGAATATATATTTTTCAGTTGTGGATGGTCGAGCATCAGCGAAGAGGCCACTAGAAACTTGCACACACTTAATGGCATCCACAACTATGTCAAAACAGTTTGTGCTTTTGAGTAAACACTCCTCATTGAGCAGACAGTCTCGAAGTGTGTCCTCGGATAACTGATGTAGCCTTACTTTTGTAATCAAGTGAGGCAGATGCTTTCGCCTGGACTCTAAGTTGTATTTGATCCATGTAATGACAACCTTCAAGACCATTCCTTCTTCTGGCACATTTAACTCATCTGACTCCAGACACTTCTGCAGCACTCCAAAATTCATCTCTAAAAACTCTCTGGATTTAAATAACAAATGAAAGTGATGCTGTACAAAGCATAAAACATGATTAAACAAATGTATAGCGCCATAGCTGTCTGATAGAGATAACAAGTGCAAACAATTGACGAGACTGATGCTTTTTATTAAAAAGTCACTGCAAGCTTTTGACAGGAAGGGAACCTGAAGAAAGGATGATAACTGAAAAAACATTTCTACATTATCATCTGTTATTCTTGCTTTTCCAGTATAGGCATAGTCAAGAAATGCCTTTATTGCTTTGGAGGACAAGTTAGTAATGGTAACACATCCATCATCTCTTTCTTTCATCCTTACTTCAAACATAGCCCTGAAAAAATAAAGAACAAAGAAGCACTAGTGTTTTAATCCACAATTATTATCAATATTACCACACAGATTCTTCTTTACCCTTTAATTTAAAATATGTTCATGAAATCACAATCGATGACATCCTAATGAACTATTTTAGCATTTAAAATAATTATATGCCATAATACACATCTAGTATTATATAACCTTCATATTAAAAGCTTTACAATGTAGCTGAGACACAGTAAAAAATGAAAAAAAGGCTATAAAGTGGTTCAAATATTTTGCATTGGTGAATTCTATAAAACTCAGTTTTCTTCAATGGCAAATTAATTACAATTGTGGTAATAACTAAAATTACATTTTTCATCATAATTAAAGCTTATTTTATTTTTATTGAGCTATATATTTTTCTCTGCTCCTCTCTCTTTCTCTCTACTCCCCTTCTACCCTCTCCCATAATCCCCATGCTCCCAATTAACTCAGAAGATCTCTTCTTTTTCTACTTCCCATGTAGATAAGACACATGTATGTCTCTCTTAGGGTCCTTGTCTAGATTATGAACTGTAGGCCGTTTTTTTTTTTTTTTTGCTTTATGTAGAAAAGCCACTTATGAGTGAGTACATATGATATTTGTCTTGCTGGGTCTGGGTTACCCCACTCAATATGATGTTTTCTAGATCCATGCATTTGCCCACAGATTTCAAGGTGTCACTATTTTTATCTATTGTGTGGTACTCAATTGTGTAAATGTACCACATTTTCCTTATCCACTCTTTGGTCGGAGGGCATTTAGGTTGCTTCTAGATGCTGAATATGACAAATAATGGTGCCATGAACATAGTTGAGCATCTTTTGAGTATATATCTAAAAGTGGTACTGTTGGGTCTTGAGGTAGGTTGTTTCCTAATAGTCTGAGAAATTGCCATACTGATGTTCAAAGGGGCTGTATCAGTTTGCACTCACATCAGCAATGGAGGAGTGTTCCTTTCACCCCACATTTTCTCCAGTATAAGTGTCATCAGTGTTTTTGATCTTTGCCATTCAGACAGGTGTAAAATGGCAGCTCAGAGTTTTTTTAATTTGCATTTCATTGATGGCTAAGGATGTTATGCCTTTCCTTAAGTGTCTTTTAGCCATTTTTGATTCCTCTGTTGCATGTTCTCTCTTTAGGTCTGTACTCCATTTTTTTTTATTGGATTATTTGTTCTTTTGATGACCAATTTCTTGAGTTCTTTGTATGTTTTGGAGATCAGCTCTGTCTGATGTGGGGCTGGTGAAGATCTTTCCCCATTCTGTAAGCTGCCGTTTTGTTGTGTTGACTATTTCCTTTGCTTTAGAGAAGAGTCTCAGTTTCAGGAGATCCCATTTTTTAATTGTTTCTCTCACTGTGTATACTATTGGGGTTCTATTTAGGAAGTAATCTCGTGTGCCAACACACTCAAGCGTACTTCCCACTTTCTCTTCTATGAAGTTCAGTGTGGTTGGCTTTATGTTCAGGTCTTTGAACCATTTGGACTTGACTTTTGGGCATGGTGATAAATACACAAGAATTTTCATTCTTCTACACGTTGATATCTAGTTATGCCAGCACCATTTGTTTAATATGCTTTCTTTTCTCCATTTTGTATTTTTTGCTTCTTTGTCAAAAATCAGGTGTTCGTAGGTATGTGGCTTGATATCTAGGTCTTCGATTCAGTTCCATTGGTCCTCCTGTTTGTTTTTAAACCAATACGTTATTTTCAGTACTGTATTCTATAGTAGAGTTTGAAGTAAGGGGATTGTGATGCCTCCAGAAATTCCTTTATTGTATAGGACTTTTGTGGCTATCTTGGGTTCTTTACTTTTTTCATATGAAGTTGAGTATTGTTCTTTCGAGGTCTGTGAAATGCCAAAATTTTGCTGGCATTTTGCTGGGCATTGCATTGAATCTGGAGATTGCTTTTAGTAGAATTGCCATTTTTACTATGTTAATTCTAACTATCCAAGAGCATGGGAGATCGTTCCTCTTTTTGGTGTCTTCTTCAATGATTTAAAGTTCTTGTCATACAGGTCTTCTACTTGTCAAACAAATATTTTATGCTATTTGTGGCTATTGTGAAGTGTGATATTTCTCTGATTTCTTTCTCAGGCCACTTATCATCTGTGTAAAGGAGGGCTACTTTTTTTTTTTTGAGTTAATCTTGTTTCCTGTTAAATTACTGAAAGGTTTGATGAGTTGTAGAAGTTCTGTGGTAGAAATTTTGGGGTTGCTTATGTAAACAATCATATCAGCAAATGGTGAGAGTTTGACTTCTTTTCTGATTTGCATCCCCTTAATCTCCTTTTGTTGTCTTATTGCTCTAAATAGAACCTCAAGAACTATGTTGAATATCTATGTAGAGAGTGGACAACCTTGGTTTGTTCTTGATTTCAGTGGGATTTGCTTTGAGTTTCTCTCCATTTAGTTTGATGTTGTCTGTTGGAGTGCTATATATTGCCTTTATTATGTTTAGGTATGTTCCTTGTGTCCCTGCTCTCTCCAAGACCTATATCATGAAAGATGTTGTATTTTTTCAAAGGCTTTTTCAGTATCTAATGCAATTATCATGCTTTTTTTTTCAGTTTGCTTCTATGGTGAATTACACTGACAGACTTTCATATGGTGAACCATCGCTGCATCTCTGGAATGAAGCTGACTTGATCATGGATAATTTTTCTGATGTATTCTTGGATTCAGTTTGCCAGTATTTTATTGAATAATTTTGCATCCATGTTCATGAGTGAGATTAGTTTGTAATCCTTTCTTAGTAAAGTCTTTGTGTGGTTTTGGTATCAGGGTAATTTTAGCCTCTTAAAAGAGTTTGGCAATGTTCCTTCTGTTTCTATTGTGTGGAACAATTTGAGTATGGGCATTAGTTCTTTGAAAATCTTGTAGAATTCTGCACTTAAACCATCTGGTCCTGAGTTTTTTTTTTGGTTGGGAGACTTTTGATGACTGTTTCTATTTCTTTAAGAGTTATAGGTCTATTTAATTTGCTTATTTGGTCTTGATTTAATTTTGGTAAGTGATACTTATCCTGAAAATTGTCCATTTCCTTTAAGTTTTCCCATTTTGCGGAATACAGGTTTTTGAAGTATGACCTGATGATTCTCTGGATTTCCTCTATGTCTGTTTTTATATCCCCCTTTTCTTTCGTGATTTTGTTAATTTGGATAATTCTCTCTCTGCCTTTTGGTTAGTTTGGATAATGGCTTGTCTATTTTTTTGATTTTCTCAAAGAACCAACTTTTTGTCTCATTGATTCTTTGTATTGTTTTCTTTGTTTCTATTTTGTTGATTTTGGCTCACAATTTGATTATTTCCTGCTGTCTAGGCTCCCCCCACAGTAAATTTGCTTCTTTTTGTTCTACACTTTTCAGGTGTTCTTTTAACTCATTACTGTGAGATTTTTCCAGCTTCTTTACATAGGCATTTAGTGCTATGAACTTTCCTCTTAACACTGCTTTTATTTTGTCCCATAAATTTGGATATGTTGTGTGGTCATTTTCTGTAATTAGAATTGAATTTATAATTTTCATTGAATTTTAGGAAAGCTTTAATTTCTTATTTTATTTCTTTCTTGACCCATTGATGATTGAGGTGAGCATTGTTTAATTTCCTTGTGTTTGTGGGCTTTCTGAAATTAGTGTTGCTGTTGAATTCTAATTTTAAGTCATGGTGATCCAATAAGATACATGGGGTTATTGCATTTTTTTTTAATCTGTTGAGGTTTGCTTTGTTACCTAGTATGTTGTCAATTTTTGAGAAGACTCCATGAGGTGCTGAGAAAGAAAGTATATTCTTTTATTTTTGGATCCATGTTCTATATATGTCAGTTAAGTCCACTTGAGTCATAACATGTGTTAATTCTCTTATTTTTCTGTTACTTTTCTATCAGACAGACCTGTGAGTATGGGGTATTAAAGTCTCCTACTATTATTGTTGGGAGTTTAATGTGTGAGTTAAGCTTTAGAAGTGTTTCTTTTACATGAGGATGCCCTTGTATTTGGGGCACAGATGTTCAGTATTGACATTTCTTTTTTAAAAAATTTATTTATTTATTATATATACAGTATTCTGGCTGCATGTTTGCCTGCAGGCCAGAAAAGGGCACCAAATCTTATGACAGATGGTGGTAAATCAACATGTGGGTGCTGGGAATTGAACTCAAGACCTCTGGAAGAGCTGTCAGTGCTCTTAACAGATAAGTCATCTCTTCTTGGATTTTTTCCTGTGACTAATATGAGATGTCCTTCTTTGTCTCTTTTGATTGATTTTAGTTTGAAATCTATTTTGTTAGATATTAGGATAGCTACACCAGCTTGTTTCTTAGGCCCATTTGATTTGATTTTTTTTCCCAATCTGTTACTCTGAGGGATAGCTGTCTTTGAGGTTGAGGTGTGTTTCTTGTATGCAGTAGAAGGATGGATTCTCTATTCTTATCCAGTCTTTTAGCCTGTGTCTTTTTTATAGGTGAGTTGAGTCCACTTACATTAAAGAATATTAATGACCAGTGACTGTGCTCCTGTTATTTTAGTTTTCATTTTTGGTGGTGATGTTATTTTATTGTGTTTTTTCCCTTCTTTGGGACTTGCTGCTGTGAGATCATCTATTGTCTGTATTTTTGTGGATGTAGCCAACTTCCTTGGGTTGGAGTTTTACTTCTAGTACTTTTGTAGGGTTTGTTGCTAGGTATTTTGCTGGGTTTGTTGCTAGGTATTGGTTAAATATGGTTCTGTTACGGATATCATGTTTTGTCTATCTATGGTGATTGAAAAGTTTGCTGAGTATAGTAATCTGGGCTGGTATCCAAGGTCTCTTATGTCTGTATAACGCTTGGCCAAGACCTTTTGGCTTTCACTCTTTCCATTGAGAAGTCAGATGTAATTCTGATAGGTCTGCCTTTATAAGTTACTTGGCCATTTTCCTTTGCAGCTCTTAAGATTCTTTATTTTGTATGTTTAGTGTTTTGATTATTATGTGGCAAGGGGATCTTTTTTTTTTGATTAGTGTTCTGTAACCTTGTATCTTCATAAGCATATCTTTCTTTAGGTTGGGTAAGTTTTCTATTATGATTTTGAGCTGGAGTTCTCCTTCTTCTATCCTTATTATTCTTAGGTTTGGTCTTTTCATGATGCCCCATATTTCCTGGATATTTTGTTAATCTTTTGTTAGATTTAATGTCTATTTAGAGTCTATTTCCTCTACTGCATCTTCAGTGCTTGAGAGTCTCTCTTCCATCTCTTTTTTATTATGACATTTATTAATATAACATATTAGGGACAAAAAGATATGAATGATTATAGTTTAATATGGATGTGCTTATATGTCAAATTGACAAGGGATCAATTGTGCTTGATTTTCTTCCATCTCTTATATTCTGCTGTCCATGCTTGTATTTGTGGTTCTTGATCATTTTATCATAATTTCTGTGTCTATAATTCCCTTGGTTTGTGTTTCCTTTATTGTCTCTATTTCTGTTTTCAAGTCTTGAATAGTTTCTTTCATATGCTTGATTGCTTTTTCTTGGTTTTCCTTAAGAGATTTGTTGATTTCTTCCAATATTTTATTTGTCTTTTCTTCCATTTCTTTGAGGGAATTTTTCATTTCCTCTTTAAGGGCCTCAAACATTCTCTGAAGGTTATTATTTTCTTTTGCTTCATTAACATTTGGTTGTTCAAGTCTTGCTGTTTTAGGGTCACTAGTTTTTATTGGTGTCATGTTGCTCTTTGTGGTATTGTGTCTCTTCTTCTTACCTTGTCTATCCACCTTTTCCTCTGATTGGTGTAACTCTGGTAGTTAATCTTCCGGGTTCTAGTGCATCCAAGGCTCAGATGGTTGTTCTTCATGGTGCAGTCAGGACCATGGTTCCAGTCACCTTGGAGGATACTTGGTGTTCCTAGGGGTTGCTCAGAGCTACTGAGCTTCCCTCTGCTTCAGTGGAGGTGGTTGCCTTGGGTTGGCTCTGGCAGAGGTCACTGGTTCAATCCTGCTCCTATGGAGGACTCTGCCTCAGGTTGGTTCCAGCTGAGGTAGGACTGCTCCCTGGCTTGGGCATGCTCCCTCAGAGGTTCATGACTCACACCCAGTCCTGCAGATGTCTCTTGCTTGGGCTTGCTCCCTCAGTGGTTGCTCCCTTGTACCTGTGCCTGCTTCTGGTGGTGGTTGCTGCCTTGGTTATGCTCCTGTGGGGGTAACAGCCTTGGGCCTGCTCCAGTGAAAGTCACTGGCTCAGGCCGTCTCTGGCAGAGATCTCTGTCTCAGGCCTTCTGCTGTAGTGGTCACTGACTTGGGCCTGCTTCTGTGGGGTGTGGCCACCTCGGGCCTGCTCGAATGAAAGTCCTGCTCTGGAGGACGTTGCTGACTCAAGCCTGTTCTGGCTGAGTTCGCTGCCTCAGGCCTGTTCCCACGGATGTCCCTTGCTTGGGTCTGTTCCCAAGGAGATCCCTGGCTTGGCCCCAGTCTTGCAGAAATCTCTGGCTTGGGCCTGCTCCCTTGAAGGTCCCTGACTCACCAATAACTGAAATTTTATAACATACACATTCAAGGCTTTAGGTTTCAAAAATTTACATTAAAGAAACAGGGAATACAATAAGAGGCCCACAAACACCAATGAATTTGTATGGCTGTGGAAAAATCTATAAAATAATACTCATGTTGTAAATGGGACAAGGGAATGTAATATCCAAAAACTGAGCCACAAAAAGTCAAAAAAAAAAAAAGCCAAATCTATACTTTTTCGGGTAACAATCATGAAGAGATAGACTATTCTTCGAATTTGAACAATCAGGCCATCTTGGAGATTAAAACTAAGAGATTGGGACTATTTTGAACTCAGGAAAGACAAAAATACAGGTTATTCGGAAGTGTCTGGTCAGGGAATAAAATGTACTTTACTGTTTATGCTGGTTTTATAAAAGCCTGCAGCTGTGCTGATAACATCAAAAAATTGTGGTGGTTTGAATGAGAATGACCCTTGTAGGCTCAAGTTTGACTGCATGATCCCCAGATGGTGAAATAATCTGGGAGGGATTAAATGGGGTGGCCCTATGGAAGTGTGTCATTGGGGAGATCTGAGGTTTCAAAAGAGTGGTGATCTCTGCCTCCTGCTTGTGGAATAAGGTGTGACCTCTTAGCTAGCTGTTCTTGCCTCCATACTTTTGCTCTGCTATCATGGGACTCTAATCTTCTGACTCTAAACCCAATTAGACACTTTCTTTTAAAAGTTGGTTTGGTCATGGTGTCTCACAACAGCAACAGAAAAGCAAGTAAGACAAATACTTTGTGTGATATACCTATGTTATGCATATCTAAGTACTTGCTTGTACTTGGTAGTGCTGGGGTTGACTTTTTGTTTAGAGTCTGTCCCAGAGAGTAAATAAATCTATTAGTGAGCATAGCATCTACCTGAAGAATATGATGGGTTCTTTTAAATAAAGAAAGAAAAGAATGATAAAGAGACTTTTTACAAGGCTGCTCAATACTTCTTAATACATAGCCAAGTAAATGTAGTAACAAAAATTATATACATGCTATATGTTACACAAGGACCTTTAACAATGTATGCCAGCTTAGCAATACTAAACAGCAATGATTATATTGTATACTATCTATGTATCTATGTACTATATTATTGGTTCAATGTAGTATAAAGTTCATGGTCCCTAGAGATAGCTATCTCAATGATACAGCTTCTTTACTTACTGGCTACATGACCAGCAGAAAGTGTCATTAATAATGAATATTAAAGGTATTCTATTAATGCTTACTCTTTTCCTGGATCAGACATGAATAATGTAAGAAGAGAAGAAAAGCATGGCCAATGAATCTGAAAAAAATGAAGTAGAGTACTAATTTGTATTATAATGGGAAGTTCTAAATGGATATATTATTTTATCTAAAGGATTATTAATATGCTACAAAATAACTCAGGTTGCATACTGAAGAAAATCACCTCACTATCAACAAAATTACTTGAAAAATAAAGGGATTTAATGAGTTTAGAAGAATAAATTACTTAATGTCTGCAAAGTATTAACTGCTACCGTGTTAAGAATTCAACTGCTTCCTGAGAGATAGCCCACCTCTCCCCACATCACAGTCTGTTTTTCTACCTACCTATTAAGATTTTACTCATTTTATGTGTATGGGTGGTTTGACTGCATGTATATATGTGTACAAGTATGTGCCTTTTGCCTAAGAAAGACAGAAGAGGGAATCATATCCTCTGGAACTGGAGGTATAGATGGCTATAAGCTACTATATAGATGTTGGGAATTAAGGCTGGGTCTTCTGGAAGAGTGTGCACTTAACCACTGACCTATTTCTCCAGTCCCAGGTGCTAGATATTTTTAACTTGATCCTCACAGAAGGTACATATACGATCAAACTCCTATATGTTATCCTACTTTTTAAGTTATTGACATTTATCTCTGATTTGTCATGTTATCCTAAGTAGTTTTCTATAAGACATATGATTCATTTTCAGTTCTTTGATTCTACATATTAATCATATTTTTTGCTTTGTAGTGCACGCTTTTCTGGTATTTTTATTTTACATTATTCTTGCAATGTAGTTAATTTTATCAAACTGCAAATAATAGGAATTAGTGGTTTACCTTAAGAGTATAAATGATTAAATTTCTAGCCATATTTGTACACATCTGTACATATTTTCATGTGAGCTATGTGTTCATTTAATAAAATTCAATAAAGAGCTGTTGATATCTGCTATTTAAAACAGTCTAAAATTAAAAATAACTATTATTATACCTAATAGTATGAATGAAAAGCAGACTCAAAAAGCTTGGAGAGTACTTAGGTTCTTTCTGTGGTGTCATGCACTCTACTAATACTGCTAAAATTATTTAACTTTATAATTAATAACTGTCCACCCATCTGCAGAGCATTAAATCACTTGACGAAAAATAAGTTAGGAATAAACTGAACAAAAAAAATATGTTAAAGCATTTAAATGCTCAATCCAGCAGTCACCAGCCCTTGTTAAACTAATGGGTCATAAACAGTCAACAGTGAAAAGGGACAGGTTGGGAAGGGAGGGGCACTGATATAGGTAGAAAGAGACGTAACAAGTAGAGAGCAAGCAGAATACATTATATTCATGTCAAAAACTACCAAATGATTAACATACTAAAATAATAAAATAAAAATAAGTTTGATTAGAGAAAAGGTTTGCAAATTCAAATGCTCACAAGAACTTCTTGTTGTATTAGCCGAAAACACTGCAGGGAAAACAAAATATATGCTCAGAACAGGATCGTTCTGTTTTGCTACATTATGAAACAAGGAGTTTATTGACTAAAATGGATTGAATTTAAAATACAATATGCTAATCATTTATACATTATTTAATTTATAACCTCCGGAATAACCCTATGCATTAATTCCTATTTTTATTTTTCTAACTTCTTTATCAATAGTGAAGAGACCTATGTCTGAAAAAGGTAAGCGAGTATCTAAGGTCACATGACTAGTAAGCAGTAGACCTAGGATTTAGATTAGGCATATATATTAAGAAACTAATATTTAGCCATTAACTAGACAGAAGCCTATGAACACATTTATAAGTCACATTGATAAGGATAATGGTTACAAAAAGTTACTGGAAGGAAAGCTGTGTTCAAAAGGAGGGAAGACAAAGGTGAAACCTGATTTCATGTCTGAAAAAGGTGAGTATCTAAGGTCACATGACTAATAAGCAGTAGACCTAGGATTTAGATTAGGGTATATATATTAAGAAACTAAGTATTTAGCCATTAACTAGAGAGAAGCCTATGAACACATTTAAAGTCACATTTATAAGGATAATGGTTACAAAAAGTTACTGGAAGGAAAGCTGTGTTCAAAAGGAGAGAAGACAAAGGTGGCTTGAAAGTAAGAGTCTTAACACTAGGGTCTCCAACGGATGTAAAAGAATGCCTTAGAGGCTATGAAGAAACAAAAAGCAGAGAAGGAAAATTAGACATAACTAAGCAAACAGCTAATTCAAGACTGCTGGAGCATCCCTGGCCAAGGACATTGCATACAGCGTTCCAAATTCAAAGCAAAACATCACACAGGCAGGTGTTCAGTCAGTAGCAAATTGCAAGAACTGCTTATTAAATAAAGTTTAGCCTATAAAATTTACTATAATGGTAATACAAAAGGTTTTAAATTATATGTTCGTAAAAAGCAGGTTTTGAATTAATGATTAAAGTTGGAACAGAGCAAGGCCCTGGGTTCAGTTCCCAATTAAGAAATTGTAAATGCAGTATAATTTCCATTTTGATTCATATATTATATCTTACCCTGTTGTTACCAAATTTGTTGAGAGATTAAAATCCTACTTAATTTTTACTCTAGAAATGGTCATAATGCTGAATTGAGGATTTGAGTTTACTGCAGTATAACTAGGAGGCCTTACTAAATGATGTCAGCAAAAGATATCTATCTTTCTACTGGCCAGTAGACAATTGGCACAGTACTATGATAATACATCAGACCTTTACCTTATACATCAGAAATCCACTATCATCATGGCAATCCTTGTTCCTCATTCTCTTGGTGGTTGAGATTATAGGCATCAACCACAACACGTGGAAAGAGGAATTTTATGTCCACTGAACTGCAGTTTCTTCCCTGGTATATGGCATGGACACAACTGAAATTATATTTTCCGTGGTCATTTTCTATAAATTCAGCTTCTATTTTTGTTCAACTTGTCATTTCAAACAATGGTTATCCCACATGTACCCCACCCCTACTCAGAAGAGCTCAAGGAAGTAATTTTAAGGAACTTTGGGAATGGTGTCCTGGGAAAACTTATTTTTACAGCTGAAGCTTAAGATCCCTATTCTAACATTATTAACCAACTAGTTTTAATTAAAGCTTTTAATTAAAAACTTAAAAATACTATAATATGTTCAGGGGGCAGTGAGTATATTTGTAAAATACAATGTAATTTTCCATATATAAAATCTAAAGTAAAGATGGGGGTAGAGTACCTGAAAAAGTCACTACAAGCCGCCAACACACACCGATGACATGGGATTATTTCTTCTTTCACGACTATTTTGAAATCATAAAAGATATTCTGTTCTCTAAAACTCTGTAGTACAGTTAAAATTTTCTGTCCATGATCTTCTGATGCAAGGAAATTCTTCTTTTCAGATGAGATTCCATTCCATGAGTTTTGTTCATTGAAATCATATGAATTAGCCATATCCAATTCTACCTGTTCTTAGAACTGGAATAAAAAAAAATTAATGTTGTAGAAAGCCAATGAATTTTTCAGACTTAATTTGCCTTCTTCAGGCTGGCAAAAGAGCTTATCAGGGAAGAGCTCTTGCCTTGCAAGCTTCGTGACCTAAATCAGGTTTGCACAAAGACCCCATTTAAAGGTGGAAAAAGAGAACCAACTCCAATAATTGTCTTCTGGCATCCACATGCTTATCACACACACTCAATAATAAATAAAATGAGTCATAAAAATGTACTCATGGTGTGAAATTATAATATTCAATAGCAGCAATAACATGACAGTAAAACTTTAAACATGTTTTTTATGAATTTCTTATTTGAATTGATAAATATATAATTGAGGCTTGATATCTATGGTTATAGGATTGACTGTACAGGCTGTATGAATGCCTACCCTTTTTAGGCCTTCACTACATGCCTCATATTATTGCTATTAAATAAGTATTATTCTTGAAGCAGTTCTTTTTGTAGGGTACAATATACAGTCTGTGTTCTTTTATGTATAATCTTTTGGGGAAAAAATTAGGATTAAAATGCTGATACTGACATACCAACTTCATGTCTTCTAACTCTAACCTAAACCCTCACAAGAGAACTGACTTAAGAAAAAAAGCCACCAGAGTTTGGTGGTATTAACTGACTTATGACTGTAGTGGTTTGATTGAAATTGGCCCCCATCAGCTCATAGAAGGTCGCACTATTAAGAGGCGTTACCTTGTTGAAGTAAGTATAACTTTGTTGGAGGAAGTATGTCACTGGTAGGTGGGCTTTAAGGTTTCAAATGCTCAAGCCAGGCCCAGTATCACTCTCTCTTCCTGCTGCCTAGCCATTGGGATTACTAGTTCCTTTCCCAGCACCATGTCTGCCTGTGTACTGCCATGCTTCCAGTTATGATTAAAAAGTGGACTAAACCTCTTATTAAGTGAAAGCCAGTCCCAATTATGAGTTGCTGTGCTCATTATGTCTATTAACAGCAATAGAAACCATAACACAATGATCATTAGAAAGGTGACCTATTGGAAATTAGAAAGAAAAACAGCATACTAATACTAGTAATATTTTAAAAAGGTGTTCTAAATATAAGGTAAAGAATGTAAAACATCTCTGGAGGCCAGAGAATCATTAACTCCCCGAATAATAAACTCATGTCCAAACACACACAAAAAAATTAACACCAAAAATTAAGAACTAAAACAGGAAGGAAGACTGAAAACTTGGGAAATCAGAGAAATAGGGAAACTGATTCCCTAGTACCTTTCTCTTGTGGTTCATTGCCTTAAAATCCCCTGATTCCTAGTGGCTTAGGACAATTTAGTCTTCTCAGGGGTACTGAGAGCTTAACTGGAGCTTCTTGCTTGGGTTTTCACAGAACTCTAGAGAGTCATACTGCAGGCAGCTATGGCTAGACTCACCTGAAGTCTGGTATCTTTAATATGGCCTCTTTTAAGGAAAGCCATAAATAAGAACTATTGAGCTGGAAGGTGGTGGTGCACATCTTTAATCCTAGCACTTGGGAGCACTTAAGATGACAGGAAGTTAAAGGCTAGCCTAGTCTACAGAGAGAGTTCCAGGACAGGTTCCAAAGGAACACAAAGAAACACTGTCTTGCAAAAAGCAAAAAAAAAACAAACAACAACAACAAAAAAACAAAAAACAAAAACAAACCACCGAGGAATTAGAAGTGGGGTGAAGAGCATTACAATGGGTTTAAATGAAAAGGGAATAGTTTGTAGACTTTTTTTTTTGCTTATGTTGATGGTGGTGGTGGTGGCAGTGTGCCTGTGCCAGAGTAGGACAGACTCAGGGTATTCGTCTCCCGACTTCTACCTTTCTTTGGGAGATGAGTTTCATGTTATTCAATACTGTGTACTTTGGGCTACCTGGTTCACTGGCTTCTTGGGATTGTCCTATCTCTACCTTCTATATCTTTTAGACCCACTTCACATGAGATAGGTATACAAATTGAATTCTTCATGCTAGCATGACAAGTGCTTTACCCACTAAACCATTTCTTTGGTCTTTGGTCCCTCAATTATTCTTTTAAGAAATCCAACAAAGTCAAGGTAAGAATAAGTAGGTACTTAAAAATTTTATGCATATATATATATTATATTATATATTAACGTAACTATATAATATATGCATACACACATATAGTTATGTAATACACACACACACACACATATATTTGCTATTTGTTTTGAAGGGAGAAACATGGAACATATTAGTACACAAAGAAAAGAGGGTATGTATGAAGAGAACTTTTAACAATAATAATAGTTTAAATTCAGCATCTACATTCATATCTAAATTAAACATTCTTGACTTTTATACAATAAACTGAGGAGCAGCATTATATATAAAAATTTCACTTCTGTTAAACAGTGAACACTGGCAGACAAACAAATGGTTAGAACTTCTGTAGTTGCTTAGTGATACAACCCTGACAGTACCAGTGAGAGACTTGGAGTTAGACTCTCTGACTGACCAACAGATAGGGAGAGGGGTCATGCTTAGGTAATTAAGGTAGCAAATTTTCAAGATGGCTGATCCCTTCCTCATCCTTCCAACTTTGGAGAAAGCCTGACAGCTTAAAACAAAGGCCCTATATAGACTTTTGTGTCAGCCTGAAGATACTGTCTCACAAGTTCAAGAGATCAGGACAGGTTACACAACAGTTGTGGGCCAACCAACCATCCTATCTTTATTCAAACTGACTCCTGTCTCAAATGTCTTGACAGAGTTTGTTGACTCCCCATGGGAGGCCTCACCCTCTCTGAAAAATGGGTAGGGTGTAGGGAAGATGGGGGGATCAAGGGGAGGGAAGGGAGAGGAACCTGGGACTGGTATTGTTTTTTAAAAAAATTGTTTAGAAAGTAAGGGAAAAGAATTAGGAGAAGAAAATCCTTCAGAGACTGTAAGCACCCCAGATCTTGAGAAGAGACAAGAGTTTTGGCTTGACAAAGGGTCTTTTTCTCTGTATGTCTAATGCATACATTTGTTTCCTCACCCCCTGTAAATGCCTTTCTTCAACTACTGATGATTTGGTCTGCTCCTGTTTGTCCTGCATGAGATTTCTCAGTTGCTACCTGTTGCTCTTGAGATTTTCCCTGCCTTTTTATTTCTTTAATCCCCAGTCTGTATCATTAGGACATTGGATAATCTCTATGGTTACTTCCACTCAATGTTGATAATAACTCTTTAAGACTGTTTTTGACAATGCTTTCTGCAAAACAATAAGAAAGTTGAGGTTCAGATTAAACAGTATTCCTAAGAATACAGAATGCACTCTGGTCTCTTGAAAAATGTCCTTTTCCCAAGGTCAGGCAAATTAGACAAAGGCCACCATCCCTCAGAGGTTTAAAGAAGGGTCCAGCTTGTTAAAAGGGAGTCATTCTCCTTATCTCTGGCAAGAGGAATTTGTGGCTTTTCATTAATTTGTCAAGGTCACTGCTAGCCTCTAGGCTCCCTCCTTCCCAGGCTTCACAAGCCCCACCCCAACTCATAATCCCCCATTTCTCTAGCCCCCATTTAACCCTGGAAATCTTTCTCCTCTCCTTTCACCTTGCTTTCTGGGAGATAGTCTTGAAATGTTGAAATAACTCCCACCTCCCAGCCCCCACAAAGGGTGGCTACTTTTTTTTTCTGCACCCATTTGCATTCAGTATAGAAACAGGCTTGTTCACTTGAAGTCCATACTGTCTAGAACATTCCTACCCTCCAAAATCAATGCCAAACTTAAAGAGCAGCTCCTTTAATCCCAACACTTGTGAAACAAGACAAGGGGATCAGAATTGGAGGCCAGCATGATCTGCAGAGCAAGTTACAGAACAGTCAAAGCTACACAGAGAAACCTTGTCTCTACAAATCAAACAAACAAGCAAATAAACAAAGCAGTTTTACTTATAAGATCTTCATAAGGCAATGCTAAAAAGTTACCACAATAAATTGAGATCAGTTTTGAGACAGGGCCTCACAATGTTGGCTAGCTTTGAATTCAAGGAGGCTTTTGCCTATAACTCTATTATAACATGATTGTCTAGTCTAAAGGAACTCCAGTTTCCCAAACTATAAAAAGAAGTCCATTGTCCAGAAATAAGCTCAACCTGAGGATTTGTAGTGGCTAGATAAAAGCCAGCATCCATCAGGAACCGTTAACCCAGTTCCCATCTGTCAAAGAGTCATTTCCCTTACCTCTGGGAGAAGGAACATATGGCTACCTATCAGCATATCAAAAGTATATGCTGGTCTCAGGTTCCTTTAATATCTCCTGTACCTTTCATACATTTCAAAGTCCACACTAGCATCCTAGTCCTTCTCATCTCCTCTACTCTAAACTCTCTCCAGCTTATGGGCGTACCTTCCCTCAGAAACACCTTGTAAGACACTTAGGCACAGGAGAGAACACGTCCCTCCTCTGAAGACCTCCAACTGCCAGGTTACACTCACAGAATACTTTAAATGTCCTAATGGCTGCACCCAGGCTTCACCCTACAGAGTAAAAGGCCCAAAACTCTACATGCAAAATCTTACCAATCTCAACCTTGGAAAGTTTCACCCTGAAAAGGTTCACTCCTCATCTCACCCAGAAGAAACTCTATATAAAACCTACCTTCTGGTCAGTTCTCTGCTGTTTCTCCCCACTACTGGGTTTTTTCCCTCCCAATAAATCTCTTTTGTGAGTTTTGTTTTGTGCTGTGACATTGGGTATTCTTTGGCTTCTCATTGCCAAGTCACTTTCCCATCAGGTATGTAATGCTTACATTTCTTGCTGAAACCTGGGATAGGCTCTCCTAGGGCCCACATTTCCCTTCTGTGTCTACGCTGCACTGGGACCCTATCTTCATCTCCAGTCCATCCACAACAGACTTACCTTCAGGCTCACCAATCTCTTGGCATCCCATTCACCAGTGGCAATTACATAACTTTCCCCTTTGGTTGGTGTAAACATTTCCCAATCTGAGAAAGTTACCATTGAGCATCTGGTACTTCTCTGGCATTCTTGGAGGTAGTGGTACCTGTAATGGTAAAAGTAAAATGCTGCGGATCCCCGGTGGTTACAGGTTGTGAGCTATGTGGAGGCAGACAGCAAGCAGGGCGTCCCAAGAGGAGCCAGTTCCAGGTACGGATGGCACACGAGTCCACAAGGAGAGATAGACAGATGGGGCACATCACGAGACCACAGCACAGGTCTCCAAAGGAGGCTGGTCTTGGACAGTGAGCCACACGTCAGGCAAGAGACAGACATGGATTGGAACATCATGCAGAGTGAGGTTGGATATTTATTTAGTGGGTTATGGAAGGAAAGGGGAGAAGAGAAGAAGAGCAGAGAGGCAGAGAGAAAGAGACAGAGAAGGGAGAGAAAGAAGGGAGGATGGGGAAAAGCTGCCTCTTTGAGAGGGAGATGGAAAAAGAAGGAACTCAAGCTGGAAGCTGAAGATGAGCTTGCTTGGAGGAAGGGGGAAGGGAGTGGACATGGCTTGTCTCTTAAAGGGAGAGGACAGATCATTACATTCCCATCTCTTTTTTTATAATAAAAAGGCAGGAGGTTAGGTACCACAGGTTAAAGGAATTGGGACAGCGGATTCTCAAGACTGCTTCCTGTTTATTTCTATGCATCGTCTTTGGGGAGGGAACCTGAGAAGGTTGGGTGCTGGTCATAACCTGGTCTCTTTGATCCTGTCTGGAATTTGTGGTAAGGAAATGTCTGGTGTTTCTTACACCTCTTTAAAGTATTGGTAGAAAAGAGGATAAAGTTAAGTTTAGGAAAAAAAATTATTAGGACCAGGGAATTGAGAGGGGTGTATCTGACCTGTTTAAGGTGGATCCTTCATTTCGGCTCCCTGGAATTCACAAGAATTCTTTGGGTTTGTGAAAACAGAAGTTTTAGATATATACATTGTAAAAACAGCTGTATATTTATGTCAAAATGACTGTGACAGATATTTTTCCGCAATGAAAAGTATCTTTAAGACTATGAAAGGCAGTGGGAGAAAATTTAATAGTATGTACTTGTCCTCACACCTTTATAACTTGCAGGTACACACCTTAAAAACTTGTATTTGTAATTTGCTGAAATTTGTTTGATGAGGTTGTCCTTTTAAACTGACAAAACCTCTCATCTGTCAAACTGCATCAGAGATCTTTGAGAAGGATAAAATTTTACTTGAGTTATTGATCTAAAAATGACAGAGAACTTACTTGGTTGGCACCTAGAGTTATTCCTTAGGGTCCTCCATGGTCACTGAGGGTCTTATTTGCCTTCTGCTGTTTACTGCAGGGCCTGCCAAAATCCAAAAGATCTGGTGGGCTAAGAAATCTGTAGGAAGACAAGCCTACCTTGACCTGAGCAGCTACGCTGTCGGTTCCAGAGATTCTGTCAACTGTCTGGTGATCTTCAGTTTAGATGAGAGGCAGTTTTTCCCAGTGGTCAGCACTTGGCAGTTGAAGCAAACTGCGGATGGACATTGTTTTGTACCCATTTGTCTTCTGTCTTCTTTGAAAGAAATAGAGGGTTGCTGCTAGGAGCCAACCTGTCTCTTTTTGTTATAAAAAGTTTTTTTATAATTAAATATTTAAATGCCACATTCCCTAGATCTCTGAGCAGTTGTATCAGGTAAAGAATCTGCTTGGAGAGCTGGGTCCAAGTTTGATTGTACTGGCTCTCAACTTAACAGGTAAGATTATAAAAGAAGAAGAAAAAACTGCTTGCAATAGAAGGTTAATGGCAGAACTGACAATAGTAGAGAACATCTTAATATATTTTAAATGAGGGTTGGATTAAATATAAAGTATTTTTGTAAGAGACTTAAAAATACATACCAATTTAAAATATGAGACCTATTGTTTTTGTAGTCTGAAATGAGATGCAATGAACAGACAATTTTAACATTCAACAGTAAACATAGGTGTATTTAAATTACACGTATGAACACATACACACAGAGTGAACAGGAATTGAATGAAGTGGATGCTCTTGGTGGGCCCTATCAAAGGCATGTCACTGCACAAAACACACATGCAACATATTCAACAAGAGAAATTTAGAGACAAAAACATAAGTAAATTGGGGGACCAGGCAGGGTATACCTCAGTAAAGATGGCAGAACTTGATCACCTAACCTGGCTCTCAGATAAGATGGTGGTGAAGTCACCTGACCTCAGTTAAGATGCGGGCAAGGTCACCTGACCTCAGTCAAAATGTCAGCGATCACATGTCGTATGGAAACGCCACAATTTTTGAGCTGCAGAGATTTTAAGTTTAATAATAAGAGAGAGCGACCTAGAGGCATGATCTGCCCTGCCACATAGCATTGCTGAGCCGCCATGCCACAAGCTGGGGCAGGAAGCAAAAGGCTGAAACTGAAAACAGTCACCTCATGAATCTGACCAATCTTGTTGCAGTAGAAGTGGTGGCAGAGACAGTTTGAGGAAACTCCTTTCATTTGCCTGTGTGCTGACAGTAGTTAGAAAGCTTCCATAAAAGTGGAGTCAGGGGGACACTGGTGGAATAAGGTCCCCTTAAGAGACAAGCCCTGCCTACTCCCTCCCCTGTCTTCCTGGACAAGTGGATCTTCTTTCCACTTCCAGCCTGAGCCCCTTTCTTTCTGTCTCTCTCTTGAAGAGGTAGCTTATCTTCTCCTCTTCTCTCCTCTCTCCCCATTTCTCTCTCTGCTCTTTTCCCTACCTCTCCCCTTTCCCCTTTCCTTTCATAACCCACTAAATAAACACCACTTTCTCTGCATGGCTTGCCTGTCCATCTCTGTCTCTCACCCATCACGGCTCCTCATGGGACTGGCTGACCCACTGAGGTCCCTGCCTGGGACCTGCTGCTTCCTGTGGCCTGCTGCTGCTGACCCTCAGGGAATGGTGCCGTTTTTTTTTTTTTACCATTACATTTGGTGCTCATGACTCAGCCAGGTTCTCTCCATATTCCCTCCTGCCTGCAGGCAGGCCAGCTGAGGACATGTGGAACTATAAGCTTGGAAATCAGGTTTCTTTACAACAGACGCCTGTTCTATCTGCCTGAATGCTGACCTCTACACACACCAGCAGCTTCACTGGTGAGTTATCCCCTTCTAGTCAGCTTAACCATATTGCCCACAACCACAGCCTTCACGGTTGAGCCCTTCACTGACATTCATCTATGGTTGCTTCCCACAACTATGATTGGATGACCCCGGGTAGTCCATCCACACTAGCACTGCACATGCTGAATAGTAAGCTTGCTTTGGGGCCTGGGGTCCCTTGGGTTAGTCTTTCTTTCCTTTCCTTTGGACCACTCATAAGGAGTCCCCACCATGAGAGACTACTTGGAGCCGCCTCTAGTCTCTCTGGATTGCAAGTAGCCCAGACTGGTGCCAGTCAGGCTTCATCAACACCCAACCTGTAGAGAAAAGACGTTTTCCAATAGGCTTTGTGGAGTCGTTGCTCTCTAGCCTCTGGCTTTCCAGTCGCCTGGACTGGGGCCAGTTGCCTTCATTAACACCCCTCCTGTAGAGAGATGTTTGTCTATAGGCCTTGCAGTGTTCATATGCTATTTTCATGGGTTTTCACATTTTCACCTATGGAATATAAACCCTGAAACTACCAGCCACCCACCTGTAAACACTCTGAGGGTGTCACACTGGCTCTGCTTTTTCTCAAACTATCCCTGCCACCTCTACCACTGGTCCCGTGGAAACTGACAATATTAGTTGGATCCACGAGGAAGCTGTTTACAATTCTAGCCTTTGCTCCCTACCACTGCCTTTGGTGCAGCAGCATGGCAACAGGGTAGATCACACCTCTAGGTCGCTCTTGTTATTATGTTTAAAACTCCTGTGGCTCAAAAAATATGGCTTGTCCACGCAACATGTGACCATTGCCATTTTGACTGAGGTGAGGTGACCTTACCGCCATCTTAACTGAGGTCAGGTAACTTCACTGCTATTTTAACTGAGGGCCAGATAGGTAACCAACTTCTTCCAGCTTTACTGAGGTATTCCCTGCCTGGTCCCCAGTGCTGACTCTGTTACATATGTTTCGTGCAGTAGCATTTTATATTCTTCCTTGCTGAATTCCTATTCGCTGTATGTATGCATACATGTAACTTAAATATAATATGTTTACTATTAAATGTTATAATTGTCTGTTCATTGTATCTCATTTCAGACTATAAAACAATAAGCCTCATGTTTTAAATTGGTATATACTTTTAAGTCTCTTACAAAAATACAGTATAAAATATATCAAGCTGTTCTCTACTATTGTCAGTTCTGCCATTAACCTTCTATTGCAAGCAGTTTTTTCCTTCTGTGTTTTATAAGTGTAAATCTGACCTGTTAAGAGCCAGTACAGTCAAGCACGGACCCAGCTCTCTAGGCAGATTCTATACTATAATTAGAACCCATCTATATCCGTTAAATAGCTCTCAACTGCTCAAAGATCTGGGGAATATGGCATTTAAATATTTAATTATTAAAAGACTTTTCACAACAAAAAGAGACAGGTTGGCTCATAGCAGCAGCACTCTATTTCCTCCAAAGAAGACAGAAGACAGAAGACAGATGGGCACAAAATAATGTCCATCTGCAATACGCTTCAACTGCCAAGCACTGACCACTGGGAAAAACTGCCTCTCATCTAAACTGAAGATCACCAGATGGACAGAGACACTGGAATCGACAGCCTAGCTGTTCAGGTCAAGGTAGGCTTGTCTTCCTATAGATTTTTTAGCCCACAGAATATTCTGGAACCTGGCAGATCCTGTACTAAACAGCAAAAGAAAAATACAACCCTCAGTGACCATGGAGGACCCTAAGGAATAGCTCTAGGTGCCAACCAAGTAAGTTCTCTGTCATTTTTAAATCAATAACTCAAGTAAAATTTTATCCTTCTCAAAGATCTCTGATGCAGTTTGACAGCTAAAACTTAGGTTTTCACAAACCCCCAAAATTCTTGTGAGTTCCAGGGAGGCAAATTGAAGAATCCACCTTAAACAGGTCAGATATATCCCTCTCAATTCCCTGTTCCTATTTTTTCCCCCTAAATGTAACCTTGTCCTCTGTTCTGCCAGTACCTTAAATAGGTGTAAGAGACACCAGAGGTTTGCCTACCACAAACACCGGACAGGAGCAAAGAGACAAGCAACACCAGGATATGACCAGCCCCCAGTTTTCTCAGGTTCCCCACCAAGATGATGCCCACAAATAAGCAGCAAACAGTCTTGAGAATCTGCTATCCCAATTCCTTTAACCTGTTGTGCCTAACCTCCTGCCTTTTTATTATAAAAAAGAGATGGGAATGTAATGGTCTGTCCTGTCCCTTTAAGAGACAAGCCCCGCGTACTTCCTCCCCTATCCTTCAAGGCAAATGAATCTTCCTTCTGCTTTCAGCCTGAGTCCCTTCCTTTCTCTCTCTCTCCCAAAGAAGTAGCTTCTCTTCTCCTCTCCCCACTCTTGTTTCTCTTCCTCTCTCTCTCTGCTCTTTCCCCCCTTTCCCTCCCTCTCCCCTTTTCCCATCCCTTCTATAACCAACTAAATAAATACCCACTTTCTCTGCAAAGTGTGTCTATTCGTCTCTGTCTCCCAAAAACTGTGGCTCTTTGTGGGACTGGCTGAACCCATTGTTTCCTACCTGCCATTGCCCTAAACTACCCACAGTCTCCTGCTCCCCTCCCCCTTGGGGAATGGAACCATTTTATTTTTACCATTATTAATAACACCAGAGTTGATAGTTAAAAATCTATACATAGGTGATTTTAAAAGAAACATGTGGCTTGCTGTCATCTTAGCTGTTATACCGTCATTTGGGTGGAGGCAGCCATGTGTCTGATAGTCATATTTTCTAGGGTTGAAAGGATGATTTTGTCATGTCACTTATACCCAGCTTGATTAAAAGTGCCCACATGACATAAGCCAACCAAGAAAAAAAACCTCCATCTAGCTGTGAGGCCCAAACCAGATGATGCCACCATTTTCAATCATACTAACAAGCCTCAGCCCACAGTCCCTCATCTTCCACTGCAGCCTCTCTAGCATCCCTATCTCCCTCCTCAGCAACAGGCTGTCCAACCAGCAACCCTGAATGGAATTACAGTATACAAATGGGGCATCCTTGTTTAAGATTAATTTGCAAATTGCATCCTGGCTGGCCTTCACAAGGCCACCCTTAAAGTGGTAAATCATGAAAAAAATCTAAGAGGTCATCCGGGACAAACATGAAATCCCATTTCAATTCCTACACTGACTTACAAAGGTCCTCTTATAATATACCAATCTAGCTCCTGAGACCTTAGATGGAAAATAACTCCTTATGATGTACTTCTCCCCAGAATTTTCCTACTGTTTTATACATCTAAAGAAAGTACCCATGACTCTACATGCAGAAGTCTTAGCAATGGCTTTTAAAGTGTACCATGGGAGAGATGAAAAAGCCTTAAAGCAAAAATACATGAATCTGGTTAAAGCCTTTCAAGTGGCCATAACAACCACATAGGCTCCCTGACCTCCCAAATCCTGTGAACCTCAGGGTTCCTGTTTCAAAGGCAGTCAGTAAGTCACAGAACCCAAGCCTGTTTGAACCCACACAAATCACCTGAACCATCTTTAAGGTGAATCAAGAAGGGGTATTTACTGGTCTCATGTTCCTTGAGGCATGGGGACATCAAGTCCAAGTAGCCCTTCAGATGAACTTTTAGATCTGGCAATGGGTAACTGAGAGGCCTGTGCTCCCTTGGTTGGTGCAGCAGATACCCCAACAAGCAGGCCCTTCATGTTACACTTGGTCTGACAACGGCCATCTCTGACTGGAAGCCTTGGCTAGATATAGTTTCAGGGTGATTTAGCTCTCTCCTAGACACTGGGACCACCTACTTAGTGGAGATTTAGGAACCCACCTCTCTTTCTTGTTCCTCTATTGCCAGAGTAGGGGAAAAGTCTCAGGAAACCACACCGAATATCACCAAGGCTCCATACCCACTCTCTCTGCACAGTCTCAGGTGATGTAAGCCTCTTATTTCTGACCTATAAGAAAGAATCTTCTGCCCTGCGGAGCTCTCCCGAATCCTGTCCTAGCCTTTATCCAGGTACACCTTCCCCTCTTCCCCCCTCCCCTCTGGGGCCACAAGATCTCCCCAGAGCTGCTCCCTTGCATGCTGGGCCTGGACTGTGGGCTCAGGCCGGCAGGGGCATTTCCTTTGCTTTGAGAGCCTGCCTGAGGACAGGCAAGCTCTGTCTCAGCTCAGCCACACTCCTGGCCAGCAAGAGACAGTGATCTTCTAGCAGTCATCCATTGGAGGAGGGGTGAGTTTGTTACTGGCCCGAGGGCTTTGGCTAGGAGGAATTCAGACTTTTCCCACCCCCCTCGACTTTCTGGTCACCCGGCAGAGGAGGCTCCTTCCTGCAGAGCTTTCCCGAATCCTGTCCCAGTCTTTATCCAGGCACACCTTCCTCTCTTCCCCCTTCCCTTTGGGGCCACAAGATCTCCCCAGAGCGGCTCCCTTGCGCACTGGGACGGGGCTGTGAGTACAACCCAGCAGGAGGGAGTGCCTGTGTTTCAATAGACTGCCTGCGGAAAGGTAGACTTTCTGTCAGTGAAGTCCCTGCCCAACAAGGGAACCTGACCTGGTACCAGAAGATCCAATAGAGAGCATTTGAAGGAAGAGATGGGCAGACGCCAAGGCAAGAACTCCTCCAACAATCTAAAAAACAACATGAAAACACCAGATCCCAATGACCCTACAATAGAAGGTCTTGAACCTCTTAATTCAGAAGAAGCAGAAAAAAATGCCATTATGAAAGCAATAGAGTCCCTTAAACAGGATATGAATAACTCCCTTAAAGAACTGGATGAGAAGTACAACAAAACGATTGAAGAAATGAGTAAAGAAATGGATGAGAAATATAACAAAAAGTTTGAAGAAATGAGTAAATCCGTGAATGATACACTGGGAAACCAAGAAAAAACAATCAAACAGGTAATGGAAACAGTTCAAGAATTGAAAACTGAAATGGAGGCAATGAAGAAAACACAAAACGAGGGCCGGCTGGATATGGAAAATCTAGGTAAATGAACAGAGACTACAGAATCAAGCATAACCAATAGGATACAAGAGATGGAAGAACGAATCTCAGAGTCTGAAGATACCATAGAGAAAATAAATGCTCTGATCAAAGAAATCAGCAAATCCAACAAATTCTCATCACAAAACATTCAAGAAATCTGGGACACAATAAAAAAACCAAATCTAAGAATAATAGGGATTGAAGAAGGAGAAGAACTGCAGATCAAAGGCCCAGAAAATATATTCAAGAACATTATAGAAGAAAACTTTCCCAACTTAAAGAATGACATTCCTATGAAGGTTCAAGAAGCATACAAAACACCGAATAGACTTGATCAAAAAAAAAAAACATCCCCTCGCCATATAATAATCAAAACACAAAACATACAGATTAAAGAAAGAATATTAAGAGCTACAAAGGAAAAAGGGCAAGTAACTTATAAAGGTAAACCGATCAGATTTACACCAGACTTCTCTATGGAAACCATGAAAGCCAGAAGGTCCTGGATAGAGGTACTGCAGAAACTAAGAGACCATGGATGCAAACCCAGACTACTATACCCAGCCAAGCTATCATTCACTATCAACGGAGAAAACAAAATATTCCAAGATAAGAACAAATTTAAACAATTCGTAGCCACAAACACAGCCTTACTGAAAGTAATAGAAGGAAAATCGCAACCCAAGGAATCCAACATTGCCAACATTACCTACAATAACTCACACATATAGCGACCCTTCACGAGCTTAACTCAAAAAAGGGACACATACAAACTCTATTAAGCAAATATACAAAAAATAATAATAACCGGAGTCAACAACCACTGGTCATTAATATCACTTAATATTAATGGACTCAATTCACCTATAATAAGGCAAAGACTAAGAGATTGGATACGAAAACAGGATCCAACATTTTGCTGTTTACAAGAAACACACCTCAACCACAAAGACAGACACCAACTCAGAGTAAAGGGCTAGGAAAAGGTTTTTCAAGCAAACGGACCTAAGAAACAAGCAGGTGTAGCCATTCTAATTTCCAACAAAATTGACTTCAAACTAAAATCAATCAGAAGAGATGGAGATGGACATTTTATACTCATAACAGGAACAATTCATCAGGAGGAAGTCTCAATCCTGAATATCTACGCTCCTAATATAAAGCCTCCTACTTATGTAAAAGAAACACTTCTAGAACTCAAGGCAGTCTTCAAACCAGACACACTAATAGTAGGAGACTTCAACACTCCTCTCTCACCAATGGACAGGTCAATCAGACAGAAACCTAACAGAGAAATAAGAGAATTATTGGAGGTATTGAATCAAATGGACTTAACAGACATCTATAGAACATTCCACCCAAATAGGAAAGAATATACCTTCTTCTCTGCAGCTCATGGAACCTTCTCGAAAATTGACCACATACTGGGTAACAAAGCAAACTTCCACAGATACAAAAAATATTAGTAACCACCTGTGTCTTGTCAGACCACCATGGATTAAAGTTAGAATTCAACAACAGTGCTACCCCCAGGAAGCCAACAAATTCATGGAAGTTGAACAGTCAACTACTGAATCACCCCTGGGTCAAGGAAGAAATAAAGAAAGAAATTAAAGTCTTCCTTGAATTTAATGAAAATAAAGACACAACATACTCAAACCTATGGGACACTATGAAAGCAGTGCTAAGAGGAAAGTTCATAGCACTAAGTGCCCAATTAAAGAAAACGGAGAAAGCACACATTGGAGACTGAACAGCACACTTGAAAGCTTTAGAAAAAAAAGAAGCTGATTCACCCAGGAGGAGTAAAAGACTGGAAATAATCAAACTGAGGGCTGAAATCAACAAAATAGAAACACAGAAAACAATCCAAAGAATCAATGAATCAAAAAGCTGGTTCTTGGAGAAAATCAACAAGATCGACAAGCCCCTATCCAAATTAATCAAACAGCAGAGAGAGAACATGCAAATTAATAAGATCAGAAATGAAAAGGGGGACATAACCACAGACGCAGAGGAAATTCAGAGAATCATTAGATCTTACTACGAAAATTGATATGCCACAAAGTTGGAAAATGTACAAGAAATGGACATTTTTTTAGATAAGTACCATATACCAAAGTTGAACCAAGACCAGGTGAACAATCTAAACAGACCTGTCAGTCGTGAAGAATTAGAAGCTGTTATTAAAAATCTCCCTACCAAAAAAAGCCCAGGACCAGATGGTTTCAATGCAGAATTCTACCAGAACTTCTAGGAAGAGCTAATACGTATAATCCTTAATGTATTTCACAATATAGAAACAGAAGAATCATTGCCAAATTCTTTTTATGAGGCTACAGTTACCCTTATACCAAAACCACACAAAGACACGACCAAGAAAGAGAATTACAGACCAATCTCACTCATGAACATTGACGCAAAAATACTCAATAAAATACTGGCAAACCGAATCCAAGAATACATTAGAAAAATTATCCATTATGATCAAGTGGGCTTCATCCCAGAGATGCAGGTCTGGTTCAACATATGCAAATCTATCAATGTAATCCATCATATAAATAAACTGAAAGAAAAAAAAACCATATGATCATTTCATTGGATGCTGAAAGAGCATTTAACAAAATTCAACACCCCTTTATGATAAAGGTGTTGGAGAGACTGGGGATACAAGGATCATACCTAAATATAATAAAAGCAATATACAGCAAGCCGTCAGCTAACATTCAATTGAATGGAGAGAAACTCAAAACCTTTCCTCTAAAATCAGGAACACGACAAGGCTGTCCACTCTTACCATATCTCTTCAATATAGTGCTTGAAGTTCTAGCAATAGCAATAAGACAACATAAGGGGATCAAGGGGATACGACTTGGAAAGGATGAAGTTAAACTTTCGTTATTTGCAGACGATATGATAGTGTACATAAGCAACCCCAAAAACTCTACCAAAGAACTCCTACAGTTGATAAACACCTTTAGTAACGTGGCAGGATACAAGATCAACTCCAAAAAATCAGTAGCCCTCCTATACACAAAGGATGAAGAAGCAGAGAGGGAAATCAGAGAAACATCACCTTTCATGATAGCCACAAATAGCATAAAGTATCTTGGGGTAACTCTAACCAAGGAAGTGAATGACCTATTTGATAAGAACTTTAAGTCCTTGAAGAAAGAAATTGAGGAGGATACCAGAAAATGGAAAGACCTCCCCTGCTCTTGGATTGGGAGAATCAACATAGTAAAAATGGCAATTCTACCAAAAGCAATTTATAGATTCAACGCAATTCCCATCAAAATCCCATCAAACTTCTTCACAGACCTGGAGAGAACAATAATCAAGTTTATTTGGAAAAACAAAAAACCCAGGATAGCCAAAACAATCTTATACAATAAAGGAACTTCTGGAGGCATTACCATCCCTGACTTCAAACTCTATTACAGAGCAACAGTATTGAAAACAGCTTGGTATTGGCATAACAACAGAGAAGTCGACCTATGCAATCGAATAGAAGACCCGGGTATTAACCCACAAACGTATGAACACCTGATTTTTGACAAGGGAGCTAAAGCTATACAATGGAAGAAGGATAGCATCTTTAACAAATGGTGCTGGCATAACTGGATGTCAACCTGTAGAAGAATGAAAATAGATCCATATCTATCACCATGCACAAAACTCAGGTCCAAATGGATTAAAGACATCAACATTAATCCGACCACTTTGAACCTGATAGAAGAGAAAGTGGGAAGTAGTCTACAAGACATAGGCACAGGAGACCACTTCCTAAGCAGAACCCCAGGAGCACAGACAATAAGAGAAACAATAAATAAATAGGAACTACTGAAACTGAGAAGTTTCTGTAAAGCAAAGGACACTGTCAGTAAGACAAAAAGGCTACCTTCTGACTGGGAGAATATCTTCACAAACCCCTCAACAGACAAAGGTCTGATCTCCAAAATATACAAACAACTCAAGAAACTAGACACTAAAACTCTAATTAACCCAATTAAAAAATGGGGTACTGAACTGAACAGAGAATTCACAATAGATGAACTTCGAATGGCCAGAAGACACTTAAGGTCATGCTCAACCTCCTTAGCGATCAGGGAAATGCAAATCAAAACAACTTTGAGGTATCATCTTACACCTGTCAGAATAGCCAAACTCAAAAACACCAATGATAGCCTATGCTGGAGAGGATGTGGAATGAGGGGAACACTCATCCATTGTTGGTGGGAATGCAAACTTGTGCAGCCACTGTGGAAATCAGTGTGGCGGTTTCTCGGGAAACTGGGAGTCAGCCTCCCTCAGGACCCAGCAATTCCACTTTTGGGAATATACCCAAGAGATGCCCTAACATACTACAAAAGCATTTGTTCAACTATGTTCATAGCAGCACTATTTGTAATAGCCAGAACCTGGAAACAACCTAGGTGCCCCTCAATAGAAGAATGGTTAAAAAAGGTGTGGAACATATATACATTAGAGTTTTACTCAGCGGTAAAAAACAATGACATCTTGACTTTTGCATGCAAATGGATGGAAATAGAAAACGCTTTACTGAGTGAGGTAAGCCAGACCCAAAAAGAGGAATATGGTATGTATTCACTCATAAGTGGATTCTAACCGTAATTAATGGTCTTTGAGCCTATTATTCGTGATCCTAGAGAAGCTAAATAAGAAGGTGAACCTGACAAAAATCATGTAGCTATCCTCCTGGAGATTGGAAATAGACAAGAGTGCCAGGTAACCTCGGGTGCATGGGGGGGTGGGGGGGTTGTTGGAAGGGGAGAGGGTTAGAGAGAAGGGAGTAGGGGAGGAAGGGGGAAAGATCGGGGGACTGGGATGGGGGGAGGGAGAATGGATAGATATGGGATCAGGGAAGTATATACCTCAACTAAGGGAGTCATTTTAGGGTTTACAAGAGACTTGAGTATAAAGGGGATCCCAGGTCCAAGGAGAGATCCCCAGATTGTTCTCTGGACAGAGGAGAGGGTGCCTGAACCGGCCTTGGCCCACAACCATACTGATGAACATTTTGCATATCACCATAGAACCCTCATCTGGCGATGGAGGGAGATGGAGGTGGAGACCCACGTCGAAACACTGGACCTAGCTCCCTAGGTCCAAAGGAGAGGCAGAACGAAGGAGAACGTGAACAAAGAAGGCAAGAGCAGAGGAAACCTTCATCCGACGTTGGATGGCGATACAGACAGATACCCATATTGGAGCACCGGATGGAACCCTCCACCGTCCAAATGAGGAGCAGAAGGATGAAGAAAATGAAAAAAGAAATCAGGACTGTGATGGGCGCCATCACCCACTGATACAAGGGGACTGATCTAATGAGAGTTCACCAAGGCCAGCTGGACTGGAACTGAATGAGCACGTGATCTAACCAGATTCTCTGGATGTGGCTGGCCTGGAGTCTTTCTGAAAAGCCATTGACAATGACACTGGGACTTGTTTCCTCTGCATATACTGGGTTTTTGGGATCCAGTCTGTTTGGATACTCACCTTCCTGGACCTGGAGGGAGGGGGGAGGAACTTGAACTTCCCACAGGGCAGGAAACCCTGACTACTCTTAGGGATGGAGAGGGAGGAGGAGAGGGAGTGGGGGAAGTGGGAGGGTGTTGGGAGGAGGGGCGGAAATGGAAACTTTTATAATTTAATAAACTTTAAAAAAAAAAGAAAGAATCTTCTGTAACCCATTTCTTCCTCCTTTCATATCTCCATAATCTTGGGACACACGGGGTGGGGGGATGATGACAATGGAACCTACCACTTGTTTCAGGATCTCTGACTAATCAACTCTGCAGTGATTCCCCTTTACCCCACAGTAGTAGTCCCTATACTCTCCCTTCACCATCCCCTCAGATACCTCCCACTTTTCTATCCTAGACCTCAAAGACCTCTTTTCCATACCTCTTGTTCCCTCGTAACAAAATACCTTTGCCTTCACTTGGACTAATCTGGACATACATCTTTCCATTCAACTTCCTGGACAGTCCTAACCTAAGATTCTGGAATATTCCACATCTATTTGGCCAGGCTCATGCCGCTGACTTATTCTCTCCCAGCTCTGTTTTGGAAGTCACATATTCTCTATGCCCCCCTGCACAGAATTCTCCCTTGCCTTCCAGCTCCCACTTGCAGTTTATAGAAACTCCCTCCAGCAGAGTTTGTTTTGTGACCCTTCCTCTCTTTCTCCACAGACTTGGGTTTATTAAAATCTCACTCTGATACTACAAACTTCTTGGTCTTAGAAAATTTTGGTGGTCTTAATTGGCATGTTCAATTTTCAGTGGTGGCAACTTCTACCACTGCAGTAACAAATGATCTGAAAATTCTTTATAGCTAAAATTGCTCTATTCTTTTTTTTTTTTTTGCTAACTACACCTGTCTGGGGAAGCTCTTACATATAGATGTTTATCATTCAATAGACTCCACACCTTTAATCAAGAGCTTGTCCTAATAGAGTCAGGAATCTGTATCAAGCTAACAAAGGCTGATTCAGTTCCCTATAGCTTCCTTTTAATCTCTCCTTCACTGGGACGTACCCCCATGCTTACTTTTTCTATTTCTGTGTGATAATTCCTGTCCTGAAAATAAAATTTAAAAACCACATCAAACAGGGTTTATGATCAGATTTAAAAAATAATACTTATTTAATAAAATATTAAAGCTGTACCTCCATGTATTCATACAGGAATGTACTTCATACTGTAGCCAAACTTTGTAATATGAGTCAACTAGGTGGTAATAGTTTTAAAAAGACATGAAGGGGTCATGGAGAGAAACTGAGACTTGGCACCATGTGGCAAGACTGAAGTTCCTAAAGAGAGCCCAAGTAAAGCTACTGGTGAAAAAAGTATTCCATTTGCAATGAGGGTTGAAGACTGTTATGGGTGTCTAAGAATACAAAAGCTTTAGCAAGTTCCAAGGGTATAAGAAAGTATATAAAGGTCTGAGGATACAAAAGTTTAAGTTCTGAAGGCATAGGAAAGTATTTTAAGGCATGCAAATGAACGTTCTGAAGGCACAGAAAGTGATTCAAAGTAACAAAAAATATTGCACATTTCTCCCCCCTACCCCATGCTACTGTTGTATTAATATTTCAGAGGTTTAAGAAACCTATACTTAATTGTTCATGCAGACCACTCACATGGTAGGGCATTGAGACTATTCACAAGCATCTTGCCAAAAGGAAATACTTGTCCCTATTGAAACCTAAATTGATGTCTAAAACACCTTTCCCCTGTTCTTGCCCTCTCTATGACCAAACTAGAGATTATTGTGGAAGGTTGTCAGAGACTTATGAAGGATGTCCTTATAGGTCCTGTAAGAGATATGATGCATAAAAGTGTCCTACCTTTTATGCAAAAGAACCAATCTTCTATATTCTAATTAATGATACAGAAGTCTTGGTAAATTTTACTATAGCATTTATCACAGTCATCCATTAAGTAGAATCGAAATATAGAGGGTACAAACCCCAATCTCTACACCCCTACGTATATATAGACAGGTAGAAGAAGTGGTCCAAAGCTCCTCAGAGGTCCTTACATCCTTAATAGCATCCCTCTTTGATGATATTAATTACACTTCCCTCTCATTTCAAACCTTAACCTCTATCAGCTACTGAATAATGCTCTGCCTGACTGCTTTGGAGAATACTGGTTGTGTTCCTCCTGGGTCACACTTATGACCCTCTTTTGTGGCCTTAGTCATTATTAGACTCTCTCACCAATTTTTAACTGCTCTAAACCAAATATCACTACCAACCTTTATCCCCCATCTCTTTCCTTAGTATCACAGACTGCTTTAACTCTTTAGGAACATGGTTTGTGGGCACACTGGACTCGACAGCCTGCAATAATTCCCTAATTCTTAGTATTATCACCCAGCCCCTAGCCCCTATGCCCAAACATTTATAGTGCCTCAGTTCTCTGTGGCACCCACGTTTATCACTGCCTGCTTGCTGGGTGGTCTGGGACTTGTGACTTGATGCTCCTGTTTCCAAACTAAACGTGGTACCTTGTAGTACAATTAATAAAAAGCCAGGGGCAGAAATTGGGGTTTAATCTGAAGGTTACAAAAACAAAACAGCCACCCATTGTCTCTTACCTCTACCTCAATCCAAAATGGTGATCCTGCCTCCAGGAATCTCAGAATAAGACTGTCTGTGAGAGCTGTCTCCTCCCATCTTATATTCCTCTCAAGGGTTGGGACTAAAGATGTGCATCACTACTACCTGGTTGCTATGTCAAACTAGTGTGGCTACTGGGATTAAACGTGTATGTCACCACTGCCTGGTCTGTAAGAGTGATCAGTACGACTGTTTTACTTTTTGAATTTCAGGCAAACTTTATTTATTAAAAATACAAATTAAATATCACTACAGTACATGGTGAAGAACTTGCCAATTCCCATCATAGAGTTTATAGCTGCATATGGTGAAAATAAGCAGTTAAGGTCCTACCCTTTTTGCAGTTTTGGGTACAACCACTAGTGTCACCAATGAAGCAGCAGGACTGACTACTTCCCTAGCCATTTACCATACATTTTCCTCTCAGTTCATCCAGAATCTCCAGGGTCAAATAGACTCGCTCGCTGCCATAAATGCTACCAAGTCAGCGAGGATGAGATTTACTAACAGCACAGAGAGGTGGTCCTTGTCTCTTCCTCAGGAGGAATGTTGTTTTTGTATCAACCAATCAGGCATAGGAAAAGACAAGTGCTGACAGCTCCAAATAGGTCTCCGTTCGGTGACTGGCCAGTGACTCACTGATAAGTATAATATGGTCTTGGATACTATCCTTCTTAAATCCCTTTTTCCTCCTTTTCTTAATTATACTAGTCAACCCCTACCTTACAAAGTTCTTGTCTAGATTTCTTCAACAACAGATTCAAAAGATTTCTGACCAGACTTAACAGTCGCCATTACAGGATTACAGGTTCCTAGCTACAGAGTGAGAGGTCAAGGACTCCCAATTATACCCTGAAGGCTAAGATCAAGTTTGCCCAAAGAACTTCAATACCCCATCCAACAGGAAGTAGTACAATGATAATAACATCAGCCCTCTTTTCCATAACCTGATTGTTTATTAATAATAAAAATGGGGGTGTAAGCCACTTGAGGAATAGGAGTGGCCAGGCCACTCATCTAGGACCTCCAATTGTCAGGTTCCACCCACAGAACACTCCAAATGCCCTAACAGTTGCACTGAGGCCCCACCCTACAGAGTAAAAAAACCCAAGTTCTAGACGTGAAATCCCACCAATGCCCACCTTTGTAGCGTGAGGGCCGGCTTGTTGGGGTATCTGTCCCGCCCGGTACCCCACAACCAGCAACTCCCAAAGAAAATCAATCACACAGAGATCTCTATAAGTTATAAAGCTGATTGCTCATTTAGGTCAGGCTACTTATTAGTTCTTATGACTTATCTTAACCCATTATTCTGATCTATGTTAGCTGCACGGGCTCAGTACCTTTCTCAGTGTGACAGCTTACATGTTGCCTCTTCGGTAGTCTGCACAGGAATGGCAGAGGGAGCTTCTGCTTCCAGAATACTCCCAGTCTCTTTGCTCCACCCCTACTTCCTGTCTGGCTTTCCCGCCTATACTGCCTGCCTGGCCAATCAGCATTTTATTAAAATATGATTGACAGAATACGGACAATTTTCCCGCATCACACCTTCGAAAGCTTCATCCTGAAAAGGTCCCATTGCCTCCCAAATACCCTTCCCCAAAGAAAGTCTATGTAAGTCTTGTCTTCTCAGTTCTTTGCTTTTTATTTTTGTCCTAGAAGAGGCAGCCACCCTCCTGGATTTTTCCCTCCTAATAAATTTCTTTTGTGATGTTTGTTATATGTTATGACTTTGTGGTATTCCTTAACTCCTGTCTGCCAGGATAACCTTCCATCTGAGCTGTAACACTTACATTCCTCACCCTTTTAATCTGATTGTTCTCACCATTCTGGGCTCTGTCTATTCTCTGTCTCTGGCTAGTATCCCTTCTTCACTAGACATGTCCAGTCCACCCCACCTCCCTTCTCTACTTTGAACTCTGGAAGATGCCTCTGTATATTTTCTCTCGTATGCACAATAAGAAACAAACAAAAACACACAAACAAAACAAAACAGACAAAAAATCACTTTCCCTTTGAGCACACTGCAGAGTGCTTACGTTGGCAGTTTCTTTACTGCACCCCTCTTCCGTATACCTGGTGTCAAATGCGCATACATATCCCGTTTTCTGCACCAGATCCACTTGAGGGGGTGTACGCCCATATTTCTATATGGTGGCTGCCAGGCGCTAAAGCCATAGAGGCCCACCTGAGGTGGTCACGTAGACCTGCAGACAAGCTGTCTCTGCCTAACAAAGGTCAGGATGTTTGCTGCTCCTTTCTTTGTAATATGGAGGATACCTTATAGAGATGTTAACATACACAGCTGACATGTAGATGCAGGTGTGACAAAACGCCATTCACCTGGTTGCCTAGGAGACAGAATGCTGGTACATTTTCCGGCTCAGTTTATGTGTTGGTATAAAAGCTGTCTGGATAATAAGCGCAGAGAGATCATCAGGAGGAAGAAGCCTGAGATGCCCTTTCCGTGATGACCGTGTAAGCTGTGTCTGATTATTCCTTGCGCCTCCGTACCAGTCCAGTTAGGGAAAATATATGTTGGGGCCCACGGGCTCTAACAGGGGGTGCAGTAAAAAAAAATTACCAACTTTACCACTCTACAATATGGTTTAGGTTTTTACTGTAATTAAGGGAGAGAGAAAACAGCCAGAGGCATCAGGAAGAACTCACTATATATAGCATGCTGAGCTTTCATTGGCAGTCCTGTACATCAACCTCCTATACACAAGGATCACAGGAGTGATCTACTCCATGTTGCCTCTTAAAGCCAGATTCCAAATTCATATACTATGTGCTATTGGAAGAACACACATGCTAAGTGGTTATGGAAGTAACTTTCACATATAGACTATACTGAAATTACAATAATCATTTACAAAATTTAAAAGCCAAAGAATTAGGCTTAACAACAAACTCTTGTTATAAAGTAGTGATGTAAAAGCATGCATGTGCTACTTGAAATAAGTAAATCAAATTAAAGCTAGGCTGGGTTTAACCTCATCTGGGATTTGTTTCACTAGAGCCTCCAGTCATTGGGATCTAAATATGGAGTTTATCATAGAAGTTAGTTAACAGAAATACTGTATTATTCAGGGTTCTTTAGAGTCACAGAACTCAGGGAATGGATCTCTCTCTCTCTCTCTTTCTCTCTAATATATGTAATGTGTACACAAATGATATACTATCTATGTAATATATACATTATATGTATATGTTATATATTAGGTGTTTAATGTATACATGATGCATAACATATTACATTTGCAATATATACATAAAATATATATCTGTGATTTATTGGAATGACTTACAGGCTGCAGTCCAGGTAATCCAACAATGGCTAGCTGTGAATGGGAAGTCCAAATGTTAGAATTCAGGCATTATGCTGGCCTGGCCTGTCATCTGACAGGATGTACCCAGGCTGTGTTCTGGCCAGTCCAGGGTCCTGGCTTGTACTCAGGTGCAAAGATCTCTTTAGGAGACAAGCTTTCCCCACTCCTGATCTTTTTCACTTCTAGGTCATTCTTCTGAAGATGCAGATGTCTCTGCTTCTCACCCCCTCCCTCCCTGTCTCTCCCATTTTCTCTTCCCTTCCCTTTTCCTTTATCTCCAATAAACCCCAGACTCAGGCTCTCTCTGCATGGTGTATTCTATCACCTGCCATGGTCCTCACTCATCCCATTTTACAGTACCAAGAAAGCTCAGTCCCACAAGTTGGAGGTGTCAGCTGGTCTTATGTATATGCTGTAATCCCAAAGAACTAGTCTCCGATGTCAGTGAAGGAATGGATGTGCTATTAAGGTGAGGGCAAGTGGGCAAAGAGTAAAAGCTTCCTTCTTCTATGTCCTTCCATAAGCGTCCAGAAGCATGTATGAAGTGTATTAAAGGGCTGTCTTCCCACTTTAAGACTAGGATTAAGGGCGTGCATCTTTCTGACTCAATATCTAGATCAAAGATATGCATGTCTTCCTACCTCAAACATCTGGACGAAAAGTTGATTCACTCACTTTAAACCAAACAGAAAATGTCTCACAGGTGTGCCCTCCATTTCTGGGATGTAGCTCAATCCAGATGTACTTAAGTTGACAATCAAGAACAACCATCACAAGTACTGAGTAGGAACTAGAGTTGTTTTGGAGAATATGGCAGACATACAACTATACTTCCTGCATTTCCTTCCTTCCTTCCTTTCTTCCTTCCTTCCTTCTTTCTTCCAGTGAGGACACGCTGCCACTTGCTTTGCATGTCTTGTGTCCTTTTTAACTCCTCTACCTACTTATATAAAGCAAATACTATTATTATCCCTTACTTTATAGATGGGGAAATGAAGTTTTGCTAATTCAAGTACAAATTCAAGTCACATACAGTGAGTAAGTGGAAAGCCGGAATGTAAACCCAGATAGACTCTGGAGCCCTTGCTATCATCAACTACACACTACAGTCTTTTTGTGGATATGCTTGTTGAGACCTAAATGACGAAAAGTTAAATCACTGGTGGCAGAAAATATATAAAGCCCTCAAGTGAAAAATGAGTTTTAGAAAATTATAGGTGGCCAGTACAATTCCCAGGAGACGGAGATGGCAGAAAGCAGGTAAAGTAGCTGTGATTCGAAAATCAAGAACCACTGACTTAAAACATGGCAGGGTTTTGGTGCTATGGTCATTCTTAGAATATTTCTAGCTCATAAGTAACAGATAAGTTGAAGGAAGATTATTTGTTAGTATATTTAGAGAGTAGTTATTCTTGTGGAAGGCATTTTAAAAATGCATGACAACAAACAGCTAGACATTTAATACTAAGTTGTATCTCTAGCCCAGGGACATGATAAAAAGCAACACTATCCATGACTCTAAAGTGATTGATAGAATGGTAATCAGAACTCTAGCTCTCCGGCACACACACAATTTTTCCTTCTCTGCTAGACACTGGTGAGTTTCTGCAGAGTTATGTAGCTGGTTTGATTCCAAGTATTAGCCTTGATTTGTCTTTTGTGACTGCTACCTTTTGTTTGAAGTATGTAAATCTTATCTGAGAGTTTCTGAATGGATTAAAGCCTATGCAAAATTTGGTTATAGGAGAACTCAGCAAACTGAGACTGTCCTGTGATTTTGGGGAATTTGCATTGGCATTATCTCTTTGGGGAGTATAGATAAGAGGTTTTAGTATATAGAAATTGACTTGCTTAAGGTGTGAATTGTATAACAATAAAAAAAGCCCTTTGCAAAGCAGCAGGGGTAAGTTTGCCAGAGACTCACTTGCATCTGGGAAGGCTAAAATTCATTCCAGAGAGCCTCTGTGTCTTCTTTATTTCACTGATTTTGTGAACCCACAACCAATAAAAGACACTTTTCATAGCATGTATATTCCAGAACTCTCATCTTTAAAATCACATCAAACAAAATAACCTCCATCCCTTGACTTCTTATTCTCCCCTAGATACCACTGTATTTTCCTACTCCTTATCCAGAAAAACATGTTTGACAATACTCTACTTCCATCATTTCCAGTCCCGATGAACCTAGTCATGTTCCTCTTTAGCCCTACTCAAGCTGCCCTGGCCCATGTCACCACACTATCGCTAAAAACATATGCAATGATACACTGTAATACGATGCTTAACTACATAAGACACAAAGCAGAAACCTGAATTATATTTGTCATAGGCTTTAGTACTTGCTTACTTTATCCATTTATCCTCACATTGCTTACTGTAGCTTTTTCTGTGTGCTGCAGATATCGTGTCGCATTATGAACTCTCTGCAATCTTCAATTTTTAAATAGCATCCCATTCATGCTTTTAACAGGCAAGATGCTGTATCAAGATAGTACTGTCTGTAAGTACACACTCCAAAAAACCCAAGTCGAGGGGGCATGTCGTATCACAAAATGTTAATGGGATCAAGTAAGGATCAGACTAAAGCCATCTTAAAGAGTACAAAACTAATGGGCAGTGGTTGTATAGGGTACTGCTGGCCTTTCCAGATCCTTCCTGGCAGTCTTAAGAAGGGGGATGTTAGGAATATTTCTTAAGATGAGCCTCTCTGCCAATGCAAATAATTCCAATTAGACCAAATTAGACTGCGGGCTTTCTTGACCCTCCCTGGGGAGGGGTCACCATTTGGCAGGCTTTCTTGGAGGTGGAGTTTGGACTAAAGGAACTCCCAGGGGAGGTGGCTTGAAATGGAGTTTCCTGCCCAGTATTCCAAAGATGGTGCCAGGGCCTGGGATGAGGCCCCCAATATAATATTACAAATGTTTGGTCAAAATCATCACCCCAGTTCCCCAACACCTCTTTATACAAAGAGTCTGGAATATTATAGCCCACCATATGGTAACCCCTCTCCAGGGAAGGTCAAGACCACTCCCACGGGCTACTTAAACTGCCCCCCAGAGAATGAAATATGGTCTCCTGGTTTCACGTTGCCTCCTGCTTCCTCTCTTCCCCTCTCCATGCTTTCCTGGGGCCACCCGAAAGCAATGCATTAAACATGGGCATTTGGTCTAATTTGGTGTGGTTGGAATTATTTGCGTCGGCGGAGAGGCTCGTCTTAAGAAATATTCCTAACAGGGGTGTAAGCTGAATCAGCATGGCATCATATGCATGTGTCCATCAAATGCAGTGTCCATATTCATCTCCAGAGATCAAGTTTTCCTCGGACTCTAACTCGGGGAAGTCTCTGCTCAAGTGTACGTTCTCAGAAGAGCCGCCAACATCTATTTACAATAGTACCCAAGGAAAGAGGAAAGCACCCCTGTGACTTTGTATCAAGTCTAAGAACAGCATCCCGACTTAAGGTGCGCGGAGCCGTGACTTGAACTCTTGCGGAACTCGTGTGAACGTAGAAAGGCCTGCACCCAGGCGGCTCTCTGGGGGCTTGGGGTAATAGGGAGGGTCGTTCCGCAAAAGGCAGGAAAGGGTCACCTCCGAGGAGCGGCCATGCACAACTCCCGGGGCAGCAGGTTCCTCACTGTGGTCGGAGCGCCCACGGGTTGTACCGAGGCCGGGGGTCGCAGGCCCCTTGTCTCCGCCAGAAAACTCCACCGCCCCCTGTTTCTCAGACCCCGCAGCTCACCCACCTGCAACCGCAGTGCGTGAAGTCTTCACCCAGGTCCAGCTTGCAGAGCTCCGGCTGTGGTTGGCTCGTGCTACTGTCCTGTTAGCTCTTCCTCCACTGTGAGTGGCCTAACGGTTCTGGGAGACCGTGGTCCCGCCCTTTCCGAGGTTCCGGAGCCGCGTTCACAAGACGTCACGCTGTGCGGCAGAACGCGACCCCATCAGCCCCGCCCTCTTCCCGAGGCGACCTTCGGGTTGGGGGCGGAGCATCACAAGGCCACGCCCAGCGTCAAATCTGCTCTAAGTGGGACGCTGTGACACGTCACAACCAGGCGCCCAACTTCTTTGTGCGGACGCAGAAAGGGGGTGGAGTCACTTTGCGCAGACTCAGGAAGCCGAGGGGCGGTGGTCAAGCCAGCGCTCGCGCCATCGGGCCTGAAGAGCGGACGTTGCTGTGAGGCGCATGGTGTTCCCAGCCAAGAGACTCTGCGTGGTGCCTTCAATGGAGGGCGTTCGCTGGGCCTTCTCCTGCGGCACCTGGCTGCCGAGTCGAGCCGAATGGCTGCTGGCGGTGCGGTCTATCCAGCCCGAGGAGAAGGAGCGCATCGGCCAGTTCGTGTTTGCCCGTGACGCCAAGGCGGCCATGGTACTCGAGGCCTGCGGCTTTGGGGAGGCGGGCGGGCAGTCGCCAGCCGGGTCGGGGTTCTGGGACCTGGGGCTCTCACAACTGATGTTCCCTGGGAAGGGCCATCCACTTAAAACTGGAGTCAGTAGTAATCGTTTGTTTAGTAATGCATATGCTTTAAAAGTTAAAAGCTTGGAAGTTACAAAATATACAGTATGTACCGTAGATTTTTATGTCTCTTAACAGGCCGGTCGTTTGATGATAAGGAAATTAGTTGCAGAGAAATTGAATATTCCTTGGGATCATATTCGTCTGCAAAGAACTTCAAAAGGAAAGCCGGTTCTTGCAAAAGACTCGTTGAATCCCTATCCCAATTTCAACTTTAATATCTCTCATCAAGGGGACTTTGCAGTTCTTGCTGCAGAACCTGAGTTACAAGTTGGCATTGATATAATGAAGACTAGTTTCCCAGGTAATGGTTCATTTTTATGTCGTAGTAAAGTGTGCTATGTCTCAGATCTTAACTATTAGACAATTGTAGACCAGAATACTTGTAAATATAGACACTTGCCATACTTAATTTCTATAATTACTGCACCATTTTAACCACCTTCAGCTACATTTTCTCTATAGGCATGCACAAATTTTTTTGGCATTTTTCTTTATAGCTTGCTGTTGCAGAATACCTGAGGCTGGTATACAAAGAAAAGAATTTATTTAGGCTCATTTTTCTGGGTTCAGGGAAATCCTGAGGACTGGGATAAAAATTGATTTATTCATGAAGGTGGTGCACCTATGGACTTCCAATACTGTTGTATTTTGCAAGTAAATTTCAACATGAATTTTGAAGGTAACTAACTTTATTGAAACGCAACTCCAGGGAAATGACCTGGTATTATAGAAGCCTTATTCAAAATTAACTGCTACTGCAAAGGAGTTAGGATGATGGAGGGGAAATCTTTACACTAGCTTTTCCTCTAACTAGAAGTTAGTGGAGAGGCCATTAACATCGAGAAGGAAGACAGCACAAGACAGTGTCTGCCTTGAAATAAACAGATTTTACAACCAGTTTTGTGCAGTGTTAACTGTGGTCAGTACTGAATAAGTCCTTACTAATAAACAGTGTCTGCCTGGGAAATAAACAGATTTTACAACTGATTTCATGCAGTGTTAAGCCATTACTAATTGAAGTTTTTAATGGTGGGGAGGTAGTTGAGCAGAAATTGAAAATTCTGTTTCTTGTTAATGCTTTATTAAATCTTTGACCCCCATCAAGTTTGATTAAAGCTTTTCCCTTCACAGTTTATTTGGCTCAAAGTTTATATGCCCACTAACACAAAGGAAGAGATACATTCTGTTGGGACTAGGGTCATTAACATCCCACTGATTTTCAAATAGTGATTGGATGCATCATCCTTTCTAAGTGAAGATGAAATGAACACCAGTTTGCTTCACTGGTGATTTATTAGGCCCGGTAAGTGAAGTAGCAATGTTTTTCAGTCTTGTTAAAAGATGGAAGATGTAGTGTTGAATAGAAGGGGAAACTACTCTGTACCAAGCATTGTTAACTCTTGAGATACAGTTGCCATAGAGGAGTACCATTAGCATATTGAAAGAGACAATTCTATTATCCACATTTTGTGTCTATAATGTCAGATATAATGTGGGAAGTCATTTCCCTTATTACCTATGGTGGCTAAGTACAGCTCATTTCCTAAGTAGATTTAGACTTTGAGATCCTAGCACAAGTTGTGGAAATTCCAATGCTTAGGGAGAATGTTGTTTGCCTGGTCAAGTTTTGTCTTCATTTCCTAATTTTCATCTACTGTTAAAAATGTTTGGAGGTTCAGGTGTAAAGAAGATAGTTTTATGATTTCTTCAGTTTGTCAGTATTTACAAAATAAAATTAATATTTAAGTTTGGGGAGAAGTAAGAATTCTATTTGCATGGTTTTCATTTTCATGTATGAATTTATTATAAAATATTTTGGATGTATATAAAAATAAGCTAATATTTTGAGAAGCAATTTTAAATAATTTAAGTAATTTAAAGTGACTGTTGCTGGTTGTACTAACACACATCTTTATTCTCTGTACTCTGGGAGTAGAAGCATACTGATTATGAGTTTAAGTCTATCCTGAACTACATTGTCTAACACACATCCCAAAATAGACGTTGTTATAGGAATTGATCTCTAGAGGAGCTATTGGATTATAAGTATAAATTAAATGTAGTTGATATTAAATAGGCCCGGATATTACTAAAGAGTCACAGCCTATTTCTTGTTTCCTCTCACATTCTTTCTTTCTCAGTATTAGTATATATTCCTAAGTGATTCTCCAGACAGAACTGAGTGATTTTGAGATATGGACACTAGTTTTAAAATTGTGAAGTAAGTTCGCATTACAATAATAGAATCAAAACTCCTGAACATAACCATGTTATCTTGTTCTTTTCTGCTTTCTCTTCGTAGGCATCTACCATTTCTCATTTCTTTCTGTTTTCTTTGATCATCGTTTTCTGTCCATGCTGCTCTTTTATTGCTTCCAGTTAGACATTGCTTATCCCTCCACCTTCCCTGAGTAGCTCCCATAGTCTTTGAGAAGCGTGAATAATTTTATTGTTTGAGTTTTTGTATATGTGTGCTTATGGTGCCAATAATATGTGTGGAGGCCAGACAACAACCCACAGCTGATGTTTCCCTCTGAAATGTCACCAATCTCCTTGAAACAGGATGTTTTCAATCTGTAGTTCAGCAATTACTACATTGGTTAGCCATTGTGAGCCTTAGGGTTCCTCCGTGCTCCTCCTCAGCACTGGTACTCCAGGCCATACAACCACACTTATCATTTTCACGTGGGTTCTAATGACTGAACTCAGTTTTCCGTGATTTGGTGGTATGCACTGTGCTAATTTTGAACTTTCTTTGTAGCTGAATGGTGAGCATTAACCGAGATGCTATACATGAAGTACGGTACTGGAGACCCTGTTTGAGAGTGATGTAGATGGGCTCTGAGGTCTGGTAGTACATTAGAATGTTTTTTTCATAAACCTAGAATAGTAACTAAGGGTTTTGTTGATGATTTTTGTTTTGGGTTATTACGTTTACAACAATGTTTTGGTTGTGTGATCTTGATTATATAGATTATATAGAACAACTTAGTAACTGACATTCTCCTTTAATTAAACTAAATTAATTTAATTAAACTAATTAAAATAAAACTCCTTTAATTAAACGCTTAAGAAGGATCAAGTTTTTCTAAACTTAACTGAGAGTTCACGTTTTCCAGTCTTTCACCTTTCTTACATGTGTTTTAAATATTCAGTAGGATGATTAAATAAATATTCAATAGGATGATTATTGTAGTAGACATCAGTATAGACAAGTAGTGTTAAGAATTTTCCTGCATGTATGCTCAGTAGTTATACTGATATTTTGAGGAACAAATTTGTTTTTCTTTTGGAATTTTCTTATAGTTTTTCTTCTTATTTCCTATGTAATGCGAAATAAAAAAAATATTTGGCTAATTTGCTTTCCTCCATTAAACCACAGGGTGGTGCTGCTGGTCTTTAGTTAAGTATTTATGGCCTCCCCCATTGCTTGCTGTTTATCTTCTGCTTTAATATTTAGCAAACTATCCTCATTGATTTTTTTTTAGCTTAAGTAATGATTTATATGATTGTTTGACTTCCTTGTATGTTAATCGTTTTTTAATAAATATTCCTGTTTTTTCTCTGATTGCCTTATACTTAGGTAAAAATTAAAGGAATTCTTGTAGGTTCTAAGTGGAAAACTTAAAAAACCAACAGACGAAATGACACGGTAAAAACAGGATTATCTTAAATTTATGAGTTTTGTTTATTACACCATTAAAACTAGTTTCATACAAAGAATGAAATATTCCAAATCCAAGTTAAAATGTTTCTCTCTTGATTTTATATATGGTCCTTATGCCAGAGTTAATTAAAAAACAAATGTTTCTCTTTTTAATTTTGCGTTTTTTGGATGGTGTGTGTGTGTGTGAGAGAGAGAGAGAGAGAGAGAGAGAGAGAGAGAGAGAGAGAATTTGGAGGCCAGAGGTTGCCATCAGGTTTGTTCTTGTCACTTTCCACCTTAATGTATTTCGACATGGTCACTTGACTAAACCTGGATACTGGTCATTGAGTTCCTGGGATCAGCTTTTTCTCACATGTTTACCCTGACAAGTGCTCTTTCCCCCAGCATTGGGCTTACAGACACTGGTTACTGCTATACTTGCCTGTTTTTTACAGGGGCTGAGGATCAAAACTCAGGTTCCTATGCTTGCTAAGCAAGCTACCCATTGAGCCATCTCCTCAGCTCCTTTTTTTTAAGCTTTCTCTAGGATGGTATTTATGAAGCTAGTAAAGGCCAAAACAATGAATGAACTAGTTTTTATTGAAATGCTCTAGTAATTCTTAGTAAGGCGAAAATGAGCTTTAGATTACTAAAAAGCTCCATCCACATCCCCAAATGGCAATATTTCCTTGTTACAGGACTCCAAAGATCACATTATAATATTTCAGTGCTTGAAAGTGAATGAGAATCATTGTTGCAGTCTGAAGTGTCACATATTTTTGGGTTAAGCAGAAAGGATCTATTTTTGAAGACTGTTGAAGTTGGAACATAGGGGATTCATAAGCATCTTTGTACAAGAACTGATTTGTAATGTTTTCTTGCCTGACTCACTGTGGGAGAGGTATTTGGTTATTTGCAGAAGTTTTAAACCATACAAAGGAAGGCAGACGTATATTTTGTTCCAGATGTTCCAGCTTCACTACTTGAGTGTCAATATTTGTATATATTTATTTTTGTTTTCCCAGTAATAATTTCAAATAAACAGTGTGCATTGTTTAATTGACTTCTAGTTGCAAGCTATTATAAGACAGTTTTCTTTTCCCCCTAGTGATATAATAGGTTAAAAATTTAAAACCAAATATAGCATAGATATTTTGTTTTGGTTTTCTGAGTATTTGGTCAGATAAAAGAAATTTTGTTTTACAAACATATTTATAACAAGTTTGACTACCAAGTGTTAAGTTTTTGGGAGCATCTTTTGAAAAAATTTATTTTTTTCTGCTTAATTAATTCATTTAATCTATCAATTAATTTCATGAACTCATGTTAAACTCTTGTAGGCTAACCCATGGTTGTCATGGTTAGTTATTTTTAATTCCTAGCTAATTTTGATATGCTGATATTTTATGTAAGAGTATTTCTTAGTGTTTTTGATGTTTATGGTAGTAGGAATTCATTTCAGGGTCTTGCATATGCCAGGCTTGCATTCTACCACTGAACTACATTCCAGCCTCTTTTAGAATTATTGCCTGTTTAAATTGACTTTCCTTTTGGGTGCTCTTCAGTAGCTTCAGTGATGAGCAGCTTTTTAAATTCTGTTTTTATTTCCCTTTTGAATAGAATGACTACTTTTAATTTTATATTCTCAATTTGACAGGTCGTGGTTCTATTCCAGAATTCTTTCATATTATGAAAAGAAAGTTTACCAACAAGGAGTGGGAAACAATCAGAAGTTTTAGTAATGAATGGACTCAGCTGGATATGTTTTACCGGCACTGGGTATAATTTCTTTGTGATTTTAACAATAATAATATAATAATTTCCTTGTCTTCACTAGAAATAAGTGTGAAAGACTTGGTTTCTTGATAATATCATACAATGCTTTAATTAAATGGACAAATTCCTTGAGAACTTTGGTGTTTTTTATTATTTATATTGTATTGTTATGCCATTTATTTTGAGAAATTTTAACCTGTAATGTGCAGTTAGAAGATAGCTTATTTTTTAAACTAAAGTTTTATTTATTTATAATATGTTCTGCGTTAAACTGAAACTTATGAGCCTTATTTAACAGAAGATGTCACTTCAGTGCCTTTATAATTTAGTTAATTTCCTGTAGCAACCTGTTGAGGATGGCACTGCTTAGTCATTATAGTTTACATTTGAGATATCATAAATAATTTATCTGAATACTACTAGCATTATTTGTTTCCAATGCTGTTGTAATGAACAAAGCAAAAGAAAAAATAAAAACATAGTTAGAAATGCAAATGTATTATATTTGTAAATGTTATGAAAGGTTTTAGCTATTGAATACTTCAAGAGAAAAATGTCCATTTTTCTTGTAGGCACTAAAAGAAAGCTTCATAAAAGCTATTGGTGTTGGATTGGGATTTGAAATGCAGAGGCTTGAATTTGATATATCTCCATTAAACTTGGATATAGGCCAGGTTTATAAGGAAACACGTTTGTTCTTGGATGGGGAAGAAGAAAAAGAATGGGCTTTTGAGGTAAGAAATTTATTGTCATTATTATAGTTAAGACTTTGCATATTTATATGGGTGAGGAATCTATAATGTTCCTAATATTTACAAGAAGAATGTGAGCAGTTACAAGTGTATGTCTGATTTGATCATGAATAGATTCAAAGTGTATAACATAAATCTAATCATTAAAACTCTTCTGTCCTAGCAAGGCATTGTAGTAGTGCTTGCCTTTAATCTTAGCATTTGGGAGCTCTGTGAATTGGAGGCCAGCTGGTATACTTGGTGAAACCTTGTCTCAAGCAACAACAACAACAAAGAACCCAAAAAATGAGTATCAATGTATTAATACATTGTGTTTTAAAATGTTACTGTCTGTCCTGGTTAGGGCTACTATTGCTATGATGAAACACGGTGACCAAAAGCCAGTTGGGAAGAGAAAGGTTTGTTTGACTTATACTTCCATGTTTTAGTCCATTACTAAAAGAAGTCAGGACAGGGACTCAAGCGGAGATCATGTAGGGGTGGTGCTTATTAGCTTCCCATGGCTTGCTCAGCCTGCTTTCTTAAAGAACCCAGAACCCTAATCCAAGGATGGCACCACCCGCAATGGGCTGGGCCCTTTTGCATCAGTCATTAAGAATATGCCTTACAGACTTGCCTAAAGCTCAGTTTTATGGAGGCATTTTCTCAATTGTGGCACTCCCTCTACTCTGATGATTCTCGTTTGTGTCAAGTTCACAAAACTAGCCAGCACACTGTCACAATAGAGATTAACAAGGCATTTACTTTGTTAGTGAATAAAGTGCTTAATCTTGCTTACATGTTACATGGTTCCAGGAGAGGTGTGTGTGTGTGTGTGTGTGTGTGTGTGTGTATTGGAGGGAAGGTAGTAGAGCTATGTAGAAAGTAAGATTTAGAAATGTAAAAAGAAGTCTTGATTTATGTTTTTTAATTTGCATTTATCTTTTTTTTTTTTTAGGAAAGTAAAATAGATGAGCACCATTTTGTTGCAGTGGCTGTTAGGAAACCTGATGGATCTAGACAACAAAATGTAAGCTTTTATGGTCTTTTAAAAATCTTGCTAAAAATAAGAATGATTAAATGATGTTTTTGCTTTTATTGAAGAAAATTCTAATTTACCTAGTTGAGTTAGGGGGTCAGAAGTCTTGGTTTTGTTTGATTTGCTTCTAGTTTACAAGGTTTTTTATTATCAAAATTTTTAAAATTATCTAGTATTTTATACACTCAAAAAAAACTTACAAGATCTTGTTAGCCTTATATTTAGATACCCTTAAATATTGCAAAGGAAAATTTTGGTAGTACTGTCAAATTTTCAGTAGAAATTCAGTATCATCACTATCCTATTTATAACAAGAATTTATTTCTTGGTGAATTGGGGGTGTATTGAATATAAAGGTCACCAGGTTGGGTCAATAATAGAATCATGTTACAAATTAAACTTACTCCTAGCATTATAAATTGTTTCCAGAGTTTATGTGAGACTTCGTATGATATTGGGACTTAAGTTGGTCTTCTGTATTTTCAATCATAATCTGTTTGTATTTCTAATGGTGAAAACTCCAAGACTCAACCTACATATAGCTGTAGTTGTGTGCAATTTCTTTGTAGAATACTAGTAACAAAATTGATGCCTTTGTTTTACATGCACACACACACCCCTTCATTATTACTTCTAAAAAAAGATGTAATCCACAGAGCATTTCTTTTATAAATAAATACTGAATTTTGTCTTAGATTGTCTTAAGAAGGCTAAAATGTTAGAATTGATATTTGATAGGAGATGGTGTGATTTGGGTTATTCATCTTATTCTCAAGTTTCAGCCTCATGCTCCCTCTGAATACTTTTTTGAGTATATTTATATAGTTCTTTATTTTAATAATATGTTCTTTGAAAATGTTAAATGTATATAGGATGTATTGTGATCATATCTGTTACCTCTAATTCTCTCTTTGGTCCGCTACTCTGCCTTTTTTCCAGCTTCATGTGCTTTAGGGCAGGGTTTCTGTTGTTGCTGTTAGTCCAGTTAGTGCTGCTCATATAGGTATGGGGAGATACACTGAGTCATGAGCTATTTTACTGACAGCCATATCCCCAAAGTAAATTATCTACCTCTCCCTGTGAGGATGGAGTTTCAGAGACCCTTATCTTATTCAAGTAGGAATTTTGATGTGCTTGATTTTGTGAAGGTCTTAAGAGTTGATGCCTGTAATACCATGCCATGTCTTGGAGTCAGCATTTTACAGCTTTCTTCTTCATGTGCCAGCTTTTAAATTTTTTCTTCCTTTATGTTCCCTGAGCCTTAAATGAGGGGAGATTATTTTAGATGGCTTCATCCACAGCTGAGCACTCATTGTTATTTATGTTTGGCACATGACAAGTTATGAGTCTGTTGGTTAACTGTTACCCATTACAGAAAAGAAAAATCCTGACCAAAGGGGAGAGCAGTACTAATCTATGGGCATTAAAGTAATAGAAGGCGATTTGACTACATGGCAGTTCAACATAACAATTGTAGGTTCAGCCCCTGGGGCCTGGGCTGTCCCCAGTCATGATCTTTTGATCCAGTTTTTCATTACCAGGTGTGAAATTCCTCCTGTGGATCAATCCCCATATCCAATAAGAAAGTGGTTGGCTAATAATGTTATGCCACTTTTGCAACATCAGTTAAATGTTTGTGCTTTCAGTACTACTTCTTTTCAATAGAACCTCCTACAGCACTGCATAGTGGGAAAACTAGGTTGTAAGTCAAAGTTTACGTTTTGACTTGTGTGGTCAGCTTTTCCTGACCCTCAGTTTTTCATCTGTAAAACTGAGATGACAATATTTTAGTATGGCCTAGAAACCATATAAATAAGTACTGAACTTTGTTAAAGTAATGTGTGAAGTTCAAGTATTTAATATGAATTGATTAGCCCTCATTTGAAAGTGCTTTGTGCTGAAAATGTTTTGGACTTTAGATTTTGTCAGATTTTGGACTATTTTACTTATATATAATAATATTTTGGAGTTGGGACCCAATTTTAAATATGAACTTCATTTATTATTTCATATATACCAACTACATGCAGCCTAAAGGTAATTCTATACAATGTTTTTAATGTTTCTGTGTTCTGATTGGCTTGTCACATGAAGTCAGGTGCCTTGTTGGTATTTAGTAATAATTTCTTGAATGTGTGTCATCCCTATAGCACATCTATTATAGCAGACTTAAACTTCAGTAATGTTTCAAAAATTTTGCCTGTGGCCCAATTCTGCTTCCTGAAATTACAGATCTTCAGATTCCTTATATGTATGTATGCTGAGTCAAACTTTGTGCATACAGATCTCATTAATTCTATTTTAAACAAATTTTGTAGGTGGTGGCTATATGTAACTTGAAAAGCAAGTTCATATTTCATTTTTTTTAGTTGGTAACAATAGTAAAAGGAGTAAAAACAATATTCTAGAAATCTTACTAAGCCTTAATTTAATATTACTGAACTGAAATTATTTCATAGTTATAAAACTAATCATTCAGTTAACATGAATTATAAATAAAAACAAGGCAATCTATTTTTGTTTCTGTTTTTTTTTTCTCTTAGAGTTCATATCAAGATGATTCTAAACCATCCCAGAGGCAGTTTACCATTCTTAACTTTAATGATTTGATAGCATCTGCTATTCCTATGACACCTGAGGATCCTTCATTTTGGGACTGTTTTTGCTTTACAGAAGAAATTCTAATACGAAATGGTACCAAGTCATGATAGATTACCTGAATAAAGGTGGAAAATGAAAATGGCAATCTGTGTTCATTAAAATAAAGTGCTAGATGTGGTCAGATTTTATTTATTAAAATATTTTTAAAGATCCAAAGGCTTTTAAAGAGCAGATTTCCAGTTCAGTGACTTCTTTGAATATGCTATGTCTTCCTTTCCAGAACTGTACTTGATAGAAATGATGACAGAATCTTCCAATGATAAATGAGCTTTATAGAAAGAAAACAGTAAAATGTAAACATGATGAAGGCAAGCATTTTTAGAGAACTACCCTAAAATGAGTTCCAGAAACTTTTATTGAAATAAATTCTATATTAACTTTTTAAAAAGTGATAACATATGTTTTGTAGTTTTAAGAGACTACATCTGCTCTTTGTAACTATTGTTGCTGCATAAATTTGGTTCTAAAATATTGTCTTCTGTGATATCTGTGTGGCATTAAGTTGTCATTAGTGTTACAGTACTCATTTTGCCTTAGTGGCAGTAACAGAAACTGCTGCTGGAGCTTCCAGGTTTATTTTTTATAAAGTTGTGACATTTGTTTTATTAGAGATAAATACCCCCCCCCCCCAAAGACTTCATCAATCAAATGTGTTTGACATATTTTACCACTGTCGAGAATAGACTATTGAAAGGAAAAGCTAAGTCTGGCTTGGGAGAATTTCATTTCATTGAGGTTACATTACTGGGCTTAAGGAAGATGTACCATACTGTATTAACTTTCCTCTTAGGGATTTTAATTGTATCAGTAGTGTAAATGGTAGTGCAGTGCAAGCTCTGGCATTTTGAGAGATGTGCTTAATTGTGTCTTGCAGATAGGTTTTAGAAATGGAATGATTGATTCAAAGGATTTAAACAATATTGTTGGTATGTGTTATATTGCTCTTGAAAAACTGCAGTTTATACTTCAGTAAGTCGTGTATGAGTACCACCATCTGTGTACTCTCTGGTCATCTGTAAGTATTGCCTTGATTTTATTTTCTAAAGATTGGATGGGTTTTTTTGGGTTTTTTTTTTTGTTGTTGTTCTTTCCTTTTGTTGGTCTGGATAACTGAAAAGTGATACCATATTTTAAGTTTGCATTTATTTCATTACAAATGAGGTTGATATGCTATTGTTACTGGTATTTTCTTTTTATGAACCTCTTGTTTATCTTCATCCCTTTTTACTTACTAAATAAACTTAAAGTGTGAACATAATTTATTAAGACGCCAAGACCATCATATTGATGAGAGAATCTACTATATGACTGTAGTGCATGTCTTCAGAAATTAGTCTTATTACTGTTAAATATTAAGAAATAAAGCAATGTTGTTTTTATTACTAACATTAAAAATTGTGTAAGTTGTGTAAAATTATTCAGTAAAAGTGTTTTATACTTTTTATTTTATTGAGCATGCTTAATTTTACAAAACATAGAAAACCTTGTAGCATTTCTAAAAGATTAAGTATTGTTAACTCCTACATGAGTGTAATACTGAAATGAAAAATCGTTTGTCTTATTAGAATAAAATGGCTTGATAGTGTGCCAGTAGTGTTAAAAATTGGCCTGGCCAGATTCATGACTATCTTCTGTGTAACTGTACAGCTAGCATTGATACTGTCAATTTAATCTATCTTAAATAATGGTTCTTGAACAAATGGCTTTATTGTCTGGTCATTTTGCTTTCTGTGACTATTGTGCAGCAGAATTACGGTATTTCCCTCACTGTTAGCTTGAGGATTGTTTGCCTCTCTCCTGTGTTGACTTCCTTTGCCCAGTATGTACTCCATTATGTGATGTGTAATCTTAATTAATATCTTAATAACAAAGGCACTTGACAGAATTTTTTTTGATAATTTGAAAGAAAAGGGAAAGTTCCTTGAACAAAGTGATGTGAAGTTAGATGTTTTCATAAATCATTTACATCTCTTTACTCCAAGCCCATCTTGTTTGTTAATAATGTTAATTTCCACTTTTTTCTCCAAGTATCCATGGTGTAGGAGGTTCTTCTGTTCATGTGTTGGCTTTCATTGGCTAATGAATAAAGAAACTACTTTGGGCCGGATAGGGCAGAACTTAGGTAGGCGGAGAAGACAACTGAATTCTGGGAAGAAGGGCAGAGTGGAGATGCCATGGATCTTCTGCCTGAGGACTGATGCTGGTTAGAATCTTGTGTAAGCCACAGTCATGTGGCGAAACACAAATTAATGGAAATGGGTTAAACTAAGAGTTAGCTAATAAGTTAGAACTAATGGGCCAGGCAGTGTTTAAAATAGTACAGTTTCTATGTGATTGTTTTGCGGGCTTAGCTAGCTGGGCTGGGTGGCAGGGATAAACAAGGGGCCCTGCTCCTTGTAACATCTCTGTCTCTTTGATCAAAAACCCTTGTTTGCATTGTGCCATACTGTTCAATGTATGGCTTGATGGGTCTTTGTTAACAATTTCTTACACAAGAATTTGGGTTAATTTAAGGGTGTGTGTGTGCGCACGTGCATGTGTCTGTCTGTCTGGCCGTCCTTTGCAATTTTATACATTTGGGCAAATTTTCAGTTAAAAATTATCAAATTCTATTAGTATTTAAAATCTGTTCTAGAATTAGGTTTACAAAACAGATTCAGTAGTTGAAATGTTGCCGTCTAAACTTTGAGAATTAAACAGAAGAATGTACATAGAGCTATTGCAAAAAAAATTCCCTTAAAGCAATTCAGCTACTTATATTTTTAAATAAGAAGACATGAAGACAGCCATAGCATCTGTCAGTTTGAGTTTGATAAAGATGGCTAGATGGATCTTCAGTTTATCAACTAACTCAAGCTGACTCTTGTATGTTTATTTAGATCACAGTTTCCTATAACAGTTCATCATCAAAAGTTGTGAGGGAAGAACTCAAGTAGGACAAGAATCTGGAAGCAAGACCTGATGCTGAGGCCATGGAGGGTTGCCACTTAATAGTTCTGTCCATGGCTTGATAAGCCTGGATTGTTTTGCTGCTGTTGTTTTATAGAATTTATGCCTACCAGCCCAGGGGTGGTTCAAGTGGGGAGCTGGACTCTCCCACTTCAGCCACTAGTTAAGGAAATGCCCTACAGGCTTTGCCTACAGTCTGACCTTTTGAAAACATTTTCTTTTCCCTCTGATGACTCTAACTTGTGACAAGTTGACATAAAACTAGCCAGTATAACCATACATCTGTTGATTGGTGGATAGATTTATTATTCAGATTTGTTCAGTATATATGCCAAAGCCTAAACAGAGCTACTATTGTAAGCTTTGTGTTGTGTTGGTAAATAGTGAACAATCAACAATACTGGGGCAGGCATGGTAGAATCTGGAAGACTCGTGTCACTTAGGTAACCAGCACATAATACCATATTTATTTCAGACAGTGTTTTATTTGAGGAATAAAGAAGATTCAGCCAGGTGGGCAGTCGTGGTGCAGCCTTTAATTCCAGTACTCGGGAGGCAGAGGCATGCCGATAGCCGTGAGTTCTAGACCAACTTGGTCTATAGAGTGAGTTCCAGGACAGGCTCCAAACCTACTGAGAGAAAACCCTGTCTGGGGGTGGTGGGGGAGTAGCCAAGATCTGACTGACATACAGACAAAAGACTTGTATTTTGTTTTTTGACTTTTCATACATAAATGCAATGTATTATAATCATATTCATAATGACTACTTTCTAACCAGTCATCCTCCTATTTTGCGTTTTTTACTTAGTGTCACTTTTATATATTTGGGGAAGTGGTAACTTCCTGGAGCATGGGCAACTTACCATTGAATTATTGGCCTGAGAGCTCCCAGGGCCTTCCCAGATAGTATTGCCATTGCTCTTGGTTGTTGTCTACTAGAATGAAATGGTTATAAAATCCTATTGCTCAAGACACCATATACTTTGGGTACATGGCTCAGAGAAATCAACCAGAACTCAACTGTGAGCTTCCTGCCTGCTGGAAGTTCGGGAAAGTATGGTATGGTTGATGAAGAGTTGGCTCAGCACTTAAGAGCCCTGCTGCTCTTCTAGAGGATCTGGGTTCAATTCCCAGCACTCAAATGGCTGGTCAAAACTGTAACTTCAGTTCCAAGTGGTCTGACACCTTCATATCAATGCACATTAAAAAGAAAAACGCCTATGCAGGTTGCTGGCTGAGATAAATCATCAATGACTGGTGGTTTGAGTAGACATGGACCCCATGAACTAATGTGTTTGTTTGGCCTATAGTTATGGCTCTGTTAAGAATAGATGTGGCCTTATTGGAAGTATGTCACTGTAAGTGTGTGCTTTGAAGTCTCATGTCACACCCAGTGTGGTACACAGTTCACTGTTGCCTGCAGATCATGGTGTGGAACTCTGAGTTCCACCACTTCCATATCTGCCTGCATGCTTCCATGGTTTTTGCCATAATGATCATGGACTAAACTGCTGAAACTGTAAGGCAGTTCCAATTAAATGTTTTCATTTATAAGAGTTGCTGTGGTCATGTTGTCTCTTCATAGCAATAGAAACTTTAAGAATGGCTTTCCCAACTGCGGGTTCTGTGTGTTACAGTACCAATGTGCCAGGCAAGGTGTATCTTCTGGTGTAATAGTAAAATGATTGGGAAATAGTCAACCACTTTTTACTTGAATTGGAGGCCAACTAACTGTGAATGAATTCATGCCTGGTAACCGTAAAAGCCTATGGCTGGTGAGATCATGGACGTGTAGCAAAACTGCCCCATAGATATTTATCTTTATATCCCTACGCTAGTGCTACTCACTGAGTCAGAGAAGCTTTTTGTTTTGTTTTTTTCAGAGGACAATATTTAATGCAGAGACTTGCAACTGTTGAAGTGCTGAGAATAACTGCTGAATGCTGAATGTCATATATGTCACCCCCTCAGGGCTCACAGAAGATAGGGTGGAAGGATTTTATAAGCTGGAAGTTGGAAAGAGAAGTACCATGAGCTAGTCTTTTGGATATTGCATGGTCACTGTAGGTATGAACACAGAGCATCTGTGACTACTTGTCTAATACATATACACCTACACACAAAGACATGGACTCAGAATGGAGTTTACTTGTGAAGAACATCAGCAGGAGTTAAGAGATATGAGGGTAATGGGATAAGGGATGAATATGACCACAGTATATTCTATACGTATATGAAACCATCAAAAGTAAAATAACAAATCCTTGTAAACACATGTCATTAGGAGAGTGACACAAAATTAACATGGTATCACAATTGCATTATTTTTAATTATCTGTTGGAATAGAAATGTATTGCTTACAATACTGCCTTGTTACTGATATTTTTCGTTAATCTATTATCTGTCTCTACTTACCTATATTTATCTACCTACCTACCTTTCTGGGTTTCTTGTTTTGTTTTGTTTTGTTTTTTGAGACAAGGTTTCTCTGTGTAGCTCTAGTCTACAAGCTCTCACCTTGTAGACCACTCTGGCCTAAGACTCAGAGATCAGCCTGTTTGTCACTTGAGTGGTGACTTTTTAATGAAAGTGTGATACAGTGTCATTATGTCTTATCTGTACTGTCTCTTCAAGGGTAATCTAGAGCACTTTTAGAGTTTAATAGACAAGACATAATTCTAGAGGCATTGGTAGCTTTATAGGTCAATGGCTTATAAATTAAATAAATTCAACCCATATTACTTGGGCATTTACCATGGATATAGCTTGTGAGAATTTGCTCTACACTGTGGAACAATTTCTTTGGTATGAGGCCTGTTATGTCATCTAAATGCCAATAAAATTTGTGTAAAAAGTTTGAATATACATGTTCTGTTTGATGGTAATTGTATTAAATAGTTCTTCCTGCATGTCATCTCTAAACGTGTGGTTGAAGACAAAAATAATACAAATAAATGCTGGAGGAAGGGGTGCAGAACATTACACAATCATTGGCAAGTGAAATAGTCTATATTCCTCAAAAGATTTCAAAATACCATATGAATTAAATATTTCACTTCTGGGTCTCTAGGCATGCTATAGATTTTTTATGTTTTTATGAACCTATTCCCAGTAATCAAGTTATAGATTTGGCCTGAGTGTCCATCAACAGTTGGATGAATACAAAATGTGGTATATGTATGCAATTAAGTTTTATTTAAGCATAGATAATAAAATTGTCCCTGCAAGAAAATGCAATAGACTTAGAGATTATATTCACAGGCTTGTATTGCAGTTTCCTTTGAATTGAAACTTCCTGACACTGTGGAAGTAAACAAAATGTAAAACATCCCCATATGAAACACAACAGTTAAAAGAAAATGCTGGGATGCAGAGATTTTGACCAGCTCAGCTGCCTGATAGTTGTACAAGGAGCTCCAAGAATACAACTTTTAAGTCTGTTGTCACCCATGGTGATATGGGGTTTTCAGTGATGCAGCTGTCAAAGCATTAATACTCCTTGTCTTAGGTATTCTATTGCTATGAAGAGATAACCGTGAGCACAGCAAGTCTTATAAACAAAAATATTTAATTGGGGCTGACACACTTCAGAGGTTTAGTCATTGTCATCATTGTAGGAAGCATGATGGCACCAAGGAATACTTGGAGAGGTAGCTGAGAGTTCTGCATCCAGATCACAATGCAGCAGGAAGAGACTGAGACATTGGTCCTACTTTGGATATCTGAAATCTCAAGGCCCACTGCAGTGACATACTTACTCCAACAAGGCTACACCTCCTAATAGTGCCACTTCCTACATGCTTATGGGAGCCATTTTATTTCAAATCACCACACTTGTAAGTAATTAATAAACTTACTGGTCTAGTAACCTAGATTGTAGTGGAATCATTTCTTTGGCCTGCCTTGAGATATAGATATTTGCTAATGCCTCCACAGAAAATCACACACTTTAGACAAGTATTTTCTCTTGTATATAGAGCCTAGATTTGTGTGTATGTGTGTGTGTGTAGTAGTAATAGTAGAAGAAGAGTAGAAGGAAAACCAGAACCTTTAGAGTAATGGGGGATGAATATAACCAAACTATATTATAGAATAAAGAAAATGATGAACTATCATTGTACACTGAGTATGTGTTAATAAAGAATGAAGATTACATGGTTTGGTCCAGTGTAGTGACTCACTTCTGTAATCCCAGTGTTCAAGAAATGGAGGCAAGAGGATTGATACAAGTTGAAGACCTCCCTGACCTGTAAGATGAGTACTCACCAGAGTCCATGGCAAGAACCTGTCTCAAAAACAACACATGACGCGTGATTTTAAAACAAATTTGTCAAACCACATCCACTGCCATCACTCTCATCTAGGCCACTTCCTTAGCTGAATGATCACCTCAGACACCTTCCTCTGTTTCTACTCTCCCCTAATCTCAGTTAATTTACTCAGAGGAAAAGCCAGAAATTTGTGTGGACTGGGTTAAAATACCTGATCCCACTTCCTATTGTTTTCACTCATCATCTCTCCTGTAGCAACTCACCAATACCATGTTCTTTGAGTCTTCCATTCACACTCCTACACCCTGTCTAGAATGCTCTATATTTTTACACAGTCCACTATTTATCAAAATTTGCACAGTATTCTCTCCACAATCTCCAATACTTCAGATCTTGTGGGGACCCACATAAGTGTGTCTACTCCACCTTGACTAAATATCAGAGAGCTTAAGCCTACTCTTTTAAAGTTATTGGCAAGAAATCTGACCTAAGGAATGACTACAATCAAGATATCCTGACCTAGAGTGTGATGACTTGGTGTTGTAGCTATTGAGAACGTTAATAGAGGTGGATCCACTTTACCTTGACAAAAGGTCAGATAATTCAAGCATATTCCTGCTCCTTCATTTTTAAGACAGGAGATTTGACCTGGGGAGTGGCTGCCTGCAAGATACTTGGTCTAAGGACCTGCCTAAAACACAAAATGCTTAACTCAGGAAATAGTTGCTTGAATTCTCAAATTTTGAAGAAAGTAATTATTCTATTTTCCTTTGTGTCATGTTAAAAGTAATCTTTTGCCTTCTATCCTTTTTGGATTGAGTATATAAGCATATGGAACATAAATGTGGGCCTATTCTATATTCAGTATTCACTGGATAGCCCTCCCAGTTCTATGTCTCCGTATTTCTTTTGTATCTCTGTTCCTCCTACCTAATTTTTTAAATTCACACACCCCTACCCTGGAACATAAAATCCCTGTCGATTCTGGATGCCAACAGATGTTACCCCAACTAGTGGCTATGAAAAGATCTTCCTGCTGTATTTTATTCCTGCTGTATTGTAGAGTATTATTTTAAGATGTTTCATTTGTTTATGCTGTGGAACATTTGCTCTAATGATGTAAAGATGTGTTGCATTCTTTTATGTTGGATTTGTTTAACTCTGTGAAGCTGTGATTCTTTACCTCTCTAAAACACCTGATGGTATAGTTAATAGCTGAATGGCAGGAGAAAGGATAGGTGGGGCTGGTCAGCAGAAAGAATAAAGAGGAAGTAAAATCTGGGAAGGAAATCAATGAGTGAGAGGAGGAAGACATTGGGGCCAGCCACCCAGTTATAAAACCCAGCCATGGAATAATAGTTAAAGTAAGATATACAGAAGTAAGAAAAGCCAGATACAAAATGTAAGTGGGTTAATTTAAGAAAAGCTGGCTAGAAACAACCCACACTAAGACCGGGCATTAATAGGAAAGAATAAGACTTCATGTGTTATTTATTTGGGAGCTGGGTCATGGGCCATCCAAAAAGTGAAATATAAAGAGTAAAATCACTACAATGTATAATGTGACTCATTACTTCCGTCACATGCTGTGGGAACTCCTTCAGCCAATAGCCTTTAAGATACTTGTCCACTTTGGGTGAGGTCACATATACTCTACATGAAGATGTAAAAGTGTACATGGCTCCTTCGCTGCTGGAAATGATTTCAGTGCCCCCCTCATGAAGAGGACTGCTAAACTGTGAGTATATCCCCTAAAAAAGAAATCTTTATTATATCCTATTCTGGGCTAATATGGGATTATTTTATTATAATCTGCAACAGAGTAGTGTCTAATTTTACAAAAATGTATTGAGAGATTATCTGAAAGGATTCATACTTTTGGAATTGACAATCAAAATCAGTATAAAAGTTAGTTGATAAGTTAGCAGATAAAGCATCTCTTCAGGAAGGCAATCTGCATGCCATCCAAATAATATCCAAAGATGAGAAGTTATTTATTATTGATGGAAAATTTTACTACCTTGGAATCACATGTGTACAATAAGGAACAGAAATTATTTGATTTGATGAAATCATTAAAAATATTCACAGGTCAAGAGATTTAGGCTTTATAAAAGACAGTGATAAAAAAAAGATTTGAATTGATTGAGGAAAGTATCAGAACTCGTAAGTGAGAAAGTACCTCTTAGAGTCAGAGATGACTTACCAAGAGTTTTAGCTACCTATTCCATTATTACCTCTGACAAGCCACCAAATACTCAATATGCATATGGATATAAATGAAAACCGATAGGTATGAAAGATCTAAAAGAAGTTATACAAGCAGTAGTACCTTCTGGCACGCATTCACCATTTGTTAGGGAAATGGTAAAGGCATGGAATTCTAACATTATGGCTACTCCACATGATTGGCTTCATTTAGTCTCAGTGGTTCTGGAAGTTGGGTTACAGTTACAGTGGAAGTGCTATTGGAGAGAGGAGGCTAAAGCTTTAGAAAAACAAGAAAGGATCAAAGGATTTGAGGCCTTCCAAGATCAAATTCTTGGCAATGGCTGTTATGCTGATCCACAGAGTCAAGCTTTTTTTAATAATGAACATATCTTGTCCCTATGCCTTGTAACACCTTTAAATGCTTGGGACAGGATTCAAGAACCAGAAAGAAAAAGTGAATCACATAAAGTTAAACAAGGCATAAGAGAACGCTTTAGTAACTTTTTACAAAGATTAAAGCTGAACAGATAGGGGTCACAAATCCAGAAGCTACATGAGTACTTATTGAATCTCTGCCTTTTGAGAATGTGAATTTAGAATGCAAAATGGTACTTGGGCCTTTAAAGGTTAGATCAGACCAATGGGTGAATAGATCCTGCATACAATAAACATTGAGGCATTTATAATACTGAGGTTTGAGTATGAGCAACAATTTCCAAAGGTATGAAGAGACATCAAACTGCCAAATGTTTTAATTGTGGTAGGATGTCTGAGAAGGGATTGTAGGCAAGCCATTCCTAGAAAAAAAAAATGTGTTCTCTGGGAATGACAAAATTAGAAGGTCTCAAATCTCTGGATTATGTAGAAGATGTGGCAAAGACCAACATTGGACCAATAAATGTAGATCAACAAGAGACCAACAAGACAACCCGTTACCATTGGGAAACTCAAAGGGCCTCTCTTGACCACAGGTCAAACGTGGTCTAGTCATTCACAGTCATTGTGGAGGACATGTTTCCCCAAGAAAATCAAAAAACTTCCAGGCCTATTATAAAAACAAAAAACAAAAAAACCATACTGCTCTGGATGATAGAATAAAAATCAAGGATGAATCAAAAATTTCAAGAGAAAATAGAAAATGTATGTTTTGAAAGACTTCTATAAATGATCAAAGACCAAAGCTGAGAATGTGAATAAATTACATTGTATTCAAAGGATTACTGGACATGGATGCAGATGTGACTATTATTATTCTAGAATCTTGGCCCCCAATTTGGCCTCTTCAGGAGACAGATGTGAAATTCCTAGGAATTGGAACCTTGTCTCAAGTAAAAGAAAGCACAAGATTGGTTGAATGCATAGGTACAAAAGGATAGAGAGGAAGACTGATACTATAGGTGGCTAATATAGCAGTGAATCTATGCAGCAATAGAATATTCAGATCAGCATTCCTGCATTCTCACCAATGGAATATAAACCAACTCATGTTTATGAGAAGGCTATTTTAAGGTACTATAAAAAACAGTTACCAGACATTTAGGCTGTACAAAAACACAAAGCAAATAGGAAACTTTCCAAGGTACTAATGGTCCTACCTTTAAAATGGTTAACTGAGGAACCAATATGGATTAAATAAAGGCCTTTAAGAGAAGAATATCTGCAGGCTTTAGAACAGTTGGTACAGGAGCAACTAGATGTTCACCGCATTGAAGAATCAACCAACCCTTGCAATTCTCCTTTATTTGTTGTTAAAAAGAAATCTAGAAAATGAAGAATGATAACAGATTTAAGATCTGTCAGTAAGATAATTCAACCAATGGGCCCTCTACAATCTGGGATTCCTTTGCCTTCCCTATTATTTAACGAATGGCTTATTATAGTGATTGATTTAAAAGATTGTTTCTTCACTATACCTTTACAAGTAAAGGATAAAGAAAAATTTGTCTTCACAGTACCTACTCAACAATTCTCACCCTACTAGGAGATGTCAATGGAGGGTCCTCTCACAGAAAACGCTCATAAGCCTCACCCTTTGCCAATATTTTATATGTCAGCATTGGAAATAATATGTAAACAATTTTCTAAATATATAATTTGCCATTTCATGGATGGCATTTTGCTATCTAATTCAAATGTAGACACTTTAAAAATAATACAAGATTAAAGAAGTAAATTAAGTTTTCCCTAAATGGGGCTTACAAATTTTCCCTGAAAATACAAAAAGGAGATTCTATAAATTACCTAGGTTATAAAATAGGTTTACAGAAAATTAGAAGACAAAAAACACAAATTAGGAGAGATTGATTATTGTGGACTCCTAATGACTTTCAAACATTGTTAGAAGACATTTCCAATCTATGACCAAATATTGGGATGGCAACTGATCTAATTATTTAAACAAAACCTTAGATGGTAACAAAACCTTAAGTAGTCCCAAGCAATTAACACCTGAAGCTGATAAGAACTGACTTTGATTGAAGAGAAATTACAGGAGGCACATGTGGATTGGGTGGATCTGAATCTTAACTCCAGCCTAGTCACTTTGCCCTCTAAGATTTCCCCTACAGGAATTTTAATGCAGAGGGAAGATATTATCTTAGAATGGATCTTTTTTTTATCACATAAATCGAGTAAAAAATTAAAAACTTATGTAGAAAAGGTCTTTGAATTAATTATAAAAATTTAGATTTCACCAATTAATAGGAATAAATCCAGCAATGATTATAATGATGAAATTAAAAAAATTGTTGAAAGACAATGAAGCCTGGCAAAGAGCTTATCCTAATTAAGAGCAACTATCCCCAAAGCGATAGAAGTAACCTTTTAAAGAGAGCTACTTGGATTGTTTCCTGCACTGCACATGATGTGAATAACTGGAGCCTGTACATTCTGTACAGATGCTAATAAATCAGCAAAGACAGGTTACAAATCAGAAGATTTAACTAAAGTGGAACAAAACCCTTATAATTCTGTCCAAAAGTCAGAATTATTTGCTATTCTCATGCTACTAAAGGATTATGAAGAACCTCTCAATATAGTTACTGATTCACAATATGCAGAAAGTTGTTTTACATATTGAAACTGGTAAATTTATATCAGATGATCCAGAATTGCCCTCCTTATTTACTCGGGTTCAAGATAGAATCAGAAGTAGGCATTGTCCCATATACAAAACACACATCTGATCCCATATGGGTCTGTCAGGTCCTCTAGTACAAGATAATGCAGAAATTGATTGATTATTGCTTGGAATTGTGTGAATGCCTCAGAATTTCATAAAATCATGTCCATAGCAAAGGTTTAAAGAAAAAGTTTTCTGTTACATGGAAACAAGCTAAGGAGATGTCCTACTTGGTCTTTATATAACTAAACACCACTACCTATAGGGAGTAACCCAAAGAGTACTCAAAGAAATGAATTCTGGAAGATGGATCTGTTTCTTTTTTTGGAACTTGAGAAATTAAAATATGTATATCACTCTATGGATACCTACTCAGGTTTTCAATGAGTAACTGCTTTGAACTTGGAAAAGGTAATTCTGAATTTCATGCATTTTCTTGGAGTTATGACCATCATGGTTATACCTGCACAAATAAAGACAGACAACGGTACAGCATATTACTCTAAGAAAATGAAGCATTTTTCTTACTATATTATAAAGAATATTACCACTATACCAAATAATTCAGTCAGTTATAGAAAGTCAGACAGTTATAGAAAGGTCAAATTGGACTATAAAGGATATGTTAAATGAACAGAAATGGGTGGAAAATATTCCCAGAAATAGATTGTATAGTGATTTATTAACCTTGACTTTTCTTAAAGCTAATGACAAAGGAAAAATGGCAGCAGAAAGACGTTGGGTAGTAGAAAGACTTCTGAATTAGATTAACTGGTGTATTTCAAGGATGTGTTGACCTCAGAGGAGATGTGCTACACTTGAGAAGGGATTTTGCTCTTGTTTCCACTGCAGAAGAAAAGCTATGGATGTCAATCAAAATTAATAAAGACTTAGTTTGAAAAAGGGAGACCTCTTGAGAAAAGAAAATGACAACTCATCATCAGAGGTGAATAACTCATAAAGTTAAGGCAGGGTTCTCTTCTTGACTTTGCAGGAAAATACTCATCTTCACAAAGTCAAAACACCTTGGATGTCTAGATGCCTAAAGAATAACAGATAATTATGCAGAAAAAAACACCAACCAAGGAGAAATCTGACTCATGGTACCATATTCTCTGCAAGGTAAAATGTTAGTAACTGTATACACACACACACACACACACAAACACACACGTCAGTATAATAATAAGCATAAATCACTTAAAGCTGGCTTTGGAGGTAGAAAATTGCTATCCTCTCAGTTCAAGCATGTTGTTAAAAGAAAAAATCAGTTTTTGTCTCATTTAGGAGTCATCTGGTATGGGAAAGAAAGAGGAATTTATGAAAAGGTTTTTTTTCTCCCTGTCTCTATTTTTGTCTCTATATTAAATTTTCTTGAATATGTCCATATGAATAATGTTTAAATTTTTCACAATGAACAATAAACTTTCCTGTAGTAATCTTTGAAGTTTCCGGGAAGAAGATGGGGCCCCACAACAACAATTCCACCTGGCTAACATGACATCAGTAGTGCTGATACCACTATTTAAGATCAGTTTGGGTGTTATAAGCTATTCAAGATAATTCTAACTTGACTAGCAAGATGGTATACCTTCCTACAACATTCTGGCCAGAACTTAAAATAAGAACTTCAGAAAAACCCTTTGACTACTCTGAGATTATTTACAATTATACCAGACAGTTATCTTGAAACTTAACCATCATTTTAGCTTTTACAGGATCCCATAGAAATAACATTGTCCCCATAACAGCTGGAAGTAATTCTAGAAGACAACATCAACTCTCCCAACCAAGTTTGTCCTCATGGTAAGGGACATCTATTAGAGGTTGATTATAAGTAGTATAGGATTTTGGATTGAAGGTGGAAATTAGGTAAACTCAGGTGATGCTGTAAACAATCCCACACCAGTTCAGAATTAGGATTATAAAATGGTTACTTATTTAAGAAGAAATCTACAGATCATTGTCCTAAACAACAGTCCTCAGAGCACAAATAGGGACAGAATCCAGCAGCTGGAAAGGAGCCAGAAGCAAGAGAGCAGGTGCACGGTTCCTGCTGCTTTTTAAACTATAAGAGACCATGCCCAAGTGGGCTGGTATCTTAAAGGCTCCCACAGTACCTCCTTTTTTTGTTTAAATAAGAGAGTTCCAAACCCAATACAAAACTATATGCACTAGGAACAGATATCAAGTATAATTAGAATTACAACCAGCATAAACAATATTAATCAAGAAACATATGCTAAATGTTTTAATAAGCATCCTATCTTATGAACTCTAAGTCTTGTATAGGAAGTGGCTTGGCTAGATCATAAGAGAACAATAACTACGACTATCTAATCTTCAACCCCATCAAAGGCCTGAGAAGGGGGATAATATTATTTGAGCAGGGAGGAAAGTGAGCAATATATGACAGAGACAATTAGCTACCTGAGGAATCACCCAAACTCTCATTTGGCAACATTGAAGCAACCAACTTTGGCTAAAGCCTAGTGTAACTGATAAACCATTTTCAGAGACAAGAAAAATTTTCAAAACCATCTTACCCTGCCTTGGCAAGATTTGACAGTCCTGCTTATCCATTTCCAGATACAATGTAACTTGTCAGTGGTTGAGGCATGGTCAGTTCCTTGCCCAAAGGCTAGTTTTTGCCAAGAAGAAAACAAGCTCCAAGTAGAGTGTCTTTGGTGCTCAACATTCTCTCATGAATAGATTGGTGCTGTCAGAAGCTATCATGTCTCATGTCAGCAGAACCCTAAGATATTTAAACGCCATGTTCCACAGAACCTATCTGTCTAGATAGGTTGAAGAATACCTATCTAGACAGAGTACAATCTCTAGGTATCTAAAAAACCAAATTGATCTGACTGTATGTACAACAAACTTGAACAACTATTGACATATAATAATACCTGTATAACTTAAAGAATAAAACTTCATGTAAGAATATTAAATAAGACACTTAAGGAAATGTTTAACATCCTTAATCATCAGAGAACTACAAATCAAAACAACTCTGAGATTCCATTTTACACCTGTAAGAATGGCCAAGATCAAAAACCCTGATGATAACTTATGCTGGAGAGGTTGTGGGGAAAAGGGAACACTTCTGCATTGCTAGTGGGAAAGCAAACTGGTCGAACCCTTTTGGGTGTCACTGTGGTGATTTCTCAGAACATTAGAAAGCAACTTTCCTCAAGCCCCAGTAATACCACATATGGGTATATATCCAAAGGATGCTCAATCTTGCGACAAGGACACATGCTCAACTATGTTTACAGCAGCTTTGTTTGTCATAGCCAGAACCTGGAACCAACCTAAATTCCCATAGACTGAAGAATGGGTAAGAAAAATGTGGTACATTTACATAATGGAATACTACACAGCATAAAAAAATAATAACAGCTTGTATTTTGCAGGAAAATGGATGTAGCTAGAAAATATTATTTTGAGTGAGGTAACCCAGAAAGACAATTATCGTATGTACTCACTCATAGGTGGTTTTTACACATAAAGCAATGAAAGACAGCCTACAAACCACAATCCCAGAGATCTTAGGAAACAATGAGGACACTAAGAGAGACATAGATCTAATCTACATGGGAAGTAGAAAGTACGAAAAGACACGATCTCCTGAGTAAATTGGGAACATGAGGACCTTGGGGTAGGACTGAAGGGGGAAGAGGAGAGGCAGGGAAGGGAGCAGAGAAAAATGGAGAACTCAATAAATATCAAAAAAAGAATATTAAATAATCTGTAAACAAATGTGCAACAAATGAGGACAATGACCTCAAAATTTTAAAATATCTATAAGTATCATGATCAGAGGTAGGAACAATATGTAATGCCATATGAAAATGTACTCTAAAAGTTATATCAATATACAAAATGTCCTAAACTGATGTAAAAACATGCATATATACAATCTGACAAAATAACTTAGTATATATGTGCAAATAATGAAAACAAAAGTAACAAATATAATTTGAACTTGTATCAATATACAAAGAATATTACCAATGTAAATTATCCATAAATAATAGCTCACAAGTATTTATTCTATTACTCACTATTACTATCTCCCCCCCCCCTTTTTGAACAAATATAGTTTTCTCCCCAACTCTCTAGTACAAGTAATGATCAACAACCCCTAAACAGTGTTCCCAACCCTATGGAGAAACATTTTTTTTTGGATAGGGGCATCATCTTCTAGAATTACTTCTTGTTCTCATGGAGGTAATGTTCTCTTAATGGGATTCTGCAAAAATTACCTGGTGATTAGGTTCCAAAATTACTGTCCAGTACTAGCACTCAATTTTTTTTTTAAAGTTGTCATTTGAAGTTCTGGCCTGAGTATGAGAAGGTGCACCATTTCAGCAGCTGGTACCCCAAACGGTCTTGATAGTAGTGCTGTCTACATAATGATGTCATTTCAACTAAGTGAAGTGGTTGCTGTGGGGCCCTATCTTCTTCCTGGAAACTTAAAGGGTTGCTGCAGGAAAAGGATCTGTAGGAAAATCTGTTGTTCATCATGGAAAACTTAAACATCATTCATATAAACACACATACAATGAATATGATATAGACAAAATAGGCATGGAGAAAGTAAATTTTTTCCTAATGTCTTCCTTCTGTGCTATACCAGATGGCTCCTGATATGAGATAGAATCTCTGAATGTCTCTCTTAACAACACACTTTGATTTAGAGAAGTACAGAGCCATTGCCCAACTCCAAAACCAGCTGAATATATATATATGTATATATACACACATATATATGTATAATTATACACACACATATATACACATATATATTTATATTTGTGTATGTATGTGTGTGTGTGTATAAATGTAAGTGTAACCAGTACCTTTATATATAATCCATATTTTGTCTTCTAGATGATTCTTAGTGTATAGTTATTTTTCATTCTGGCAGCATTAAAACATTCAGGGTCTCTTGAATTTTTGATGATGTGTAATTTTCCTGCAAAGATAAGAGCAGAACCCTGTATTAACCCTATATGGCTTTTCTTACCATCTGCATGGTTGTCACCATTGTGGATGAGCTGTCATTTTTCTGTTTTAATAGGTTTTCCTTTTTTTAAAAAAAAGTTTATTAATTTTAATTGTATCCATAATTTTCTTTCGCCTGAAGAAACAAGAGCAAAACCACTTCCCCAAATAGCACATTTTCTGGTTTCCATTGTGAGGTCAACACATCATTGAATTATACTTGTTGATGCAATTTAGCAGGTTTTTCCATTACCCAATGCCTCTTTGCTGATGTTGTTCGTTTCTCATTAGCATCAAGAAAACTCAAGGTTAATAAAGCGTTACGCAATCTATTTCTGGCAGTATTTTCCATCCCTTTTTGTTTGTTCAAAATATCCTTTATAGTATGTTTTGACCTTTTTATAACTGCTTGACCTGTAGGATTATATGGTATACATGTGGTGTGCTTTATATTATAATCAAAAAAATGTTTTATTTTTTTGATATATTTGTTGGACCATTGTCTGTTTTTATTTGTGCAGGAATGCTCTTGATGGCAATAACTTCTAATAAATGTGTGATTACTGAATCATCATTTTCTGAGCTCAAGGCAGTTCCTCTTTGAAAACCTGAATATGTGTCTATAGTGTGGTGTGCATATTTTTAATTTACCAAATTCTGTTAAGTGGAACACAGCCCTCTGCCAGATTTTATTCCTTTGAGTACCCTTAGGGTTACTCCTTTCAGGCAATGGTGTTTGATTATAGAAAGAGCAAGTAGGACACCTCTTTATAATCTCCTTAGCTTGTTGCCATGTAATAGAAAACACTTTCTTTAACCCTATGGTATTGACATGATTTTTTTTATGAATTTCAGAGACCTGCAACACACATCCAATCAATAATTGATCAGTTTTTGTGTTACCTTGTGCTAGAGAACATGGCAGACCCGTATGGGATTAGATGTGTGTTATGTACATAGGACAAAGCCTATTCTTGATTATGTCTTGCACCTGGGTGAATAACAAAGTCAATTTCATATCATCTGGTATAAATTGAGCAGTTTTAATATGTTAGACTACTCCCTGTATATTGTGAATCAGTAAGTATATTGAGAGGTTCTTTAAAATCCCTTAGTACTATTCAAATAGCATATAATTCTGCCATCTGGATTGAATTGTAAGTTCTACCTTACTTAATTCTTCTGATTCATAATTTGCCTTCCCTCTTTTATATGCATCAGTATAAAATGTACAGGTTCTAGTTATTGAAGGATCACATACGATTCAAGGAAGAATCTAAGAAGTTCTCTTTATAAAGTTAAGTCTATCACTTTTGGGATAATTGCTATTAATTTTTCCAAAAAAAATAGCAGAAGCTTTTTGCCAGGGTTTATTGTCTTCCCATATCTTTTTTTTTTCATTAGCAATAAAAGGTACTATAATACCTGCTGGGTCTATACCTGCTAATTTATGAAGTCTCAATTTACCTTTTATAATTAATTCATATAATTAATAATTAAAAGAGACTTTTCAACATTAGTTTTTAATTTTCTACTTGGTTTATGTGGTAAAAAGATCCATTCTAAGATAAAATTTTCCCTCTGCTTAAAAATTCCTATAGGAGAAATTCTGGAAGGCAATATGACTAAAATACAATTAAGATATGGATTCACTCTATCCATATGTGCCTTCTGTAATTTCTCCTCAGCAATTGTCAATTTCTTTACCACTTCAACTGTTATTTCTCTGGGACTATTCAAGTCTTTATTACCATCTAAGGTTGTGTTTAAATGGATTATTAGATCAGGTGTTATCCCAACAGCCAGTCATAGACTGGAAATGTCTCCCAGTAATAGTTGAAAGTCATTAAGAGTCCACAACCAGTCTCTCCTAATTTGTGCCTTTTGTGTTCTAATTTTCTGTTAGCCTCTTCTGTAACCTAAGAAATTAACAGAATCTCCTCTTTCAATCTTTTCAGGAGCAATTTGTAATCCCCATTTAGGTAAACCTTTCTTTACTTCTTCAAACATCCTTTCTAAAGTATCTGTATTTGAATCAGATAACAAAATGTCATCCATTTAATGGTAGATTATAGACTTAGGAAATGTCTTTTGTATTATTTCCAATGGCTGGCTGACAAAGTATTGGTACATGCTGGGGCCATTGAGCATTCCCGTGAGAGGATAGTCCATTGATATCTTCTAGTAGGCTGAGAATTATTATAAGTAGACACTGTGAAGGCAAACTTTTCTCTATCCTTTTCTTCTAAAGGTATAGTGAAGAAATAATCCTTTAAATCAATAATTATGAGAGACCATTCCATTATGAGAGAGTAGAGAAATCACAGATTGTAGAGTATTCATAGGTTGAATAACCTTGCTGTTAGCCCTTAGATCTGTCACCATTCTCCATTTTCCTGATTTCTTTTTAACAATAAATACAGGAGAATTCCAAGGGCTGGTAGATTCTTCTATATGTCAAGCATCTAGTTGCTCTTATACCAGCTGTTCTAATTCCTGCAACTTTTCCTCAGCTAGAGGCCACTGCTTAACCCATACTGGTTTCTCAATTAACCATTTTAAAGGTAGTGCTGTTGGTACCTCTGAAGATTTATCAATTGTGTTGTATTCTTGTACAGCCCAAATAGCTGGTTTCTGTGGTCTGTAATATCTTCTAATATTTTCCTCAGAAACATAAGTTGTGGGGGCTTCTGGAATGCTAATCTGGGTATTCCATTGTTGCAATAGGTCACAAACCCACAAATTCACTGCAGTATTGGCTATATATGGCCTTAGTCTTCATATTTGCCTTTTGGGCCCTATGCATTCGAAACATCACATTCTTAGTTTTACCCAAGATAGGGTTCAAATTCCCAGGTAATGAGCATCTACCTCTTGAGTAGGCCAATTTGGATACTGAGATTCTGGAGTAATGATACTTACATCTGCATCCATGTCTTCAATAAAATAGCCTTCAATAAAAATGCCATTTAGAAAATTTCTTAGATTTTATCTGTGATCATTTACAGAAGTCTGACAAAACATATGTTTCCTCTGTTCTACTGGAGTTTTTGACTCATCTTCCACAATTAAACCATCATTCAGACTAGTATTGCTTTTTACTTCAGGCATTGGATTTTTTTTTATTTTCCTGGGGAGACATGTTATCCACAGAAACTGTGACCACATTTGTCATGGAATCCTGTGAGAGCCCCCCACCATGGCATTTCCTGATGGTATTGTGATGTAGGTGGGTCTTGTGTATTTCTCTTGCTTTCATTGATTAATTAATAAAGAAACTACTTGGCCTGATAGGTCAGAACATAGGTAGGCAGAGTAGACAGAACAGAATGCTGGGAGAAAGAAGTAGAGTCAGAGAGCTGCCCACCATGAAGCTGCCAGGTCAAACATGCTGAATCTTTCCCAATAAGTCATGACCTCGTGGTGAGATACAGATTATTAGAAATGGGTTGAATCAATATGTGAGAGTTAGCCAATCAGAGGCTGGAGGTAATGGGCCAGGCAGTGTTTAAAAGAATACAGTTTTCCATGTAATTATTTCGGGTGTAAACTTGCCAGGGATCTGGGCAGCGGAACTCAGCCCACTGCTCCTTTTTGCAACAGTATTGGATTGCCTTGTTCATCTTTTGTTGACCTTCATTCATTGGTCCATTGTTGACTTTTGCAACACCTCCTGCATATATCTGAATTATGATTCCTCCTATTTCTGCCATTCCCAGAGAGGCATTATTCCAGGAATCCATTGTCTATCATCCTGTCTCAGATGTCCCATTCTACCACAATTAAGACATTTGGTATTCTGATGTCTTCTTCTCTTACCATTTAAAATTGCTTTTCCTACCCTTATTTCAGTACCATAGTCAAGTGTCTCAACATTCATTGTATGCAAGACCCATTCATCCATGGGTGCTGATCTGATCTTTAAAGGCCCAAGGATTTGTTTGCATTCAATGTTGGCATTCTCACAAGCTAAAGATCAATTATTATATTTCTATCTTCTGGGTCAGTTGCCCCTATTTGTAAAGCCCTAGTTAGTTTTTGCAGAAAGTCACTAAAAGGTTCTCTCTGACCTTGTTTAATCCTATAATATGATTCAACTCTCTTTCATAGTTCATAAATCCTGTCCCAAGCCTTTAAAGCTGCTGTGGTACATAGGGACAAGTTGTGGTCATCATAAAGACCTTGCTTGATCCTGAGGATCAGAGTAAAACCCTTCACCTAGAATTTGATCTAGGGAAATCTGAAGTCCTTTTGCTTTTTCTTGTTGCTCTAAAATTACTGCTTTCTCTTTTAAAAAGCACCTACAAAGCAATTGCGGTCCACTTTCTTGGACTGCTGAAATTAACTGAGACCAATCTTGAGCCATGGCTTTGCTACCAAAAGCCCACACAGAGCAAATGTAATCTATAAGCTATAATTGCTTGTTAAATTTCTTTTACATTTGTCATATGTGTAGATTCCCATGTATATTCCTTCAGAACCTTAGGGTACATGGATTTTTTTCTGATGTTACTTGAAAGGCATGTAGAACTCTGGGGAAGCTATCCTGAAGATTTTAGGTACCAATGAGGTTAAATTTTGCCTTTTTATCTTTTGTTCCCAGTCATCAAATTTGATAATTTCCTCAGTCTTTTCAAATCTGTTTACCATTGCCTTTTATAACATCAGGATCTTCTGTCCAGTGTTCTGCTCTAATGCCTTCACTGAGTATTCCAAGATGTGAAGTATGTCCAGTAGAGATTATGTTTCATCCTTGGATATAATCTTTATAGCATGCATATTACCTTCCTAAAGAGACATCCTATCAATCAACTGTCATACCCCCATTGACAGAGTCCGATTGATACACTCAACAATGTGAATTCTTTCAAATGTTTTAGCACTCACTGTCATTGATTTAGTTTTATGTGCCAAATTGGCTGTTTCCTTTTCCAGAGTGCTGAATCTTCCTTTAAATAAATTACTATCAGTCTGTACCATTTCCAAAAGTATATCAGTTGAACCAGGAACAGAGTCCAGCAGCTAAAAGAGGAGCTGAAAGCAAGAGAATGGGCACATGGTTCCCGCTGCTTTTTAAAGTATAAGAGACCATGCCCAAGTAGACTGGTATCTTAAAGGTTATTGGCTGAGGGAGTAGAATGTGCTTCCACAGACTCAGGGTTCTCTTTTGGAGAAAAATAAAAGAAAGGGGATTGGATGCAATAATAGGTAAATTTGTGTGAGCTTAGTAACACTAATAATAATAGTGAGCAATACTGAAAATAGTTGTGAGCTATTATCTATAGACAATTTACATTGATATAATTTCTTGTCTATTGATACAAACTCAATTTGTTATATTGATTTTGCTCCTATTTCAGTTTATAATATTTGTGCACCTATGCAGTTATTTTGTTATATTATATACATGCATGTTTCTACCTCTGCTTAAGATGTTTTGTATATTGATACAATTTTATTTTTTTATTTTTTTCATTTATTTATTTATTCATTTATTTATAAAAAATTTTCACTTCCTCCCCTCCTCCCAATACCCTCCCATTCCCCCCAGTCCCTCTCCTCCTCCCTCTCCAGTCCCAAGAGCAGTCAGGGCTTCCTGCCCCATGGGAAGTCCAAGTTCCTCCCCTCCTCCCAATACCCCCACACTCCCCCCACTACCTCCCCTCCTCCTTCTCCAGTCTCAAGAGCAGTCAGGGCCTCCTGCCCCGCTGGAAGTCCAAGTTCCTCCCCCCTCTCTCCAGGTCCAGGAAGGTGAGCATCCAAACAGACCAGGATCCCAGAAAGCCAGCACATGCAGACGATACAAGACCCAGCGCCATTGTCAATGGCCTCCCAGTCAGTCCCCATGTCAGCCACATTCAGAGAATCCAGCCCGATCACATGCTCGTTCAGTCCCATTTCAACTGGCCCTGGTGAGCTCCCACCAGACCAGTCCCCTTGTATCAGTGGGTGAACGCACCCCTCGCAGTCCTGTCTTTCGTTTTTATGTTCTCCCTCCTTCTGCTCCTCATTTGGACCTTGGGGGCTCAGTCCAGTGTTCCAATGTGGGTCTCTGTCTCCGTCTCTATCCATCATCGGATGAAGGTTCCCTCTGATCCTGCCTTCCTTGCTCATGCTCTCCCTCCATCTGCTTCTCATTTGGACCTAGGGAGTTAAGTCCAGTGTTCCAATATGTGTCTCTGACTCTATCTCCATCCATCGCCAGATGAAGGTTCTATGGTGATATGCAAAATATTCATCAGTATGGTTATGGGCTAAGTAAGGCCAGTTCAGGCACCCTCTCCTCCGCTGCCCAGGGAACAATCTGGGAACCTCTCCTTGGGCCTGGGAACCCCTCCAGAATCAAGTCTCTTGCAAGCCCCATAATGGCTCCCTTAGTTGAGATACACACCTCCCTGCTCCCACATCCGTCCTTCCTCCCTCCCCCCATCCCATTCCCCCAAGCCAACCCCAATTCTCCCCCTCTCCCTTCTCTCCAACTGTCTCCCCTTACTTGCCCCCCCATGCCACGTGCACCCAAGTATGCCTGGCAATCTTGTCTAATTCCAATATCCAGGAGGATGACTATATGATTTTCTTCAGGTTCACCTTCTTATTTAGCTTCTCTAGGATCACGAATTATAGGCTCAAAGACCATTAATTATGGTTAGAATCCACTTATGAGTGAGTACATACCATATTCCTCTTTTTGGGTCTGGATTACCTCACTCAGTAAAGTGTTTTCTATTTCCATCCATTTGCATGCAAAATTCAAGATGTCATTGTTTTTTACCGCTGAGTAAAACTCTAATGTGTATATGTTCCACACCTTCTTTAACCATTCTTCTATTGAGGGGCACCTCGGTTGTTTCCAGATTCTGGCTATTACAAATTGTGCAGCTATGAACATAGTTGAACAAATGCTTTTGTAGTATGATAAGGCATCTCTTGGGTATATTCCCAATAGTGGAATTGCTGGGTCCTGAGGGAGGTTGACTCCCAGTTTCCTGAGAAACCGCCATGCTGCAGGAGTATCTTCCGCTGCTTCAGCCAATAGTCACTGAAGCACGAGCCCACAGTGTTGTGGGAGCGCCTTCCGCTCCCTCAGCCAATAGCTGCTGAAATACCAGCACACTGGGGCGTGGTATATTTCTCTTTTAAAAAGAGCCACAGAGCTCGACTCGGGCCTCTTGGTTCCGGTTCTTGGTCCTGGCTCCTACTCCCGGCTCCTGCTCCAGCGACTAGGCTCCCTTCCTGACGGTTTATGGTGTATGTAAGTTTTACCCCCAAAAATAAATAAGCCCTTAAAACATAACTGGTGTGGGATTGATTCGCTGTTATTTGGCACCCAGCATTTGGTTTAAGACCCACCCCCCCCCCACCCCCAGCTCAGCCTCTGACTTGGCTACCTGCCGCCAGCTAGGCTTGGCCAGCTCGGCTTGGCACGAGCCCTCCCTCAGTCATAACCTCCATGCCTCCCAGGATACACAGGTCCAGACAGTCTCTGCCGGCCTACTTTGCCCTGTTCTGCATGGACTTTTAAATTTTTCCTTGCAATGTGAGTCAAAGAGCTCACAGCGCAAGCTCCCTTTGAAGTTCCAGCAAGCTGTTTGAAACCCCTGCCATCCGCCATAACTGATTGGGAGTGCTGCAAGCAGCTTGACCCTTAATGCCAGCACAGGGACAGGGGGCCCAAAGCACTAGGCCTCTTTAGCAACAGCGCAGTGGCTGTGTCATGACCCTCTGCATCGGGTTGAACAGAGCGGCAGGGCAGGAGAGCCCGGCCGGGGTAGGCCAGGCTGCCTTGTTTATTGGACACTAGAAGCTCTCTGACCTTTTGTGATCTGTGAATTTAACCTCTGGATTTGAGCGTATATATTCTAGAGTTTACTTCCTGAATCAACGCCATTGCCACGTGGATTCAGGTGCGCCCCACCTCCTACTGGCAGGCAACGGTCATTACAGGTAAGATTTTTCTTTTCGGTTGAAAATACATACATACAAACAAGTACAATTTCTTTTGATTGAAAATGTCAGAAAATATTACTATCCAAAAGTTCAATGGCTTTTTTAATTGCACTGTGTAGGATATTCTGAAGGATGTCTCTGATATTCCTCTTACTTTGTTATTCCTGGGATCTGTTGCTTTTCTGGTGTTTGGCTATTTTATAAGAAAGATACAGTCCTTACAGACTGAATCTACAATGCTGAGGGCAGAGATTAAAACCTTAAGAACAATTCAGACTGATACCAACCTCCTCAAAAAAGAGTTTGGAGATTTCAAGGAGGAAACTAGATCAGAGTTTGGAGTTTTCAAGCAGGAGAATAGATCAGAGTTTGGAGTTTTCAAGAAGGAGACTAGATCAGAGTTTGGAGTTCTCAAGGAGACTAGATCTTTGTTTAATATGACTCGGTCGACTGACCAAAATATCAAGAAGGTACAGTCTGATATTGCTTCTTTAGAAGGGAGCTTCACTGCTCTGGAGGAGGGGACAACTAAAATGACTCGTAACCTCCAGTCCATGACTGTAAGTGCTGAAACATTAGCTGAGAGGATTATAACCATTGAATGTGAAAATCGGACTTTGTCAAAAGGGTATGATAGATTAATTGACAGGATTTCCATACAAGAAGGCACAGTACTGTAGGGAGCCACCTGGAGGCACAGGTGGTCCTGCAGTTTGGAGGTATACAAGTCCATACCTGGCTTAGCCATGTGGGGCTGAGCACCCTTGCCTGCACATGCGCAGAACAGCAAATGGCATCAACCAATCAGCATTCAAGCCTCTCCACCGTTTAAAAGCAGCTGCCTCTGGGCTCTACTTCCTCTCTCTAAGCTTTCTCTTGTCCCTGCTCTCTTCCCTTCCCCCAATTTTCCTCAACGGAATGCTCCGAATAAAGACATGTACAGGGAAGGAATTCTCGTTTTTAGTGGCATTCATTCCTGCTGGTCAGGAAGCGCGTCGCACAGTACATGCCATGAGGATTGTGTCCAAGGAAGAAATGATGTCTCTGACAGACAAGCTCCATGCCTAAGAATCGTTAATGAAGGCTTTGGAGCATAATACTGGACAGGAGATTCAGGACTTACAGAAGGCAATGGTGAGCAGATTTACTAAGATTGAGGAAATCATAGACTCTGATGAACAGGAGCAAAAGGTAGAAAGGCAACATTCACCTAAAAAAACTCTCAGTCTACATAGAGTTATACCTGCCTTTCCAGTAATGACATCAGAAAAGATAACCAGCTCAAAAAACCCTAAGGACATTAAAGAACATACATGGGAGCCTATACGTTTGAATGATCTGAAAGGATTTAAACAAGCAATTGTGAATTATGGACTACATTCATCCTTTGTCAGGGAGATGTTAAAATCCTGGGCTCTGAGCAGCAGGGCCCCCCTCAAGATTGGAATCAATTAACATCAGCTGTCCTCAAGAACGGACCTTTATGGCATCTCAAATGCCTATTCAAGCAAGAGGCCAGACTTTTACAACAAGAATCAGCGAAAGGAATTGAGGTTTCTCTAGATCAAATTCTAGGGGAAGGACTTTACTCTGATCCTCAGGAACAAGCTCTTTATGATGAAAACATTTTATCCATATGTGCTGCAGCAGCACTAAGGGCCTGGGACAGGGTTCAAGACTCAGGTCAGAGAGTAGAATCGTATATCAGGGTCAAACAGGGTCAGAGAGAACCCTTTAGTGACTTTTTACAAAGACTAACTAAGGCTGTACAAATAGGGATACCTGATCCAGAAGCAAGAAATATAGTAATTGAGTCTTTGGCTTATGAGAATGCCAATGTAGAAAGCACAAGGATCCTGGGGTCTTTAAATATCAGATCAGCGCCTTTGGATGAATGGGTTTTACATACAATGAATGTTGATACATTTGATTATGGCAATGAAACATGGGTGCAAGATGCAATTTCCAAAGGTGAAAGGAGACATCAGATTACAAAATGCTTTCATTGTGGCAAAATGGGACACAGGAAAAGAGACTGCAGACAATGGAATTCCAGGAAAAATGCCTCTTCTAGGAATAACAGGAATAGGAGGACTCAGGCTTCAGGTTTATGTAGGAGATGTGGAAAGGGCAGGCATTGGACGAATGAGTGTAGGTCAACAAGAGATAAACAGGGCAACCCATTTCCATCGGGAAGCTCAATAGGGGGCCTTCGAGAGGCCCCCATGGCAAATGTGGTCCAGTCATTTCCGTTCACTGCAGAGAACATGCCTCTTCAAGGAAATTAGAATGCCCCAGGCCTGCTGTTAAAAGCAATAACGGTCTGAAGGATGAGTTAAATGTGGTGAATGAATCAAGAAATCTACAAGGATAAAGTAAACGCATATTCTGGCAGACCTCTATAAATTAACAAAGACCACAGCAAAGAGTGTGTGTAAATGGTAAATTTATTACTGGCTTATTGGACACAGGTGCAGATGTAAGTATCATTACTCCAGAATCTTGGCATCTGCATTGGCCTCTTCAGGAGGTAGATATTCATTTCTTAGGAATTGGAACCCTATCTCGAGTAAGACAAAGCACGTGATGCGTCAATTGTATAGGTCCAGACGGACCAATAGGAAAACTAAGGCCATATGTAGCAAATATTGCGGTGAGTTTATGGGGCCGTGACCTATTGCAGCAATGGAATACCCAAATTAACATTCCTGCTGCTTCCAGAGCCTATATTTCTAAGGACAATATTACAAGATATTACAGATGGTGGAAACCAGCCATTAGAGCTATACAAGAACGCAACACAATTGATGGCCCTTCAGAGGTACCAACAGCCATGCCTCTACAATGGTTGACTGAGAAACCAATATGGACTAAACAGTGGCCTTTAGCTGAGGAAAAGTTACAGGCTTTAGAACAGCTGGTACAAGAGCAATTAGATGCTGGACATATAGAAGAATCTACCAGCCCTTGGAACTCTCCTGTATTTGTTGTTAAGAAAAAATCTGGTAAATGGAGAATGGTGACAGATCTTAGAGTTATCAACAAGGTTATTCAGCCTATGGGCCCTCTGCAATCTGGAATTCCTCTGCCCTCCCTGCTACCAAAGGGATGGCCTTTGATAGTTATTGATCTGAAAGATTGTTTCTTCACTATACCATTACAAGAAAAAGATAGAGAAAAGTTTGCCTTCACAGTGCCTACCTATAATAACTCTTAGCCTGCAAGGAGGTACCAGTGGACTATCCTCCCACAGGGAATGTTAAACTCTCCCACACTCTGCCAATATTTTGTAAGCCAACCATTGAAAATAATACCCAAACAATTTCCTAAGTCCATAATATACCACTATATGGATGATATCCTGATATCTAA